>NW_020947062.1:11703528-11912479 GCF_900497805.2 Vombatus ursinus | reverse complement strand
TAACCAGGACTACTGTCTCCCATGGTGCCTTTGTGAAGGGCCTGGCCATGACCTCCATGTGCATATGGGGGTAGGAAGTTGTTGTTATCTAGTGGAGGAAAGAAAGGAGTGAGTGACCCATAACTATGCTGCTTTTGACACAACCCTCTCCCCTTTAGTAACTTGCCATGTTTGGTCTTGTCTGTCTACCCCATGTGGCATGTGTAGTTGGTCAAAATAGGGAGAAGGAATGGAAAAAAAGAAGAGCTGGTACTATACAGTATGATATGAAAAGGCCTTTATATTCTATGAAGGGGTCAATAAGGAAGGCTTCCCTTACCCCCAACATCTCCCTTTACTGCTGCCTAAGAGTCCTTCATTACACCTGCAATTTTTGGGTTAAGGGATTGGAGACAATTACTAAGCTTCAGCTATTTGGCTCTGGGAGGAGGAAGAACACTGGCACCCATAATTATTTTATGTAGGTATGAGTAAGTCTGAAGTAATGGGAAAAAATACAAAGTGTCATAAGAATTTTTATTTCCTTTTATCAAGATTTTATTATTCGAGGTTCAGGGCCGATTCTCCTATTTAGGTTATTTGGCTGTCTGAAATCTGTCCCGTGGAATGTTAAAATTCAATGAAGATCTTCAGATATTCAGACATAAGAAGCCAAAAGGGAAGCCAGGTTCACAAAGTAATTTGACTTGCTTTATTTGTGGAAAGATCTCAAAAACTCCCTGTCATCTTGGCATTTAAATCTCCCCTCTCATTTAGCCCATTGTAAATTCTAAGTATTGCAAACCTAGTTTTAATATGTAACTTGCCTTAGTTTGTCTATAGATGTCAAACTAAGTCTGTTTTTAACTTTTATAGCTTTGGAAGATGTGTGTATGTGTGTGATTACCTCCCCTTTGGTAAGGGTGTACAAACAAAAATGATTTCTCTGTCTGTCTGACGTAATTGAAAACCACATAAGCTTTGTTAGAACCCTAATCAGGTTTCAGAGTTATTTTTCTGAGCTCTGAACTTGTGCTAAAGCATAATAAAAGCTCAGTTTTAACTTCTGGAATCTCTACTTGGTAATAGTGTTAATTGGCAACAATTTACCTAGCACGAGAACTTAGTGGGAATATTTTTTCCTATATCAAAAGATTCCTGGATTCAGAACCAAGAGACCAGGGTTCTAGTCCTGGCTTGGGTATCAATTTGTGTGATCTTGGGCGAATTCCCTCACCTTGTATAGAGGTCTTAGTTTCTCTCTCTGTGCAAAGAAGGAAATGGGATTTTCTATCAGAAATGACCTTCCCTTTGATCTCACATAGCATTTTGTTTGTACCTTTTTAGTGAATTTATCATATATCAACATGCTGCATTTGTATCTTATCCCCTTATCAGCCTTGGTAATTTATGAGGGAAAAGATTGTTTTATCTAGACTTCACATCTTCCTGGGGGTGGGGGGGTGGGGGGGTGGGAGTGGGACACAGAATATTTCACGGGGAGACCCTTCAATCTTGATTGGATGAATAATATATTACGGTTATCACTATTTGTTGGGCCATGTTAATCTAATCACATCTCTCCCCACCCTCCAACCACTGGGCTCTGAATACAATAGATAATAGGTGCCTTGTTGTTGTTCAGTGGTTTTTCAGTCATGTCTGACTCTTCGTGACCTCATTTGGGATTTTCTTGGTAGAGGTACTGAAGTGGTCTGCCATTTCCTTCTCTAGCTCATTTTACAAATGAGGAAACTTGAGGCAAACAGGGTTAAGGGACTTTCCCAGGGTCACACAGCTAGTATCTGATTTGAACTCAGGAAAATGAGTCTTCCTGACTCCAAGCCCAGTTCTCTATCCACTGTGCCACCTAGCTGCTCATGTAATAAGCCTTACCAGTCTTTTATAGGGCACTGGGTAACTTCTCTACTTGGGGAACTTAGCACAACCCTATGAAAGCAGTATTTATTATATTTCAGCTCCTTGGCAAAGTTCAAGTGACTGACCAGTCCCTCTTGGTCTTGTGATAATCACCCCAGGAAATGAAGAGAGAAAGCAGGGAGACACTTCATTTCCTCAATCACGTTACAAGTGTTCATTAAGTGCCTACAATGGGCAAAGTACTGCGGGAAGTACTGGAGATACAACCAAAATATCCAAGTTCCTATCCTATGTTCTGATAGAAATTCTACTTCCCCTCTAAGGGGATGATAGCATTTGATATGGTCTGACCAGGGGATTGTGGGTACTTTGGGAACTGAAGTTCCTGTTACTGCATTATAAAAACACTGACTGGTGCTCAAGGGGGCTACTAGGATGCCGAGAGGACTGAACACTGTGCCATGAGCACTGGCTGGAGAAGTCAGTTCTCACATGAGGAGAAGGTCGTTGAAGTCAGTCAGCCAGTCAGCTAGGATTGATTGGCTGACTCTGAAGGCAGGAGCCATTTCGTTTTTGGTCTTTGCATCTCCAGCACAGTGTACTTAGTAACTTTGTGAACTGAGTCTTTGGTTTGAATTGGGATGCCTGGTGAAAGAAGATCACTTAGGGACATGCTAGCTTTCTTTAGATTTCTGAAGGGCTGTCAAGTGAAACGGAGTTGACTTGTTTTGCTTGGCCATAGAGGGCAGAACTGGGAGAAAAATGGGTAGAAACTGAAAAGAGGCAAATTTTGGTTCATTTTTAAGAGAAAATTTCCTAAGAATCCGAGCTGTCCAAAAGTGGAATGAGCTGTTGTGGTCGGTTCTCTGTCGCTGGAAATCTTCAGGCAAAGGTTGGCTAGCCACTAGTTAGGGATGAAGTAGATGGGAATTTCTGTTTAGGGATGGGTTAGTTTAGTTTAGGTGGCTCTGAAGACCCCTACAATTCTGAGAATCTAGGATTCTACCAACTGCCCCCAGGGCATGATCATACAGACAGCCTGCAAAGGTAAAGGAAAGGGGATCACAGTAGTCCATTTCTGGATTCCAAGGCCGATTTCAAGGAAGTCAAGGGTATGAAGTATTTTACCCACATTCAATTCAAGTCAATATACCTTTATTAAATTATTAGACTAATGGGGATGGTGGGGAACAGGAAATATGGCAATAAGATGATACAGAACATGATGGGGGAAATGACAGATTTGAGAAAAGAACAATAAAAAATTTAGGAGATGTATCACTCATCATCCTCACAATTAACCTAAAGTAGAGAGGTGACATGAGAGAGTGAGGAAGAATTATTGGATTTGAAATCAGATTAACCTAGGTTCAAGTTGCAGCTTTGTCTGTGTCATTCTGGGAGGAAGTCATTTTTACCTTTCTAGGCCTCTGTCTCATCATCTATAAAGTACAGGCATTGGACTAAATTGACTTCTCTCTCTAAATCTGTGATCCTAGGTAGTATTTTTTTGGTAATGTGTTTTTTTGTGGGAAAGGGAGAGGAAAGGTGGGTCTGGCGCCAATGGTGTCCTGGAGTCAGCTCCCATTAGTTCCTGAGGGCAGATTGTTAAATGTATAATGTGAGCATTTACACCTTGAAAATTGGCAAAAGCTGCACATCAAGGCTTGATTTATTGCTTTGTTCACTGTCTGAAGTTAAGAAAATGAAGGAAAAAATGTTAATGATGAAGACTAACCTTAAAACTGTGCCAGGCATACATTTCTCCTCCCTCCCTCCCAAGAGTCAATTGTTAAATATTTACCAGCATGCCCCTAGTTTGGACCTGTGATATAAGGAACTATCAGTGAGGAACTTTCCTCACTCCCTTGTTAAACCATTGCACTGGTAGCAATGCAGATCAGTATCTGTTCTGCAATTCAGGGTCTTAGCCACCTGAGGTATGGAGAGAGTGTAGGTGACATGCCCCAGGTCACAGAGCTAGTCTCACATCAACTGTTTTTGAATTCCATTCTTCCTTACTCTGAGGTTGCCTCTCTATTAAAAATCCCATGCTGGCTCTATAAATAATAATCCCTTTTTACAGATGAGGTAACTGAGGCTCAGAGTGGTAGACTGGACTGATGTCACACAGCTAGCTTAGTAACAGAATTCAGGACCACACCCAGTGCCTTTTACATTGTGGCATTCAGGTCCTCCCATTGGACACACTAGAGCTACTAATGGGCCTCAGCCTCATGATTTCAGTTGGGTGGAAGATGACAAGAGATGAGGAAAAGGGGAGGGGAAAAAGGTGATTCACCACCTCACCCTTCCCTAAGGTTGTGGCGAGTCCTTTGATATTCCTAGGGCCCTTCCCAGAGAAAATGAGGGAGGGAAGAAGAGGAGATTTCTCCTACCTTCTTAGCCCAGGACCTTTCTGATAACAATTCATCCTGGTTGAATTTTTGTGAGGAATCTCTGCTCCTTTCCTTGTTGCTGGGGCCTGTCTGCTTGTCCCCCACTTTTCCTGTTGCCTTCAGCCTAGGAACCACCATGGGTTTATATATGAATATAAATTCATGCCCACAGTCAGAGAGTTGGGTAGTATCCCAGGGAGGGAAGAGAGTAGCCTTATCCCAGACAAAGCTAGCCCCATCTTTGGGGTATGCTTTTCTTTCTCCTCTCATCAAACTTGGGACCACATCCTAGTTTAGGTTTACGTCCCTGTGATTGTGGGGGAGGGAAAGAGGAAAGCTGCCTCTAATGGATAAATCACTTTATATCACTCCTCTAAAATGGTTCTACTCAACTATCTTTCATGAGAAGGTAGTGTGGAGGTATTTTTTTTTGGTGGAGAAGTGACTGCTATATTGAAATAAAATATGCCAATGACTATAACATAAATGCCCATAAAAATGGGAATATCCTTACACTGCCTATCCTTCACGATTGGGAAGATTGCACACTGCCTACCTTATTGAGTTTATTATAACCATAACCAGAAAGCAGCTGGAACCTGTGACTTAGGCAATTGGTCAGCTTCTGCAGTCCACGGCCACACTGTACACTAGTTAGCTACCCCAACAGTGGTTTCAGTCACAGATGGAAGAATTGTTTCTGTCCTAGACTTCTGGGAATGGTGGTCCACTCTGTGTGCAAGATTTCTCCCACCTCTTTAGAGCCTTAGTTTTTCTACTCTTTAATGTTCCTCAGGGTTGATATAGGAAAACTGAAGAGTTAATCCCTAATATCTGAGGTCCCTTTTTCTCAAAAGAGGGAAAGGAAAGTGATGGGGTGCTTGGACCCCAGCAGCCCTAGGACCATATCTCTCCCCAGCCCAAAGATCCTATCTCTGGCAATAACTCATGAGTGGGCCCCCCGTGAAGCAAACTGTCTCTCCCTGTTACAAGAACAAGCTGATCTCTGTAGAATTTCCCTGCATAAACAAGACCATCTTGTACCAGTAGGACTGACCTGTACTGATTCTATAGACATCAATCCTCCAGTGTTTCCAGTAGAAGGACGCCCGTGCTCAAGGTACAGAAACTGTATGTTCTTTTAAGAGCTGACCACTCCTTGATCCTGCCCCAGACCACCTAATTAGCATACCTGGCACACCATTCACTGTACTTTTTTTTTTAATATAAGCTTTAGATTCACCCCCACTAGGTTGCAGAGTATAGGAACTTGCCCACTTTATTAGCATTATGACAAATTTTTGCCACTTGACTAGAAGACTGCTTGAGTCTGAGAATTCTTTCCAGATGACTCTGCCTTGTAACTCTATAGTTTTGGGATCCCCACATCCCTAAACTGTATCAGAAAGGAAATGAACAGAAACTAGACAGGGTTCTCATCACCTCAAAAGCAGAATAATTTAACCTGATATCAAGCTCACCAGTTTTTTCAGAAAGGCTAATCCCTTTCCTTAGGGACCATCAGAGGTGGGGATTGGGGGACTCCACCCTTCTCAAAGAGGCTGTAACAATAAACCCCACAAGACTAGAATATTAGGCTCAGGAGGCCACTGATCTGGAACAACATGAGCCTGCACACTGACTCAGAGAGCAGCCTCTAAAATGATGGAAGTCATAGAGGCAGATTTGAGATTAAGAACCAGAGCTGTCCAAAAAGGGAACAGGTTTTCTCTCAAGGTAGTTTCCCATGATTGGAGGTGCTCAAGCAGAAACTGGATTTACCCCCAAAGTCCAATATGTAACCTATTGTTTTGAAATAGCTTGAGTTTCTGCCCCTACAACTTCCTGGATCTCTAGCTTCCACAGAAAAGCAGGGACTGAGTTGTGCAAGGATGTGTTAATGTTCTAATGAGGAGGACATTTAAAACAATGCCTGTGAAGGGGGTGGCCTGGATGGTGAACCAGCTGCAAGGGAAGGTTGAGGTCCTTACTGATCTTTTCAAATATGCTTTCTATGTTGTTTTTGTTGTTCAGTCAATCCAGGGTTAAGTGACTTGTCCAGGGTCACACAACTAGTTATGTGTCAAGTGTCTGAGGCCAGTTTTGAACTCAGGTCTCCCTGACTCCAGGGCTAGTGCTCTATCCATGGAACCACTTAGCTGTCCTCAAATACCCACCCTTCCTTCTTCTTCTAGGTTTCTACAGGTCAGAACCTAAAGCTCTCAAATGAATAATAAAGTGGTAATACCACGTGCAAAGCCTTGTGCTAATAAGTCCTGAGAATACAAATAGAAGAGCCAGTTCCTGCTTTCAGGAAGCTCACATTGTAATAGGGACAGTCCCCACTGTCTTGAATCAAAATCCCAATGAGGTCTCAGATAGACGACAAGTGTGCCAGGAGAGGGCCAGTAAGAGATGACTATATACAAGAATCTATGTGTGACAGTGTGCCGAGGAGCACTTCTGGGAGGGAGGGAATGGTGAGCCAGTGGTGATGCCCTCTTGGAAAAGACCAAGGTAGCTTCCTCCCCTTGGTTCTTCTAATGAAGCACTGAGAACTGGAGATCTTGAATAACCTAAGGGGGTATTCAGTTGTGCCAGGGAATACTTGATTAAAGACTGAAGGGAAGTAAATGGAGATTTTAGACCTTTATTTGAACACCCAGTCACTTTAGTATTGTAGCTTTTAGTTCTGATTCTAATTCAATAAATTTAGTATATAGTGTGAATGTCTTCTTTGGGTGATAAAAAATTGGGACAGAGATAAGAATCTGAGTGGAATGAGGGCTGGGATAATTTTTAACAAAATTATGAAATACTGTGGAGATATTTTCTTTGTATTTTTAATCCTAGATCAAATGTGGTGATAGAATTGGGACAAGATATTAGATGGCTGAAATTGGTTGGGGTAATTCAGGTTTGTTTGTGTCCTGCATTTGAGATGGAGGGGACCATGGTTTATACAGACCTGTTTAATATAGAGACAAGCCCATGTCTCTCCCATCCTGAAAAAAATCCTCATTTGATCTTTCCATCCCTACCAACTATTGTCCTATATCTCTTCTACCCTGGGTAGCTAAACTCCTCAAAAAGGCTGTCTACAATAGGTGGCTCCATTCCCTCTCTCTGTCTCTCTCACTCACTCCCCTTAACCCTTTACAATCTAGCTCTTGACCTTATCATTCCACCCAAACTTCGTTCTCCAAGGTTACCTAGGTTACTTAGTTGCCAAATCCAATGGCTTTTTCTCAGTCTTTATTCTTCTTGATTTCTTTGCAGCCTTGGACACTGTTGACCACTCTCTCCTCCTTGATATTCTCTTCTCTCTAGGTTTTCAGTATACCACTCTTTCCTGGTTTCCCTTCTACCTACCTGTCTCTTCCTTGTCAGTCTCCTTTGCTGGATCCTCTTCCAGATCATGCCCTCTAACCATAGGTGTTCTCAGGGTTTGGTCCTAGGCCCTCACTTGGCAACCTCATCGTCTCCATTTGTTTTAATTATCGTCTCTATGCTGATGCTCAAATTTACCTAGCCTACTCTAATCTCTGCTGACCTCTAATCTCTCATCTCCAACAGCCTTTTAGACATCTTGAACTGGATGTCCAGCAGACAGCTTAAAATCAACATGTCCAGGGGCAGCCAAGTGGTGCAATGGATAGACCACTGTCCCTGGAGTCAGGAGGACCTGAGTTCAAATCCGTCCTCAGACCAGACACTTGACACTTACTAGCTGTGTGACCCTGGGCAAGTCACTTAACCCTAATTGCCAAAAAAAGTCTAAAACCAAATTATTTTTTCCCCTAAACTCCACCCCCCCAAAAAATAACCCTTCCTATCACTGTGGAGGGCAACACCATCTTCCTTGTCCCTTAGACTTGAAACCTAAGACTGGACTCCACTAGCTCTCACCTCTCATATACAATCAGTTGCCAAGGCCTATCACTTTCACCTTTGTAACATCTCTTGAATATGCCCCTTCTACCCTCTGACACTGCCCCCACCCTAGTGCAGGCCCTCATCGCCTCATGCCAGCATTACAGCAATAGCCTGCTGGTGGGTCTTTGCTCACTCCCTACTCCAATCATTTTCCATTCGGCCAATAAAGTGATTTTTCCAAAAGCGCAAGTCCAACCATGTCACCCTTGTGCTCAACAAACTCCAGTGGCTGCCTGTTACCTTGAGGATCAAATACAAAATGTTCTGTTTGGCATTCAAAGCCCCCTCCTACCTGTCCAGTCTTTTTACACCTTACTCTCTGCCATATACTCTTTGATAGACTCATACTGGCCTGCTGGCTCCTGCACAAACAAGACTCTCTATCTCAGCTCTGGGTTTTTTCTCTGGCTGCTCCCCACCCCCAGTACCTGAAATGGCCTTCCTCCTCAGCTCTGCCTCCTGATTTTTCTATATTCCTTTAAGTCAAAATAAAATCCCACCTTCTACCAGAGGCCTTTCCCAGTTCCTCTTAATTCTAGGACTAGGTCCTTTCCTCTGTTAATTATTTCCTATTTAACCTGGATATAGCATGTTTGCATATATTTGTTTGCCTGTTGTCTCCCTCCTTAGATTGTGAGTTCCTTGAGGGCAGGGACTGTTTTTTTGCATTTTTTTTTTGTATCTCCAGCACTCAGCACAATGCCTGACACATAGTATGCATTTTTAAAAATTGACTGTTTTACTTATATCTTGTATTTGTTTATTTGTGAATATGATATGGCCTCTCAGTAAAATGTCTCACTTTTGTATTTATATCCCCAGTGCCTGGCACATTGTAGGCACTTTAAAAAAAATGCTTGCTGATTGACTGATAGTCTATCCACCCACCTGCCTCTCCACCTCCAGCGCCCATGTAAGGCATGTGCTTTTGTAAAGAGAAAAAATAACTGTACCCTTAACAGTTCTAATACCCTCTTAAAGGAGAAGCTTCCTGGGCTCTGACTTCAGTGTCCTTGAAGGAGTAACTCCTGGAAGTTAAACAGAGACAGATTTCAGCTTGGAATAAGGAAAAGCTTCCTAGCAATTAGAGCTGTTGAAATATAGAATAAGCTTCCCTTGAGAGGCAGTGAGTTCCATATCACTGAAAATGTTCCAGCAGAGTCTGGCTAGGGCATTGTAGAAAAGGATCCCTGGGGATCTTTTCCTGCTCTGAGATTCTTTTCTGTAATATTTCAGAGGTAGAATCCATAAGATTTGGCAGCTAATTAGGGGTGTGTGTGTGTGTGTGTGGTGGAATGGGGACTGAGAGGGAGGAAGGAGATAAAGATAAGCTTAAGCTTTGAGTCCAGGGAGCGCGATGCTGCTATAAACAGGGAGAAGAGCAAGGAACAGGTTTTTAGGGGAAGTTGAGGAGACATTTTTGGAAATGCTGGGGGTGGGGGGGGAGAGCAGCATCCAGGTGGGGACAGGAGTCTGTAGCTCAGAAGAGAGTTCAGGGGAGGCCTTGATAGAACTTTGGAATGAGGACTGATAGCTGAAGCCTTGGGAATAAATGAGATGGCCAAAGGGGCAAATCTCTGTAGACAGAGAAGATGGTCATAGACAAAGTACTAGAGAATGCCTATTGGAGGTGGAAAGAGGAAGGGGAGTTAGTGCAGATGGATGAGAAGCAAGAAAAGTCCTGTCAAAAGAGTTTTGAGAAATGGGGTTGGAGGAACAGCTAGGTGGCATAGTGGATAGCGCACCGGCCCGAAGTCAGGAGGGCCTGTATTCAAATCCAGCATCAGACACTTACCAGCTGTGTGACCCTATGAAAGTCACTTAAACTTGATTGCCTCTAACTGCCCCCCCCCAAAAAAAAGGAAAAATGGGGTTGGGGGGATGGGTAAGGGAGAATATTTGTGCTGCCCACCTCACAATAATATTATATAGATCAAAGGAGACAATTGTATTTGAAAACAAAATGACTATATGAATGTGAGACATTATTATTCCTCACTCCACCAGTCATTTTTAGTTCTCTTCCTAGTTATTTGCACCCCTTATGTAAATGGCCAAAAACAATAACAGAAACCCACATTCTCTTCTATACTCTATGATGTGCTTGCTAAAGGCAGTAATTGTCAGTTCAAAAAACCACTTATTCTTAATGTACAGGAGTATGTTGGCCAACACTGTGTAGCTATGTGAACTTGAGTAAATCACTTCCCTTTTGTGCCTCAATTTCCCCAACTATAAAAGGAACATTAAAAGAGCTGGTGTCTGAGGTCCCTTCTAGCCCTGATATATTATGGTTCAGGGGATGTTAAATTATGCAGGGCCACGTAGCTCAGTCCTTGGTGTAAAGTAAGTGGTAGTGGCAGGGGCCTGAACTCCTGGACAATCTGCCCCAGGGTCTGGCCCCTTATGTACCAGTGAAATTGGCGCGGTAGAAGTACTACTCACTCTTTTCTCTCCTCCCAGAGAGGGTGAGGAGGGAGTAGGAATTGGCAAGTGGTGAGAAATCTGGCTTCATAGTCCAAAAATGATCAAGGATGTGAATTAGATTCAGTGAGAGATGTTAAGTTGGGAAGTGTTATCCACACTAAGTAAGGAAAAACAAAAGGGCCTGGGGCCTGGGGGCCAGGGACATGGAGGGGTGGGGAAGGGGAACAGGAAGCACAGATTGTTTCTGGCCCTGTCAATTCTTCCTTCAAATCTCTCATCTCCTACCCTCCCCTTTTTTTGTTCCCATGACCCCACCTTACCTTAGGCCCTTATGTCTTTTCTCTTAGCTTCCTAAGTGGTCACCTCAGCTCCAGATTCTCCTGATCCAATTTATTTGGAACACTCAAAAATCTTCTACTCAAATATCTTCCATGGCTCCCCACTGCCTACAGGATAACATCCAAACTCTTCAGCCTGGATTTCAAGGCCCTGCATGATTTGATCTCAATGTAACCTTTTGAGCCTCATTCCCTACTTAATGTTTCAGCCCAAAAGGACTGGTTGGGAAAGTCCACAAAATTTAGACACAAATATAATATGATCACTGATTTTGAGTAGGAAAGGACCTTGAAGAGTAGCTAGTCTAAACCCTTTATTTTAGATGAGGAAACTGAGACAACTGACCCACAAAAGGAAGTGGTTTTGCTTAAGGTCACAGCTGATCAGTGGCACAATTATGCCTTCTGATTCCAAATCTAGTGTTCTTTCCACTGGTATCATTCTGTCTCCTTTCAAATTCACAGCTAACTTCTGTGATCAGAAGCTCACTTCATTTCCCTTTACCTGGGATAGCTCCTTTTCCTCCTCTTTGCTTATTGAAATCTTCCCCATTTTTCAAGGTTTCCATAAAGTTTCTCTCTCATCCCTGAAACCTTCCTTCACTACTCCAAACCAATGATATCCCTCACCCTTCTCTGCCATCCTGATTCTTTCTACCACTCATCAAACCTTCATCACACACTACACCTGGGAACAACTCTTGAATGACTTATATTACATAGGACCACATTGGGGGGATCTTCCACAGAAGACGTACAGGAAAATGTGGAGAGGTTTTGCACAAGATGAGCACAGGTCCTGCCTCAGTGGAGGAAGCACCCATCCTGATGAGATCATGCAACCATTGAAGTGTCAAGTAGATATTATCAAAACTCTCAAGACAATTAACAAAGAGCTTACATTTCTGCAGTTTTTTTTTTAAAGGACTGCATTTCCTGAGTTAAGGATTGCAATCCTGTGTCGCAGATTGAGGCTCTGAGGGGATAAGTGACTTGCTTTGGGTTGCACAGTCAGTAGGGTGAGAAAACAAGCACTGAATTCATGCTTTCAGGTTCCAGGTTCAGCACTTTGTCTCTTATATGGGGCTGGGGCCTCTTTATATACCATCTCCACTGTGAGCAATGTGAGTGCAAGAATTGTGTCTTATTTATCTGTTTCCTCTCTAGAACCTGGCACAGCACAGCAAGCACTGGATAGATAGCTGCTGCTTGATTGATGGAAGGAAATGTATTTTGTAACAGGAGCAAATACAAGCTGTCATTCTTCGGCTGAACTTCTTTATATCAGAGAGCACAATTCAGAACAATTTATTCTTCCTAACCAACTGCATTCACCGTCAGTTGACTCAGAGTGACACCCTTCTGCCACAAAGGATTCACCCATGGGACATTAAATCATTCTTTTTGAATTAGGTTCCAGGTGATGGAGGGAATTTAACACAGGATACCTTTTAGGGATCTCGAGAAACTGATCTCACAGGTGTGGTCCCTGCTCACCTTTATTCATGTAAGGAGTACCATCACTAACTTTAGAAAGGGAACAAGTGACTGGCCATTTCCTCATCAGCTCATAAGTAGTTCAGAAGAACCTCCAGTTTCTGTAAATTTGGGTCACTCTGCATTCTCTTAAGATCTAGCTAACACTGTTCTCACACACTTTTAATCAAATGTGCAACTAAATATAACTTTTCTGAAATCAGGACTGAGAATATATTAATTTTTAGAGAACTTTCTCATACTATGAAAAAAAATCATCATGGTCTAAGAACACATTGACATATCATCCACTGATTCCTAAGATGACTTGGGGAGAAGTCAATTCAGTAAATGGTTGATAACTCCGGGTGCAGAATTCTGAACGAGATTCTGACTCTAGACTGACTCTCAGAGTCTAGAGGCAATGAGACAAGTGGACACAGTGGTGTACTTGGAGTCAGGAATCTCTGGGTTCAGATCCTTCCTCAAACACTTACTAGCTGTGGAACCCTGGGCAAGTTGTTTGATTTCTCAGCCCTATTTTCCTCATCATTTTTCTACCTCATAGGGTTGTTCTGAGAACCAAATGAGATAACATATGTGCTTTGCAAACTTGAAAACATTATGCAAATGTTAGCTATTATTATTGTTTAGGTAAGAAACCATATCCTGGGGAAGAGTGGAAAAGACTGAGTTTTGCCAGAAGAGATTGGGGGTGGGTTGTGGTGTTTCATGATCACTGTCTTCAAAGGGCTGTGATAGAGAAAAGGGATCACATCTGCTGGGTCCCAGAGGGGGAAAATAGTTCAAGTTGTCAGGCTGGAAAACTTTTTTTTTAAATGATCAGACTGTCCAAAATTTGTCTTTACATTTAATTGGAAAAAATAAAATACTATTATAAGTAAAAAAA
Organism: Vombatus ursinus; assembly: GCF_900497805.2. Classification (NCBI taxonomy): domain Eukaryota; kingdom Metazoa; phylum Chordata; class Mammalia; order Diprotodontia; family Vombatidae; genus Vombatus; species Vombatus ursinus. The sequence goes on along the minus strand of NW_020947062.1, from coordinate 11,899,133 downwards.
AAATCAGACTGTCCAACCATGGGATGGGCTGCTTCAGGAGGTAATGAGTTGCTTTTCACTAAAGGTCTTTAAGTGAGGCTGGAGCTGAATGAAGGTCTTTTTACTCTCAGTCAGTGACTTTTCTCCCACACCACAAGCCAGTATTCAGCGAGGCTGTAGCAGGGTTTCCTGCTTCGGGCAATAATTAGTCTACTTGAGGTATGGTGATCCTTTTAGCTCTGTGATTTTATATTTTAACAAATAAAAAGACAGCTTCATAACAGAGTTTTCCAACAATGGAACAGCCTACCTTGGGAGGTAATGAACTCCCTGTCCCTGAAAGTGCTCAGCACGGGCTGATTAATTCTGTTTGGGAAAGCATGGAAGGAACTGTTGGCCTGGTTGAGGAGTTGGAATAGACAATTTGAGATTCTTTTCAGTCCTGGGATTCAATGCTTCTAAGCTGATGTGGCATCTTGGAATCACATTAAGGTCCCTATTACTAGAGGAGCTCCACCAGAGGTTTGACTACCTGTCAGGCTTGCTCAAGTATTGGCTGTCCTCGTTCTTCAGACTTGAAGCTCTTTGATTCCATGAATTGGCAAGAATATTCTTTGAACAGCTACACACATACACACACACACACATTCATGAGCTCAATGTTCTAAAAAAAAGTCATTGGGGTCATCATTGTCACTTACTGACATGGAGGTCAATTAGCTTTTTCATCAAGTAGAAGACAAACATTAGGAAAATATGACCCTTTTGTGATAGTGTTACCAAGTTATGCCTTTGTCCTGATTGTGTGCCAAAGGCAGCATTTTAAACACCCCACCTCCCGCCCATAACAGCTCCCCTTCCTGGCACTTAATATATTGCCTAGCAGCTGGTGGCACAAAGGATAGAGGCTGGTGGTGGATTCAGGAAGATGAGTTCAAATCTAGCTTCAGATATCAGCTGTGTAACCTTGGGTAAGTCACTTAACCTCTGTTTACCTCAGTTTTCTCAATTGTAAACCTACCTCACAGGACTGTTGTGAGGATCAAGTGGGATTATAGTAAAAAGGGCTTAGTACAAGAGCCTGGCATATAGTAGGCTTATATACAAAATATATAAAAAATGCTGAATGATACTGAATTGCTTTCCTTATAGCAGCCTTGTATGGGGGTAGTATAGCAAGTACAGTTAGACCCAATCCATTAAGAAGGAAATGAGGTATATAGCTATTAAGTGGTAAAGATAGGGCTAGCACCACCCAAGTCTTCTGAATCCAAAAGATTCCAGGAAGATCGTTCAAATTTATCTGAGACATTTGCTATGTAAACAAGAGGGGTATAGGATGTTCAAAGGGAATCACATGTGAAGGATTTTGTGAACCCCAAAGTGCTAATACAAACACAAGTTACTTTAAAAGAAGCCAAAGATTGAGCAAGGATGAACAAGAGACAGATTCATTTAGAGTATTTCTATTTATGCCTCCATTACCCAACTTCATCTCTTTCTTTGCCAGCTTCTATTTTGATTAAAGCTAAATTTTCATTAAAGTAAATCAAAGCGTGGGAATTTCTAAAAAGTATTTTTGGAATTTAAAGTCCTGTACTTCAGAAGAGGAAGTGGGCTCCATTAATACCTTCTGGCATCAACAGGCTAATCAAGACTTAAGGCTTAACTCAGATTCATTAGCCTTGGAAGTTTAAGTTATATGCAATTCTAATCCATTTTTAAATTTTTTTTTCCCAATTACTCACCCTTGCCATAGACACAGTGGCAGATAAGGGGAATAGTGGATAAGAGTACCAGGCCTAGAGTTAGGAAGACTCATCTTCCTGAGCTCAAATCTGGCCTTGGACACTTCCTAGCTATATGACCTTGGGCAAGTCACTTGACCCTGTTTGCCTCAGTTTCCTCATTTGTAAAATAAACTGGAGAAGGAAATGGCAAACCACTCCAGTATCTTGCCAAGAAAACGCCAAACGGGGTCAAAAAGAGTCAGACATGAGTGAAACAACTGAACAATAACAATGTGCCAGGCATACTGTTAGTGTTTATGGGCCATGGATGCTGGCTGCTTGTATCAAAACTGATCCATGCCACCTTACACACAGCACAGTTAGACAAGTTTGTCCGAAAAAGGTTTGTTGGCAGTGTGATGTGGCAACCAAAACAAACCCTAACTCAAATCTTGGACTGGATTACGATAGGCATAACTTCCAGGAATAAGGAAGTGATAGGTTCTAAACATCAGTTTAAGGACATTGGTTGATAAAGTGGAAAGACTTCAAAGAAGGGTAATCAGGATAATGAAGTGGGGGGGGGGGGGGAAGGATAACCGACTCAAGTACCTGAAGGGTCGTCATTTAGAAGAAGGGTAAAACTTGTTGTTTGGCTCCAGAGGGCAGAAGCAGGAACAACAGGTGGAAAGCTTAAAAAGGCAAATTTAGGTTCTAAGTCAGGGAAACTCTCTGAATAATTAGAGCTGTTGAAAGGCAGAATGGGCTGCCTCAGGAGGTGGGAGATTCCCTCCAATTGGACGTCTTCAAAGGGAGGATGGAAGACCACTTCTTAGGCATTATGTTGGAAAGTTTCTTTGGGTTATGGTTGGGTTAAATGGCCAAGGTTCCTTAAAACCCTAAAATTCTGATTTTAGTGAGCCCAGATGACATCTAGTCCAATCAGTACTTGAACAGAAACTCCATCAACATCTCTGACAAGTGGTCATCTGGCTTCCAATCTTGAAGTGCTTCTGAAGGGGAACCCATGCCATTCCCCAAGGTGACCCATTCCACAATCTGACATCTTTAATTGTTGATTTTTCCTTACTTCCATTTTAATTACCGGAGTTCAAGTTGCAGCCCTATCACTTGCTAATTGCATGATCTGAGGCAAATCACTTATTAATCACTGTTTTGAGCCTGTTTCCTTGCTTACAAAACAGGGATAACATTGCTCTACTTTCCTTGCTCAGTTTCTCTATGGCTCAAAGGAGATAAAGTGTGTTGGAAATGTTGGGTAGTCTTAAAGTAGGATACATGGGTGAGTTCTTCTTCTTCCTCTGAATCCTCACCATGACATATAGGGTATGACATAAAGACTATGCTGGTGAAGTACAAACTTTGCAAAGTGGGTCCTACCACCACTGAAAGCTTTCAGGTACATGGTTTTGTCTGTTGCTTGAGGACCAGAGAAATATAAAGAGAGAATCAGGATTAGAAAGGTTAATCAGTGGGGGATGAAGTATTTTGATCAGAGCAACTTATTAAACCATCAATTAAAGTGTAATGTGGTCATGACTTATGTTGGTAGAAGAAATACTCAGATTAATGCATTGATCCTTGAAGTATTATTGTTAATTTTAAAATAATATGTATGCAAATTCACAGCATAATAGGTTCAGATGGGGAAAGAGAAAGTCAGCTACTTGACCTCCCCATACTTTGCAGAGAAGTGCTAGAGAGATTAAGTGACCTGCCCACACTGATAAACAGCAGAGGCAAGATTGGAACTCAGATCCTCTGATGCCAGAGCCAGTGCTCTTTTTGCTATACCATACTGCTTTTGCATTTGTTTTTGTTCATATCCCATAATCCCTTTATGGAATGCCCTCTCTTTTCCTTTCTAAAGCCTACCCATTTTTTAAGGTCTAGCTTAAGCCTCATCTCCTCCATGGAGTCTTCCCCTATCACTATGCCACACTGGTATTTCACTTTACTGTACTCCAAGACTTACTATCTCCCCCATTCACTCTTGTTATTTCAATCAGGTATTGCCTTTAACTTTTATGCAAAACTGCTCCAAAGTGTGTGCACTTTATCCCAAAGAACACCTACTCTTCAGGCGAAGGTCCCATGACCTTTCTTACACCCCTCACTCAACAGCAGGTACTATGCCAGTGGCCATATAGTGCACTCAACAAATACTCCAGCTCAGGTGTGAAATGTGCTGGTCTATCTTGAAGCACTGACCACAGTCCTTCCACATAAAAACTTTCAGTGGCTCCCTTCTGCCTACTGAATAAAATAAACTCTTGATGCTGGCATTCAAAGTCATTAATAGTGTGACTCCAACCTATCTTTCCTGACTTATTATGCTTCTCCCCTTTACATAGCCTACCTGCCCTCCTCCATCTCTGTTCCTTTGCTAATGCCTTCCTCCATTCCCCAAATTCTCCCTCCCAGGCATATCCCCAAATTCTTCCCTTTCTTCAAGGGTGTCAACATAGGTGTCATTTTTCATGAAGCTGCTCTCTCCATTATCTTCAGGTGAAAGTGATCTCACCAAATTTTTTTTTTAAAAAGATCCTCTAATTTTTTTTCAGTAGTACCTTGTTTGGTTCTGTTCTACTAACTCCACTTCTAATACAGTTAAATCTTTTACTCCACTAGACTATAAATTCCTTGAAGGAAGGGCCTGATATAGCCCTCTGTGTCAGAACCTTGCTTGTAATAGGTGCTTAGTATTATGTTTGCCAAATTGAATACTGGAGGTGGAATAGACTAGAATAACATTGGGGTTCAAAGTGGATGTCTTTTTATCAGGGCACTTGTAGTAATAAGCATGAAATCATTCTCCCTCTTTTTGGTTCATTTCTATACAAAATATTGCTTTAATAAAGGCTCCTCCTGGCAGGTCCCTTATTAAATTAAAGAGTGTCCTTGAAGCAACTCCTTAGGGTTGTAGAATAAAAAAGAATGCTTTCTTGGTTTCCAAGGAAACACGGTCACTGTAATCCAGGTCCCCTTTGCTCATCCTTGCCATGTTCTCTCTCATGTCTGAAGTCTAAGGGCCAGGGATTAGAAAGCAGCTCCCATCAGACAAGGACTTTCTTTACTAAGCAAAGACCCAGGAGAGTCCCAAGTGTTTTACATAGATCTTAGACATGGAAAAGGGGAAGGCACATTACTGCAAAGTTGTACTAGTCAACAGGAAGGTCCTAACTGCAATTTCTTTTTTATTTTCTCTTAAACACCTCAGCAAAATGTCCTGTTCCTTAGTCACCATGGAAAACATTTAGAAAGTTCATGTAAGCCAAAAATTGAAGCAAAACCTTTGGAGTGTTCAAAAATAACAGAGGATACTCTCCTTTCCTGGGATTATTGCTTTTTGAGTTTTCTTCTCAGTCCATATACTGAGATCCAGCGTTTCTCATAAAATGGTGGCCCAGGAATCATACACAAATTATGACATGCCGAATGATAAAAGACAAAAATGGAATGATCTGGAGTTTACATTTTATCAGAGTAACAACATACACACACACAAAAGCAGATACAAAGTAATTTTTTTTTTTTTTTTGAGGGAGAGAAAGCTACCAGCAGCTGAAGAGGAAGAGTAGGAAAGGCCTCTCAGGTAGGGGCACCTAAGGTGAGATCTGAGAAAAGATAAAAGGCAGAGGTCAACAGGGAATAATAGCAAGCAGATTAGTTTGGGTTGAATATAGATCGTGTGAAGGGGAATAATGTGTAAGAAACCTGGACAAGTCGGCTAGAACTAAACAGTGAAGGGCTTTTTAAATACCAGTTTTAAGCAACCGGGAGCCACTGGAGCTTTTTGAATAGGGAAGGGACACCATCAGATCTTTGCTTTAGAAAAATGACTTTGGCAGCTGTCTGCCTGGATACAACGGAGAGGACTTGGCCACTGTGGAACAGAAGACAGTGGACGAGGCCCTGAATAGGTGGTGGTTATAAGTTAGGAAAGGATACACAATTATCAACTTGTTGGAAAGTGAAAGTATGTGGGAAAGCAGAATGTATTCTATCCAATAACCTCTAATTCCAGCACAGTGCATTTAATCACTGCCCTTTTACTTTGTTACCACTCAACAAAGAACACATTTTTAAATGTTACCACCAACATCCATTATGACTCCAGTCATAATGACAAACCTGCGTTTCACAAAAAGCACCACCATTTTCTTGGTCATCTCTTCCAACATGTCCTTCCACTGTAATTCAACAGCTGCTACCTGAATTCAGGCCCCTGAAACCTCACCTGGACTACAGAAGTGAACTCTTATTTTGGCCTTCCTTTAATCTCTCTCCCTCTAATCCACTTTAAATATGCTCTTAATCATCTTCCTAAGGCATAGATACGATTACGCTGCTCCCCTCCTCATAAACCTTTTACAGGTTTGCCTGTTGCCTTCTGAATAAGATAATTTGGATATGGCTCTTAGAGCAACAGCAAAAGTAAAGACAGAATGGGGAAATGAGGCTTTCAAGATGTCATGCCTTTATCAAATGCACCTGGGTATTTTAGAAAGTAACAGAGATATATGTGTGTGTGTGTGTGTGTGTGTGTGTGACATAAATTGAGAATTTACTTTGCATGTATCCATGAGGTGCTCTAAATACATGGAAGCTACCTGCAGGCCTAATGTTGGAGGTAACATAAAGGGTGAGAATGAAAAAAAAAAAGGAATCAGGGGAGGAAAAAGAGGGGAGGGACAATAAGAAAAGGGTTGGGTAGTCTTTGTTACACATTTTTCTCCTTGGAGCTACCTAAATAAATAAATATACAAACATATAAATAAATAAATAAATAAATAGAAAGGTCACTGGGCAGGAGGGTCATAAAGGTCAAAGGTTTTTCATTCCTATAGTAGATAATAGCACTTCACTGTGAGCCAGTTAAGCTCAATCAACAAAGCACCCAGAGGGAAGGACAGCAAGGAGCATGTGCCAGGAAAGTTGAATCACTATCACTACCTTGACCATCATCTTCCCTCAGACCCGGATGGAGACAGCCCATGACTCTGAACCTAAGAATAGCAATGTTTCCAACCTCGTGCCCGCAGCCATCATCCTAGAAGGGAACTCATGTGGAGATGCAGCCTAGAACACTCCTGGACGTGCTACAGCAACAGCTATAGAAAACTCAGAAAAGAAAGTGCTTGTCACTAGTCCTTGGCACTGTCAAATGGTTCAACATCAAAAAACCAACATTATTTAATGAGTGGAAATGACATCAAAAGAGAGGCATTACCATTGCCTGGCTGCTTCACCCAAAGGACCATGGTACCTGTCTGATTAACAGCTAAAACCTTCCATGGGTTATCACTTCCATTAGAATATGTGCTTCTTGAGAACAGGAACTACCCTTTCTTATTTGTATCTCCAGAGTTTTGTACATATTAATTGCTTCATAAATGCTTTATTCATTTACTTCAGCTACAATGCAAAATCAGAGAACTAGGAGAAGGTGCCTATGGGGAATCACCTAATTCAACCTCTCGTAGTAGGGCAGGACTGTTTTCATATCTGTCTTTGTCTCTTCCAGCACCAAACACAGTGACTGGTAGGCACATAATAGACACTAATAGGTTGAATTGAATAAAATATTACAGAATTCCCAACTAAGACCATTCTCTGAAGGCCCTTCAAATATCTGAAGAAAGTGATCCTATATCCACTTAATATTCTCCTCACTAGTCAACACCTTACTAATCCAGTTGATTCTCATGATTTCTCAACTTTTTCCTATCCTGGCTGCCCCACACTAGATAATACAAATGCTTGCCAACATCCCTTTTACAAGTTAATATTGTATACTCAAACACAGCACAGGGCCATACAAACAGTAGGTGCTTAGTGTAGCACCCTTCTGGGGCCAATCCCCCAAACTTACACTCATAGGCTGGGTGCCTAGAAGAGTGTGTCTACTACTCTTGGGATCTAGGAGCAACCTTGTGGGAGGCTATTACTAATACTTTACCTTACCCCATGGATATGCTTCCATTAACAATCAGCCAGTAGTAGATTTTATGGCTTAAAAGTCTTTGAGGCCACAGCCAGCATTCTTATCTGATGAAAGGATTTATGCTCCTTGAAGCTGCTTCTGCCCTTAAGTGACATCTTTCTGTATCTGTCCTCAGTGCATCTTTCCATTCCTGGCCCAATGCATTCATTATCTCCTACTGGTTCACAACTCAGTCAAAAGAGAAAGAAGAGGTGGACAGTCCCTTCAATCCTAGCTTGAGCGATTTCTTTTCAAGGGCCTGGTTTTTCTTCCTCTTCCGGGTGTCAACTTTGGAACCGATAAACTCAACTGGAACTCTTCCATCTCCCAAACTGACTTGCTACTATTTTTATACATAGACCCAGAGGTGTGTCTGATGTTCAAAGTCAATCACTGTATGTATCCTGTGTGGTGTTGGCTGCTTGGCCAGAGCCCTGTAATCCTCTGGAATTAAGGATTTATTCATACATTGTGGAAATACAGGCAAATTCCTTAAAACCTACTTTATGATTATATTTCTTATCTGATAAAGCGATTAAGGCTTGGAGTTTTATTTACATATTAAAACCTAATCATGCCCTTTGACTAGTTACCATGATTGAAGCGTTTGGGCCCACTGATCACTTTGAGGTAGTGGGTTGATCCACTCTTCACTCCCTTACATTATTGTTTGCTGAACTGATTTTGAAGCCCTTTCACATCCACTATTTGATCCAGGCAATCCTGGGATACAAGCAAAGCAGGCAGTATCACTCTTTTACAGATGAGGTTCAGAGAAAGGATGTGAGTTACTGGCTTACAGTCATAAATCGAATTAGGGACACAGTTGGGATTTAAAATTTGGGAGCTTCTGGGGAGGGAGGGGGAGAAAAATTTATAACTCAAAAGCTTATGGAAGTGATTGTTGATAATTCAAAATAAATTAATACAAATTTAAAAAAGAATAAAAATTTGGGAGCTTCTTTTTAAGACTTTTGGATACCCACTCCAAGAATTCAATGTATATTGCTGTTGCTAATGCCAGGGATGCATTAGTTAGCTGCCTAACTACCCCCCAGTATGGAGTCACAGACCACTTATCTCTTTAACCTCTGACTATTACAGCAGGCCTGCACAACTCGAGGCCCTTGGGCTGCTTGCCAAAGGATTTCCACTACATACAAATGATGTTTTCCTCTACATTTTTTACAGGCCGACAGAAATCCTTTGGCCTGCTGTAAGCAAGGACTTTGGACTGCAAGTTGTGCAGTCCTGATCTATAGCAGCACAAGCAGCTGCTTTCTTCTTGGAGGGTCAGATACCATCCTTTGGGAAAAAACTTAATTTTCATTATTTCCCTTAAAGTGTTCTTATTCTTGTTCTTTCTTTTCTCATTTATCACATTATCCAACTCTAATCTCTTGACAAAGTCAAGATTCTATTCTATCACTTCAGATCCTCCCCTCGCCGCTTCATTTTTACCTAACATTTGGATGCTAGTCTATTTCTGATCTCTATTTCAAGACAACTATGTTTTTAAACTAAGTTGTATTTTTTCATGGAAGGAGTTCAGACACAACTTTTGTACTTAAGTAATAACCACATGGACAAGCTATATAGAATTGCACCTTGTAAACAGTAGGCACTAAAATAAATACTTGTCAAATTGAATACAAAGTCTAACATTTGGGTTCTGTCCTGTATTTATTACACGTAAATGCCTTCTGCTTTTAGGATTCAGAGTTGCAGCACCATCAAGTGGTCGTTATTGTTAGTTCTCTACTGTCATGTTTTAGAAAGAAAATATATTTTTAAAGAATAATAGGATCATAAAGTTAAGTGTTGGATTAGATCAGAGGTCATCTGATCTACCACCCTTATTTTATAGATGAAGAAACTGAGGCCCAGAGAGTCAATTAAGTGATTTGACCAAGGTCATAGATAATACTAAGTAGCAGAGCTAGGATTTAAAATTGGGTCTTTTTTTTTTTTAGTTGGAGTTAAGTGACTTGCCCAGTCACACAGCTAGTAAGTGTTGTTATGTTTGAGGCTGCATTTGAACTCAGGTCCTCCTGGCTCCAGGGCCGGTGCTCTATCCACTGTGACACCTAGCTACCCCCAAATCAGGTCCTTTCACTCCAAATTCAGTCTTCTCTCCACTGGCACCTCAGCCATCCTGATTTGTGGCCAGTGTTATTCAGTCTCAGAGACTGTTAGAATTGGAAGGGACCTTAGAATATTGTTTTAAAGGTTTGTGAGCAATGAGGAAAAGGAATACTCGGCAAGTTCCTCTAGTTCACTTCTTTCAACAAAAAACAGCCCTTGCTATTACAGAAAATAGCAAATAAGGTGGTTAGATTTGACGACCTTTTAAAGTTCCTGCCAGCTCTAAATCCTAGAATCCTTCTATCATTAAGCCATATCTAATGAAATGGCCAGCACCAAAGGAGAGATGCCCCTGTTTTTTCAAAAACTATTTTTGGAATCCCTTAAAACAGGCTCAGTGTTACAATTATTTGTTCAGGAATGTTTACAAATTGCCTTTAAAATATTCAGGGTCACCTATAAATGTTCACACTTCTGTTTCAGCAGGTTCATTTGGCACCTGAAAATGTTGTAAGAATCATGTGGCCAACAAATGATACTGACAGAAGGAATCTGGAACGAATTGTTAAGGATTATGGAATCTTGGGCAAGAAACTGAATAAAACTGAGGGACCTAGGTGGTTATTTTCATCACCGCTACTAATTGAAGATAAGGGCTTCAGAACAGAATGGCAGATTTGGAAAGTGAATAGCTAATAAGGAACATGACAGAACTAGAAATAGGTTGCAAATTGCAGAGGCAATTTAAACTTGATATTGAACACACTGCTACTTGGAATCCTAATACAGTATGACAATCTTTCAGAAATGGTAAGAATCTTTAAGTCTTATCAAGTCCAACTTGTCATTTTAGGAAGCATCTCCTCCTAAAGAAAGGACTCCTGATAGCCATTTGGTTTTTGTTTAAACATTTCCATCAAAGACTTGTTCCTTCATAAGAACTATCTACTTTACTCAGGAGTACTGGACGACTCCATTCATTATCAAGTTTTTTCTTATGTTCAGCTTAAACCTGCTTTCCAATAGACCTAGCTCTGTCTTTTAGAGCTACGGTTATTAAGACTAAACCCTCTTCCACATGGCAAACCTTCAAATGCTTGAAGAAATTTTTTCCCTTTCTCCTCGACACAGTACTGATTATTCACCTTCAGTCACGTAGTTTTTCACCCTTATCCTGTTCATCCTCATTTGAACGTATTCCATCTTATTAAGCTCCCTCTTAAAAACATGGCACCCAGATCTTACTGAAAATTTCCAGGTAAGGACCTATTAAGGCCTTAATGCCAGACCTAAAGATCAATTCTTCTTTTTAAACAACCACTATTTTAAATCCTTTACCAAAACCCAGAAATTTCACACGTAGCACAGTAAAAAAAGCAATGGATTGGGAGTCAGATGATCTGGGCAAGTAATTTCCTATCTCAGCGACTCAGTTTCTCCGTCTATAAACTTGAAATTCTATGTTTTTTTTTTTTTAATTTTAGGTCTCACCAATCTTATGTTTAGCAGAAATTTATTTAGCCCACTATGATGGAACATAAATGCTAGAATTTTTACTTTCCTCCAAATTTTAAAATAAGAAAAGTATTGGTTAGACACAATGCAAGAGATCTTCCTATTCAATGATGTTTAGATTTGGTTATGGTGACACTGCTCAGTAAGAAATGGGTTTCCATGTGAATTTTAATAACTTTTCCAAGGCACACAAATTCCCCATCCTCCATTATGTTACATTATATCTCAGCATGTATTGGCTTGCCAAAATAATGTTGGCATCAAACTACAGTGTTATTTTTCCCTTAGAAAGGGTGATATTATATTCACTGCACCAAGGAGTAGCAAAATTTTTAGCGGTTTTAAGCTTATTAATTCTGCAAATATTGTCAGCCATCCCCACAATGGATAATGCCACTGTGATGTTCCATATTCATGAACCTCAGCAGCCAGAAGAGACCTAGGGCTAGTGCTAAGGACTTTATTTTTGTTCCCAAATATCAATCCTTTCCTCCCTATGACTGGATTTATTTTTGTTGCTGGGCTTGTGGACCTGTAAAAAGACAATGATGCAAAGCTTTTCCCAACTGATACTTGTGTAACGTTAGGGTCTTCAAAGTTACAGAGTTTCTAGAACAGGAACTTACTCAGATTACATCAATCTAATTAAAAAACAAAAAAACAAAAACAAACCAATATCAACACGACCCAAGCTCAAGGAGAACCATATGCTGCGACAACCATCACAACAGTTATGCTTCCAACAATGTCTATTGTCTTACCAGTTTTCTGTTAGTCTTCACTTTCAAAAATTATAGGGGTTCAATCATTTCTTAGAAGTGTTTTGTTTTTAAGAAATGACAAGCTGGAAAGTGACCAGGGTGGTGAGAAGCCTGGAGACCACACCAAAAAGGACATATAGAAGGAACCTGTGATGTTTGGCCTACAGAAGAGAAAACTTTAATGGGTTATGCAGCTATCTTCAAGCATATGAAGGACTATCACAGTAAAGAGGGTTTAGATTTGTTTTCCCTGGCAGAAGGTATAACTAAGCTTGATGTCAAGTTGTAGAGTTGTGAAATGAGTCGCCTCAAGATGTAGTGGATTCCTTTCCCTTTAATTAGAAGTCCTGAAGTACAGACTGGATGAACTTTCTGTTAGGGAGGTTATAAATAGGATTTCTATTCAGACATGAATGATGCCGCTTATTTCTAAGATGAGGAAACTTTTCTGAGAGACAAAACTGAACAGCTAATATGCCTTGATTAGGATGACAACTGCTACTTTTATTAAGAGTGATGGTCAGCAAGGATATCTCACTGGCCTCTAAAATCTTCTGAATGACCTTCCACTTTTTCTATGTTTTCTTGGTCACTTTAAACAAACAAGCATGAAAGCAATATTATTCTACCTTACGAGAAACTGGACTTTTTAGAATAACTAAGAAGATGAAGTTGAAGTGTTGGGATAATTTCCAGAGTGATAATTTTAATGAAGTCCAAACTGCTATTCCTATATAGCTCAATATGTAGTTTGTTTTGCTGAATCATAGAACTTATGGCAGAAGTGCTCCCTGTCTCCTGCCCTCTGCTGACATTGTAGACCATAAGAACTTGAATACTCTAAAGTATTCCCAAATCCTCTGAAACAAAAGTGCTATATATATATATAGATGCAAAGGGGAATTAGTCAGTAGACAGAAAAAGGCTTTCTTTCTGCCATATGTTCCTCTAAGTTATCTGGAAATTGTGTTCTAGAATGGATCATTTTTGACACTTCCCATTTTTCATATAAATGGAAAGATATTTACTCCTCTCTGCGTGGCCACCTAACATTTTCTAAAAGTGACAAAGAAAAAATAAGAGGAGGAGGAAAGACCTGAAAGGGTGCTGTTTACACATTGGTTTTCATTATGTAATCTTGAGTGTGAGGGAGAAAATATAAGTCCAACTAAAGCTCAGAAATGAAAGGCAATTGACATAAAGCATTTATTAAGCGTCTCTAGCAAGATTTCTTCTTGAAGGTGGGCTTGAAAGCTACTGCTATTTAGAGCCATGTGAAAGGGTTCTTACGGATCATTTTGTTTCATATTCCTGCTCTCCTCTCTCCCTCATTTTGCAAATTAAGAAATTGAAGCCCAGAAGGGAAATAACTGTGACCCTTTGGTGTTTCTGAAAGTAGAAAAAAAATCTGCTCCCAGGGAAATTTTTTTTTTTAAATTCTGAATGAGTCAACAATTTCTCTATCAAGAGGCTATAATCACAAACTGATAGCTGAATTAATCATATCCTCTTATATAACCATGCAGGAAGTGGAAAAAGGCTGTAAGCCTGACACATGCAACAAACCACAAAGAATAAGAAAAATTCATACTTCATTGAAAACAAATCTAACGAAGTCTCAGATTAGGCAGCTCTTAACATATGGGCCCTAGCTAGAAATATCAAGTTGTTTTGTACATCTAATTCCTTTCTCACATCACTTCTCACTCTAATTTCCCTCTGAAAAAAGGTTCCAGGTTAAAAAACACTGCCCTCCCATCCCCCTGACCCCTGCAATTCTGAGGATGCACCAAAGACCATCCAGCCTTGCATAAACTTAATACTCAACAGAGGGGTAGTTTGAGGCACTTCAGCTGATGAATGATGAGAAAATATAAGTATACTCCACAATAACACCTTGCTAATGCTTGACTAAATGCCTATTAATACTGTTTCTATGTAACTGTCTTTCTCCCTAGGCAATACTGGTTTACCTAATAGGATTATAAGGACCCTATTAATAATGTTAGATGGGATATGTTTATATACTTTAGTTTTTTTTTTTTATACCAAGTTTTAAATACAGTACTAGGAGACATAATGCAAAACTCTATTGAGGAAAAGTGATTTTTTTAATGATCTCATGAGATCTACTTGGGAAGAAAAAAAACCAACACATAAGCAATGTTCACAACTGTAAATTCAAACCCTTTGTACTTTTTTTTTTAAAGAAAAAAAAAAGAAAACCCCACAGTAGCAAACTGTAAACCCGCACTAATTGTAATCCTATGCTGATTTTTATATTAAGTGAAAGTTTCCTCCTTGGCTATATCCATTTTTAGCACCAAAATGATCTTCCAAAGAGGTATTGGTACAGCTTGGGATGTTGGTGTAAGGACTTGTTTACATATATAATACTTTAAACTTATATACTATAAACACATACTATACACTCTCACAGCCACACAAATGGGAGGCATATTTAAATGGATATATTCTGTAGACTGTTAAGAGACCTTAGAACAAAATGTAAATAAAATGATGGGGTAAATATTTTACAGAATAGGCAACTTTAATGCTGCAGTGCACTTAGGAAAAAAAAAAGTCCAACTCTTTCTCCTGGCTGAGCAGCTCATTTTCATATATATATTTTTAATACCATGATTCTGAAGATGCAAAATTATTGCCTAAATATTATTCTATACATTTCCATAAGAGTTCAGGAAAACACTTGAAATTGGTACTTAATTTACAACATAATTACTTTGTTACAGCTTTAACTCATTGGCAATTTTGGAAGCAATGTTTTTAAAAGCTATGGATGTTCCTGATATCCGCTTGAAACGGACGCCATTTAGTGACAGTCTTGGCAGTTTGCACACCTCCATTTCCCATTGTACAAGGTTTTCTGCATGCCCATCTCCGTGGACACAAAAGAGCAAGAACCGCTCTCTCTGTTCATAGTCACAGTTATTGGCATCCAAGACTTTTCGAATTTCCCTCATCATGTCATTGGGATCCATGGAACTGGTGGTTTTCATGCTCCAGGTAAACCGCAGGGAGCGGGGTTTTGCTTCCTTGTTTTCATCCTTGTGCTCAGCTGACACGTTGCGACTGAAATACACAGGGGGCAGGTTTATTTTTAACTCCATAGGAAAACCAACATTATCTACTTTGGTTAGTGAAGCAAATGGCACATTAAACATGTTATGTTTAACAATACACACACACACCATTTTTCCTAATAATATCCTACAGGGTAAAGATAATACTGTGGGTTTGGTCATTTCCTCCTTTGTTAAGGAGCACCTATTACAAGTAGCCACAAACACTTTTTTAAAAAAATTCATTATGTTATTAAAATACTATCTGGCCAGTAAATTTGCATCAATTTCATAACTCATTTATTTTTGACCTGCTGCTTTAAGGAAACACTTTATAAACCTTAAAGTGCTATAAATCTGAGTTGTTATTCCTTTCAATTTTATTAGCTTTAATTCCCACTTAGAATTTTTCCACAAAAAAAAATCTGAAAAACCAAGGAAAAAAAATATAAAAAAAGAAAAAAAAAAGGAGACAAACAGCACTGTCTGGAATCCTTTGAATTTTCATAGATGGTTAGGGAGACTAAAACAGCTATTTTTTGTTTTTGACACTGCACAGTTAAAATCCAGTGTCTCATATATACCTTAATTCAGGAAACCTACAAAATAGTTTTGAGAATAGCTTGGAGAGAATATATATTTTTAAAGATAGTATGATTTTTTTCCCTTCTATACATATACAATTCGATCACTACTGTAGGAAAAAAACTGTTTCCTTTCTTGTGCTTAAAAATATCCTCTTCCTCCAGAAAAACAAAATCTAGATCATATTTCATTAGAAGGGGTCTGAGGATAATTTTCTTGGATGAAGATAGCACTGAGAAAATGGGAAAGTAAAGGTAGTATCATATTCAGTGAACAACTGTTCATTTTGCCTCCATTTCTTTAATGGTTAAAAATGAGAATATACATTTCTAACTCCCAAGCAATTTTGATATTCTCAGATTACATGATCTATAGCTGCTAATTATTACAGCAGTCATCAAAACACAAACTCTAAGTCCTATAAATATAATAATGTAAATATCCAAGTTTTTAGGAATGTCGAGGATATTAAAAATGCTAAATAAGGCAATGTTTTACAGGAAGAAAACCCTGAGTGGCCTACCCACTTTTCCCTCCTACAAAATACAACATTCAACTTTTTGTCAGAGATCTGAGGACAGATGAGGAAACAGAAGCCCAGAGAGGTCGAGTGACTTTATCAAGGTCACAAGATGGTAATATGAATGGCTGGGATTTGAATTCAAGTCCAAATCTTATGTTCTTTCTACTAGTGTATAGCACACACTGAAACTTTATAGTGTACTGACTTGCAAATTCTGATATTGGTATGTCTTGTTTCAGCTAAGTCTTTTGAGCTGTGGGACCTCAGGGACCATGTCATATATCCATGCACCCTAGGACGCTATTCTATGTACAGAGTAAGTATTCATTAAATTTTTGTTGAATGGATAGAAATTAAAATACACACACACACACACACACAAAATCAACCAATCAATCCAATGAGATACACTAAATAAAGGTATCACTGAAGAGTGGGAGATACTTTCCTCTCTTATCACCTCATCATACTTCCTACTACTAATATAACTGGAAAATTGCACAGTTCTAACAATGTAGAAATCAATGAATCAAATAAGAATTTGTGCAATGCTACCTGTATGTATACATTCAATGACATTTTTCAAAAAAGAAAATATACAGATATTAACATTTCATTAACCTGTTTTCATCACATAGGAAAGTGGTTTGGGGACACAATGAATGAAAACAGTGGTAAATCTAGTATATTTCTTCTCTTAATTCTTATAGCCTTATTAAAAGACCACCCATTTGGAAAGATGACAATACACATAAACATTTAAAACAAACTAAGGTATACTGTTATATGAAATTATCAGGGAGGGTTCTGGAGCTTCATTAGCTATGTTAAGATGATGGATAGGTGTCATATCAAATCAGCACCCCCATGTAGTTCATTAAGGTAATTAAAATCTCACTAGAAATAAATACACTTTGTATTTTAAGGAACCAACAGCAAGCACATGCTTTGACTAAAGCTAAAACAGACTCAAAATAGTAACTATATTAAACATCTATTAATAACTTATTAATGTGGTACACAAGATTCAAGTAATATCATCTTCACTACACAAACACAGTAATTCAGTGAAATTTTAAATAAAAATGATTCCCCTCACCTTGAACCCTCATATCTCCCGTTCCTCTCATATTCAGTTGGGAGCCTCAAGGAAAAGAATGCAGAAGCATAGAGAAGTGGGAAAAAGAAGAGAAATCTTACACTAGCGCACAACTACCTATATATGATACTTAAGAAATTATTTAGGAAAAAAAAAAGATACTAGAATTATGATTATAAGTAATATTTTCCCAAATTCTTACCCATTTCCCATTTTGATTATATAATGATTAGACAGAATTTCAAGTGAATATCTAACAATATACTTGTAGGACAGATGACACACATGAAAATGTGTATACTGAATACAAACATTCTTAGGGGAAATGTGAACTTTAAAGTATGAATGACAATAGGTTGATTCCGACTTTTTTAACTCTCTTCCAAAATAATGAGTGGGCTTCTGACAGCAAAAGAGGGTATAATTTCAGGTTCAGACTCTTCAATTTACAATAGTAGTGGTGAATTTCTAGTATTAATAAAGCAGATATCCCACAGTCCTATAAAATAAACTTCATACTAGGTTCATTCAATGAACCTAAGATTTTACATACACCAAAAAACATCATTCTAACCCTTTATAAGACAGTCAGAGAATTAATATTGTTGCTCTCAATGTTTCTCTACCCTCTGAGTGTTACCTCTGATGCACAGTTTTTATTTTATGTTTCAATGGTTGTCACCAAAACATTTAAGTCAACTGATTAAAGAGTAATTTTACTCAAATCACACTGACTTTTAGTTACTTAACAATAAAAACATGTAATGATTATTCACAGCAGCTTAAGGGATCTACATACACTACATGCCCTGGGATTAGGAAAAAGGTAAAGAATTAGCCTCATTTAATGGATGAGGAAATTGAGGTAGAAATAATTGAGCAGTATATAATGATGGGAGAAACTTGGGTCATAAATGAAATTTCTTGATCCCCATCCACCAGATAGAGCCTACTACTTTTGTTGATAAAATCAAGTAATCAAAATGTTCAATTCCAAAGTATCTTAAATGTTGATGTTATACAATTGTCTGTGTCTTTAAGGTCTTCTAGACTGACTACATTGTATCACAGCATTATTTGAATTTTGGGTCTGTTTCTAGTATAGGAATGTGGCCAATTTCACCATCATTCTGATTTTCAAGTTTTTCTGTTAATAAAACCCTTTAAACAGAGAAACAGAAATTATGATTAACACAAGTATCACTCACCTTTGGCATGCTAATGGCTATATAGCAATAGTTCATAAATGTTACTGAACATTTCATTCTCCAAAAAGAG
Organism: Vombatus ursinus; assembly: GCF_900497805.2. Lineage (NCBI taxonomy): Eukaryota > Metazoa > Chordata > Mammalia > Diprotodontia > Vombatidae > Vombatus > Vombatus ursinus. The sequence continues at coordinate 11,880,488 of NW_020947062.1, read as the reverse complement.
GCATGCTTAGTGTATTAGTATAAAGGTCAAATTATTCAGATGCTAATCATTCTACAAAAGAAAGAAAATGCACAGAGCATGCTTAGCCTCTTGTTATATGGGTGCCACAGGCCCTTGTATTTTGGAAAGAGTTCATATGCTTCTTTCCATGTGTATATATATAGTTTTAAAAAGAAACAAGTATTTAGTTCTCAGCAGAAATTTTAGTTTTAAGACAAATCAGGGCAATAAAGCCAAACCTGGGGTTAATTGCAGAAGCCATTTGGGGATGGGGATGGAAATATAAAGTCCTACCTTTTGATAAACCTGAATGACATGTTTCTAAAAGAAATTAAGCCAAAAGCAAAATTAACCAAGGTGATTTGTACAAACTAAAATGAAAAAAAAAAATCCAGTCAATTAGAGACAACAAAAAACAATAAATAAAACAAAGTTCATTTTACTAACATATAATGAAACTGTTTCAATCTGTTGGCTGAAAAATGAGTCAATAATAGGTTTAACTGAATATCTGAGTTCTTAATTTGGGATTTTTTAAGTGAAAAGAGATCAAGTTTACCTTGAGGCAGAAAAATGATTTTTTTGGGGGGGGGTAGGGTGGGTGGAAATGCCAGAAACAATTAACAATTTTTTGTATAACTGCTTTTTGAACTAAATTATATAAAATCTTCACAGATATAGCAAATACTGTTTTGGAAAATTCAATTTACATTAAGAGAAAGGGCATTTTTTTTTTTAGCAGATCAAGTCAGTTGTGATATACTCATAAACAAGACATACTGCTCAAATTCATTTAAAGTATCTAAGTGACAAGCATCCCATGCTAAACTTTGAAACTACTAATAATCTGAAAATGTTACTATTAAACAGAAATATTTAGAAATAAATACTAAAAAAAAAATCAGCCAAATTAAAAAAATATGTTTTTTTTATTATGTCCAATCTTAACACTACTCTCAGGTAGGGTAGGGGAGTGATGTGTTTTCAAAACCAATACAATCCAGGTTTTAGTTCTGAAATTGATATATTTGTTAATAATGAAATAGGGAATTGTCACAAAACGGGCTATTACATATTTTAAACGAACTATTTATGCTTATATTTATTACACTGATAGTAGTTATGTCACATTTTAATCACTCTTAGAAAAAACAGGTCACAATTTCAGAGCTGAAAAGTACCTTGAAGGGTCAGATTTTTACTACAATTGTAAATTTCCTTGTTGGGTTACCTTTGCTTTTTGGTCATTCAGGATCACTGACATAACTTCAGAAATGAACAATTTAGCAGTATTAACTAAAAGTACTAGGAAATTTTCTTTCCAGAGCCCTTTGTGTCTCTTGTGTTCTATTTAACACATTGTACCTTATATTCATTTTACCTGTTAGGCCATCAGCCCAGCCCACAAGGGCTAGGATCATTGCTTACTCATGTTTTTATCCTGCACAATGCTGTGGGTGCTCAATAAAATAATCTCATAAAACAGAAAAAAAAAGCAGTGCTATAGTTTATTTCTTTTTTATATTGAGTTAAAAGTGATAGATATTACTGTAGCCATATGAGTACTAAGCCACTAAAGACAGTCATTTCAGAAAAATTGTTACCTAAGATAAGCATGATTTATAGGTCAGGTGGCTCACAGCACTTAAAAAATTATTTTTCTCTCAAAATAGAAGATCAAAAAGGACAAGTAATTTGGGCTAGACTGAATCTGAGAAACTGGGTAGTGTTGTCAATGACCCTAAACTACTCTGGGTTGCAAAAGCCAAACTTTTTAACACTAATATTCTCCTAGTGACAAAATATGACTGTAACTCATGTAACACCCTGACTGATGTCAGAAGAATCACAACTGCAGGTGACCCAAAGGGCAAAATAGGGGTGTGAGCAGGCTGCAGGATATTACCAATGATGGTTATATGTACAGAAAATTGAGTGGAGTTTCTATTGGCTCATAACTCAAATATGCTTTGGTTCAGAACTGGCTCTATGTTTAAAGAGAAAGAGGTAGAGGTTAAGTGCTCTTCCCTAAGTTTGAGTCAATGATGACTCATGTAAAAAAAATTCCCCAACTGGGACTTTAATATATGTCAGCTGTATTAATTAAAAAAAGAGAGATTAATGTGACTGTCATAGGGAATAGTGGAAGGAATGTTACTTTTGGAATCAAGAGATCTGGGTTACACTTCCTAACATTTACTAACTGAGGAAATTTCTACTTCTTAATTTATAAAAGGAGAAGGTTAGATTAGATGTTATCTAAGATCCCTTCCAAGTATGAATCCTATGACCTAAGTTTTGGATTGATGATCTAGACAAGCCATTAAAGGGACCTACAAAGATTGAAGGATTCAGCATACATCTTCAACAATACAGGTCACATAAAAATAAAAGTGGTAATATAAAGAGTCCAGGAGATGAAGCCTTGCCTAGAAGAGCAGACAAACAAGAAAATCTGTGTGGACAGTCCAACTTCCAGAGAAGCTTTGCATGTTACTCATCAGCAGGCAAATCCAGTTTCAAAGAGGCCCCTCACTGGGGGAATCTTTTAAGGTGTGATTTTGAATTTACAGTGGCTTTCAGGTTTCCTAAATGCAGAAACTTTCACTGTCTGTTTGTGTAAAGGATCACAACCTCATCAACGTAATTTTTTATTTTTCCCTAGAGAGCTAGTATCCTCCAGGCTAAATCACTGTAACAAACTCTACCTCTCATTACTAAAATGAAACACAATTCTTTATTACAAAGAATCCGGTGGTGGTGAGGGGAGGAAGGAAAATATATTTTTAAACTTAATAATAATAAAAAATTAAAGGATATGTATTATACACAAGTTGTGTGTTTTGTTTTGTTTTTTTAAGCAAAGTTGTAAGGTCCAAACAGTTTCAACATTTGATCCTTAGGGAACCCAGCCATAAAATCACGTAATTTTAGAGTTTGGCAAAGACTGAAGAGGCCATCTAGTCCAACCCATATCTGATTAGGAATTCCCTCCAAAATATCCCTGATAGTTTGTCTGTTTTCTGCTTGAGCACCTCCAAGATGGGTAATATAACCTGCGCAAATAATAGATACTTTTGGAGAGCTTTAGCTACAACTAAGTTGTTCTTGATATCAAGCCAAAGTCTGCTACTGCAGACTTTGATCCTTCTATAAAGATACTGGACTTCAAGGTCATGAAAGTCAATGCATAGAAAGCTTATACTTCACTTGAAAAGACACTGTACTTATTTTCTTCATTGTTGATTATTTATTGAGCATCATCTGAATACATACTAGATCAGCTACTCTGCTCAACTTCAGAAAATGACATGAACATGTGGATCATAAAGAATATTTACTTAACAACACAGATACATCCCTAAATGCTAACCTCTAATACTGTGAATAGATTAATAAAAAATCTTTAGCTACTAATTCCAAAAGGCTTTAAAACCATCACATTTCTAAAAATTAGTTAAGGCTAATAAGTAAGCTAATGAATATTCAAGATATATTGACTGGAAAAACAAGTTGAAGTGAGAAGCATTTGAACAGTGGCTTCATATAACACAGGAAAAGGCAACTTTTTCTAAGTTTGGTTAATTAAAAACGTCCCCAAACTCCACAGCACTTACCTTCTTGTGAGTTTTGATGTTAATTTGCTAAAAAGATTAGAGGAGCCCCTACTTCTGGTTTGGGAAAGCGGAGCTGCCTCATGTGACAAGCTGGGTGATGCCGGTGGGCCATTGTAAGTTGCTGTTCGACGCTCCCGGGGCTGGCCATGAAAAGTGCTACGACTGACAGTTCCTCTTGGGAAGCGAATTCTATCAGGAGTAGTTGCACTGCTGATACTATGTGTTGAAGCAACTGGAGTTCTCTGATCAGGAACAGTGCTGCAAAAGTAGAAAATCATCACAATTTTGACTTCCTAGTCACAGCCTTAACTTTATGGCAAACAATTCAGGGATGTAAAATTACAATCACAATCAACTTTTTGTACAAAGAAAAGAACCAGTTATAAAAAAAAAATCCAGAACTGAGGAATATTTTACAAAAGAACTACGAAAAAAAAGTAGGCCAGAAGTGAAGAGGGAGTCAAGGGAACACTATAAAGAAACAAATCTTCAGGGTAATGTGGGAAAATCGTGCACACAGATTTTTCAGGGACAAGATTAATACAGGGAATTTCTGGGACAAAGAATGGCTAAACTAAAACTTCTTTCTGTTGCTTCCCCTCTCACAATGTGCCTACATGCAGAGAATCTTCCCAGTTAAAAATGATCTAACAGAAGAACACACAGGTGGAATTTAAAAATAAGCAACTGAAAAGTTTTTAAGCCCATAAAAAGTACCATTCCACATGCTAAAAGAACTGGGAAGGGAGAGAAGGAATTCCTTGTACCCAGACAACTATGCAGAAGGCACTGAAACACATACAGAGACTGAAATATATGAATGACACCATCAGACAGAGCGTAAAGAAAAATATGGTGAGAAAGGACATTTTATAGACAACTATAATAGACTTTAGGACTCTAAAATCCACAGCACACAACTAAAGCAGTGGGTACACATTAGTATCACAAGGATTCTGTGGGTTTTTTTCTTACATATCCTTGAAGTTATCTCCTTCACTGTCTATTGGAGGTAACATCATCTTGGGCTGCCCAGAGGCTGACATGGACATCGACTTCTGATGTCTCAGCCGAATACAGGTAGAAGATGTGGTACAAACTGAGGCAGGACTAGCTGCATAAGCGAACATTTCTGTCAGGCTGTGAGGGGGGGGTTTGGGTTTAGGCAGAGGCAGAAACAACAGTATGATGGACCAATAACAAAAAAAGCAACTACAGTTTAAAGCAAATACCTTCTTTCCCAAACCATTTCATTTCTGTCAAAGAAACAAAATTTTAATCATCAATTGCCATTGGGAAATGAGTGCACTTTGCTAATCCATAGTTCTAAAAAAATTAGATTTCCCCAAGATTATCAGCTTAAAAAGAAGACAGCCACTTCCACATTTCTAATGTTCACAGAAATGTGTTTATATTAAAAAACAAAACAAAACAAGAGATCTGAAGTTTTGTTATAAAGTCCATTTTAATAAGACATCACAACCCTGGTCTTCAAATAGACTTCAAATATATGCAAACATTAAAAAATGCCATTGTAAAATGGATTAGCAAATTATGGGTATGATGAATCTCCACTTAAACTTTCATTCTACTTGCATTAATATATCCTGTGTATACAAATAATATAGTATTGAACTAAACTTTGAAAGAATAGAAATTCTTTTTTCAACTGAACAAAATCAATAAATATTTATTAAATGCTTACTATATGCCAGGTACTGCTAGAGAAACAAAAAACAAAAATAAAATCAATCCCTTTTCTAAATGAACTTATATCTTATTAAGGAATGTGGTACTAAGCATAGCACAATTAAAATTGAGAAGGCAGAGAACAGTGAAAATCAGGAGGATCAGGGAAGGATTCATAAAGTGTTTATTATGTGCAAAGCACTGGAAATACACTTCAAACTTCCTGAGAGATTTGACATGAATCGCTGATTAAATGAAGAGGAGTCAGATCAAGCAAGCTAATTATACCCAATAAGGTTCACATCACAAATGACTCTTAAGATTGCCATGCTTCATTGGACAAAAATGGAACCACTAAAGAAAACAATTATCAATGTGATTTCTCAGCATAGGAATAACTCAGTAACGATACCCTAACCACTTCCTCTCCTGCAATGTTATCATTCTTACATTAAAGTCATCTTCTGATGCTTCCACATAATGAGGAAAAGGTCCTTATGAACTGAAAAGGTTCAAGAGTATTGGTTTGGTGTGGGCTGCCTGAGAATCAGGTTGGGTACAGGATGATGAAATCTTTAGCCACATTATCTTTCAACACAGAGGCTGTAGTAGATGTCACCTGAGGAATATTCACTGATGAAATTACAGACCTGAAATATTGAACTAATGGCAATAACATAACTACATTCAATTCCTGGGTCCTCTTTCTGTTTCTCCCTATACTCTTTTCTTGATAATCTTATCAGCTCTCCCAGAACTCATTTAACATCTCTATCTAGATGACTACCAAAGATCTACATAACCAGTCCTACTCTCTTCCCGCTGCATTCCAATTCAACATCACCAACTGCCTTCTGGATATTTTGAACTGAAAGTGGTCTAAGCACCTAAAACTCAACATGTCTAAAAGAGAATTCATTCTCTTTCTTCCTAAACTCTGCCCTTCCCCTACCCTCTTTACTGTCAGGGATACTACTATCCTTTTATTCACCCAGGTTTGTAACCTCAATATCATCCTTGAGTCTTCATTCTCACTCACTGAACACATCCATCTACCTGCTATATCTTATAATTTCTTTCTCCACATCACCTCTTATACGTCCCCTTCTTTCTATTCATATGACCACCATTTTAGTTCAGGTCCTCATCACATTTCTTATGTGTACTACTATAATAAATGGCCTTCTAACTATTCTCTTGGGCTGCAAGTTTCTCTAAATCATCTACCAGAGTTTCTTAAATTTTTCCACTCGAGACCCCTTCAGTGCTTCTTATACTGTGGGTTGTAACCCCAGGTCCAAAAATATATGTTTTTCTCCAAACCTTGAGTTGATTACCTATCAATATGAGGGTAGCAAGTGTTTCATCAGCAAGTCCTCTGGAGACATGATCAGTGCCTTGAGCACAGGTTTTAAATCTTTTAAAGTTATTTTTCTTTACAATGTTACTATCTTTGTGTAAACTGTACTGGTGCTGCTTACTTCAATCTGTATAAGTTCAAATTACTGAGGAATCTCTGAAATCCTCTCACTTCATTTATTATAGCACAATAATGTTCTAATGCATTCATATACCATAATTTGTTTAGTCATTTCTCCAATCATCTAACAGGCAATCTAAAGCATTCTTCAGATTCTAGTTCTTTGCTTTCTTTTCTTTTCTTCTCCCCTTTTGATTTCCTCTTTAGGATCAGAAAGTTTGTTTTTGCTTGTATTATTTCCTCCCTGGCATTATCATGACTCTTAAGCTAGTTCACCTACCCTTTTTCTAGCCCAAGACAACTTAGAAGGTGGGCAGAAAAGATCTGCCACACTAGGATGAGACTGGAATGCAGTCTAGCACAGGCCATGCCCCAGCAAACAAACAGCAAGCCTTGGAGGTGACTTAATCAGTGCTGGCTTCTGAAGCTCTCAGCCCACAGACGGTAAAGGGATCAGGGGATTACAGGGGCCGTTTTGCTGGCACTGGGGGCAGGGCTTTGTTGCACTACTCACACTCGAATTCAGGTTGCAGTCTCAGAGCAAAGGAGGAACACTAGCACATCAGTGGCTACAAGGGAGTAGAGGACTCTGGTCACAGTCCCAGAGTGGAAAAGAGTGCTGGTAGTTGCTCACAGAACACAGTATAGGCCAAGGGTAGTAAACACACTTCTCCTTATATCATACCACCTTGGAAGAACTAAACACTTACAGATACCCAGAACTAGCTCTGAAAACAGCTGCACAAAAAACTTGAAGCTTGGAACAATGACCCCTCTATATCAGGAGCAGAGTCCAAGTTAAAAGTCAAGAAATAAGCTGGAAATATGAGCAAACAACAAAAAAAGATCCTGACTATAGAAAGCTACTATGGTGACAGTAAAGATCAAAAGACAAACTCAGAAGAAAACAAAGTCAAAACCGCTACATGCAAGCCTTAAAGAAAAATGTGACTTGGCCTCAAATCCAAAAAAGAATTCCTGAAAGAGCTCAAAAAGGACTATGAAAATCAAGGAAAAACTGATAAAAGAAACGACAGTGATGCAAGAAAATCATAAAAAAAGAGTCAACAGCTTGGTAAAGGAGGCACACACAAACACACACACACACACACGCACGCACAAAATAGTGAAGAAAATAATACCTTAAAAAAGAGAATAGGGGGCAGCTAGGTGGTGCAGTAGATAAAGCACCAACTCTATCCACCTCCTGGAATCAGGAGGACCTGAGTTTAAATCTGGCCTCAGACACATAACACGCACCAGCCGCGTGACTCTGGGCAAGTCACTTAACCCCAACTGCCTCAAAAGAGAGAGAGAGAGACTACTTTAAAAAGCAGAATTGGCCAAATGGAAAAAGATGTACAAAAATTCACTGGAGAAAAAAACTTCTTAAAAAGTAGAATTGGTTAAGTGGAAAAGAAGGTACAAAAGCTCCCTGAAGAAAATAATTCCTTAAAATTAGAATTGGGAAAGCAAAAGCTAATGACTCCATTAGACATCAAGAAACAATAAAACAAAATCAAAAGAATGAAAAAAAAAATACAAGGAAATGTGAAATATTTCACTGGAAAAACAGCTGACCTAGAAAATAGATCCAGGAGAGATAACTTAAGAATTACTGGACTACCTGAATGCCACGGTCAAAAAAAAGAGACTGGACATCATCTTTCAAGAAATTATCAAGGAAAACCACGCTGACATCCTGCAACCAGAGGGTAGAATGAAAATTGAAAGAATCCATTGATCACCTCCCCCCCAAAAAAATCTCAAAATGAAAACTCTCTAGTAGTACATCAACTGACTGACAAAGATGTTACATTCAGAGTATTTACAGTTAAAGTAATTCTTAGAGATGGTCTAAAAACTGAGTAACTCTTACTGTTCTTTCTCTTTGGCTGCCACCCAATAACAAGGAAGCAAAAGGAAGCCGGACTGAAGGCCATTTTGTATTTGTTTGTTTCTTATATTAGTTGCCATGGTAGCTAATCTACTAGTGATAAGCCCTTTTTAATTTGGGTTGGTCCACAGACAGCTTTCGTCTATTTTTTTTCCAGCTTGGTAGTACCTGCAATTTGTGCTCTTATAGCACAGCATACAAACACTCAATGTAACCTCCATGCCATGATCAAACATAGATGCAGGACTTTTGTGAAGTCTCACTCCACATATAAATGCCCCAAAGATCAGAATTCTTGGTAGAAAACTACAGTTGCTACAAATTTTGTAAATCCAAAATGTCAATTAGAATTCTCTATGCTATTTGACTAATAGATATCATACATCTATTTTTACAAGCAATCAAGAAAATATACATTGCGGGGCAGGCAGGTGGCGCGGTGGATAGAGCACCAGACCTGAAGTCAGGAGGATCTGAGTTCAAATCTGACCTCAGACCAAACACTTGACGCTTACTAGCTCTGTGACCTTGGGCAAGACACTTAATCCCAATTGCCTAAAAAAAAAAAAAAAAAAAAAAATTGCTCCTTCATAATTATGGCTTTGGGTGATATTTTTAAAAAGCCTAATTTTCTTAACCCACATATAATAAGATAATGTAAGAACCATCAGACTACCTGAAAGCCACATCTAATAAGAGCCTGGACATAATATGAAATCATGAAAGAAAACTGTTCATCTCTATTAGAACTACAGGGCAAAGTAAAAATAAAAGCTATTAATCACCTTCTGGAACCTGAAAATGAAAACTCTGAGGAATGCCTCAGGAATATGTACTGACTAGTCTTGCAGACTATTATAGCAGCAACTTCTTAGAGGACTTAAAGTTAAAAGTTTTATTTGATTAATGATGACAGTCTTATGGGTAAATCTAGAGAGATAGATAAAATACCTTAAACGGCAAATAGGATCTAGATTACCTCCAACATTATAATAACTAAGGTGAGAAGTAGTAACAAGGCAAAATCCAGATGATGGAGTTAGAGTCAGCATTTTTGCCCCATTCACTCAACATACCTCAACAGTTCAGAAAATGCATGTATAAAATTCTTTTCAGAAATGGCAAGAAAAAATGAGAGTGAGTGATTTTTTTCAACCCAGGAAAGTTTAAGAAAATAGAGGTCTGCAGACATTGTGGTGGGAGTTGCCTAAGAGCGCAGTGTAGTGGAAGCAAAGACAAGGGCTGATGGGGAACATTCTAGTTCTATCACCCATTACCCAGTTCTGGGTCACAGTTCCAGGACAGAGAGTAGTATTCATGAGGAAGAGAGGTCCTACTTTTGGAAAAAATTCCAAAAACTTAGTTGTGTGGCTCTGAGCTGAAGATGAGAGGGGCCAACCAGAAGTGGCCAAATGGTAAAAAAAAAGTAAAAAACAAAACAAAACAAAAACTAAAATTAAAAAAAAAAAAAAAGAAACAAAAAAAAAAACTTACTGAAGAAAATAACTCCTTAAAAATTAGAATTGGCCAAATGGAAACTAATGATTCTGTAAGACATCAAGAAATAATTAAACAAAGTGAAAAGCTTAAAAAAATAGAAGAAAATGTGACCTATCTCCTAAGAAAAACAACTGGCATGTAAAATAGATTGAGGAGGGGTAATTTAATAATCATTTGACTAGCTGAAAAGTCACGGACAGAAAAAGAGCCTGGACATCATATTTCAAGAAATTATAAAGGAAAACTGCCCAGATATCTTAGAAGCAGAGGACAAAGTAGAAATTCCAAAAGGAAACTCCAAAGAATCTTGTAGCCAAAATCCAAAGCTCCCAGGTCAAGGAAAAATACTGGAAGCAGTCAGAAAAAATTAAAAACCTGAGAAGCAACGATCAGGATTACATGAGATTTAGCAGCTATCACCATAAAGGCATAGAGGCCTTGGAATATGATATTCCAGAAAGCAAAGGATCTAGGATTACAGCCAAAAATAATCTACCTAGCAAAACTGAGTATAATGTTACAAGGGGAAAAAAAAATTTAATGAAATAGACGACTTTCCAACATTCCTGATGAAAAGACCAGAGCTGAAAAGAAAATGTGACCCTCACACACAGCACTTGAGAGAAGTATAAAAAGGTAAACGAGAGACAATTCATAAGGGACTAAACAAGGTTAAAAGGTTTACATTCTTATATAGGGAGAGGATACATGTAATTTCTAAGACATTTTTAATCACTAGGGCTCTTAAAGAGAGCCACTCTCCAAATGATATTGGAAGATTTTTTGTCACGATAGTAATAATGACAATAAAGAACAAACAAAACTTTTGGCTGTCTCACTAGCATTACCCTAATGTACTATTTTGATAATCTCACTGTGGTGTAAAGATGTCCCTAACTTCCTGAAAGACATTACAGGGAAGTATAAGCTTTTGCAAATTTTATCAGCTAGAAAAACTTTCAATATTGCCCCATCAATAGCTTGTGTCTGTAGTCTAAGGGACAACCTAGAGAAAGGATTATTATTACAAAACTGGCCACCAGATGATGAATTTTTCAGTCACAGAAACTCATGAAGGCTGTCTACTAAAGTTTGGAGGGATTGCAATCTGTGTTCGGAAACAGCGTACGTGCTATACAAATGAAATGGCATCTTTTGAAATACTGGTGTGAGTTTCTAGTAATTAGAGATGTAGCAAAGAGTCAGGGACACACAAAAATAAATAATAGCTGTATTTATAAGAGATTTTAAGTATATAAGATGCTCTATATGCATTATCTCATTTGACCAGTCCAACAATCCTGGCAACAAGATTAGCTTCTGAAAATTTGACGAATGTGTTGGACATATTATTACTTCACATACTATAGTACTACAGGTACATTTTTACTTCCACATTAATTCAACTAGTGTGAGATTTGGGGATCAGAGCCTGACAGGAAGCTGATTAAAAGAGGATGATGATAAAACAGTTGTTTTAAGGACAGAAGAGGAAGGGTATTAGATTAAGACTTCAGTTACTAAGAAGTTTATTGAATCTAGGAAAAAATGTCAAGTTTTTGAAATAAAACAAAAACAACAAATATGATTAATTAATCCCAGTAAAGAAGAACAAGCAGCACACTTGTAGTTAAATGTAAGAATTAGATATAACTGAAGAGAATTCAAGTAACAAAAAAGACAAAGACACAGTATACCTGATAGCAATCAGCTAGAGGTATGCTGTCATAAGATACATTTCATTTATCAACAAAAGGGTATCTACATATTCTAGGTCATTTACTTGGCATTTCACAAATAAATATTTCATTTTTATTTAGACTTTTATGATTTCAATTTTGGTGCTTTTCCAAAAAGGATCTAAATGAGTACGTGGCATGCTGGAAAGTATATACTCATCTCCTAATATACTTGGAGACTCTCTCCTAAATTGCTCTTTACATTAGTTCCTATTCTCACCCTTCTCAAGAATAATTAATTTGTTTAATCTGTGTCCCTTTACCATCCATATTCACTCAGTTTGCATATCACCTTATAAATTTCTAGTAATTAGAGATGTAGCAAAGAGTCAGGGACACTTTTTAAAAAAAATCTGAAAGTTATTTTAACTGTGGGCATTAGTCACTTCAAGAAAGGATCAACATCTTAAGGGCAGGAATCTCTTTCTCCAAGATATTTGCAAAGAAGTCAGAATAAAAAAGTGCCCAATAGATGTTTATTCCCATTAATTTAAAATCCTCAAAATCCCTTAAGAATTCAAAAAGAATTGTTCAGATTTCAAAGATGAAATCATTTCAGTATATAATTTGAATATATATCAAAATACTTGTATGTGGACTGAAGATGTTCTCCAGTCATTCTCAATTACCCTCTAGAACAAATTCAGTTTTGACCTTTGACTTCAAAGCTTTCTGGATTATTATCCTCACATTACCTATAAGATCACAGCTCCCACTCCATCTTAATTCTCCAAAATGACCTAACAATCTACTTTTTATAACTTAAGACCTTAACTATGAAAGGAATTTACAAACTCTGGAGTTTCTGTGATTAAGTACAGTGAGACTAGGAGCCACTTGTTTTTTACTTATCACAATGAGGAAAGAAAAATACACAACACACAATACGATTTATGCAAAAAAACGATGAGACATTCACACTTCCTTGCTAAAAGTGTAAGTTTCATACCTGTTTTCTTTGCCATTCTGAATCACTGAATGTCTATCTGCAGTAGTCCTTTCACTACAAACATAAGTATTTCGTCGTGTCATCCCACCAGATGTTGAATTATTCTAAAAGTAAGAACAGTATTTATTTTCTTACAAAGAAAAGCTCAATTTATTAATGCAGAATTTATTTCTTCTGTTGTTCACTACAATATGATGCCCTCAACAGCACATTCCAAATGCTACAGACCTATCTTTCTCAGAGTTAACTGCTCAGCAGACAATGTACAACAGAAGAATAAATGAAAACCTGTTCATAAAAATCAGGGCTACTCTGAATCTTTAAAGAAAATCTTAGGAAAAGAAAATTTAAAGAAAAAAGATATTAAAAGTAAAGCCAAAAAGAACTTTGAAACATGAATAACAAACTTATAATTAAATATATTTAACGATAATGTAAAATCAACTATTTCTTAAATAACTGAGAACCACAGATTAGAGGGAAAATTTGAGATCACACAGTCCAATTTCTTCATTTTACACATCAGGAAACTGAGACCCAGAGAGGGATCACAAAATACTTTAGAAGAGTATTACTAATTTCTTTTATTGAACAATATTTGTCCATTATTACTATCCTGCTTAAAAGTGCTCTCAGTAATTTACACATGTAACTCCAAAATCATCCCAGGTAACACAATGTAATATAACCTGTAAAACTCACAATCATCAATGAACACTCTTGAATTATTGAAAAAAGGAGGAAAACATCTTATCTGGTGCTATGCATACTTAAGCAGGAAGGTATTGAATAAAACTTTCTAATGATTGAAAGACGAATAGGTGAAATAAAAAGAATGCTCAATTTTATCTCTCTACAAAGAATTACATATGGAGAGTCAACTCTGTCATGGAAGCATTTTCAAGAGAACTGGAGAGTATGAAAGAAGGCAGCCAGTAAGGATAACCAGGGCAGTTTTCTTTAAGTCACTGCTTCTCTCTAAGATTTACTTTCCATATCCATAAAATGGGGAATTGGATTAGTTATTTTCTAAGGACCTTTCCAACTATAACAGTCAATGAAAATTCTTAAACTTTTGTGATTACTAATAAAATTAAATGGATTATTGGCATAATAAGCTAGAAGTGTAAGGAGATGGAAGCAAAAGTTTAAAAAACTGGGTAAAGCTCAGAATAAACTTGAAGAACCAGTATGACTTCAGGAAATCAACTAACTTGCTAGGCTTTATTCCCAGCAGGAATAAAAACACTGCCTAAAAACTAAAAATAAGAGATACTCTATGTTCCTTTCCTTAATATTTATCTTACCAGGCTTTTTGGAGCCATACTAGTCTGCTACAGAAACAGTACTACATGGTTATATATTATTGTTTAAACATTTCAGTAGTGTCTGACTTTTTGCAACTCCATTTATGATTTTTCTTGGCCAAGATACTGGGGTAGATTGCAATTTCCTTCTCCAGCTCATTTTACAGATGAGGTAACCGAGGCAAACAGGGTTAAGTGACTTGCCCAGGTTCACACAGTTACTACGTACAATAAGTATCTGAGGCCAGATTTGAATTCAGGAAGATGAGTCTTCCTGACTTCCTATCCACCTCGTCACCTAGCTGCCTCCAGGGTTACAGAGTAAACCCTTTTTGACAGCTTAGTAATGTTATAGGTTCTTAATGTCTCTGAGTCTCACTTTCAGATGATGCATTTGGTCTAGATAATCCCAAAAGGACCCTTCCAGTTCTAAATCTAGAAACCTATGCACCTAGGAAATCAATCCACAAAGGCAAAGTGATTTGCCAAAGGTTACACAAAAAGTAGTAGAAATAGGATTGGAACCCAGGGCCTATGATCGCAAATCCACCCTTCTTTCCTCTATGCTACTACGCTGCCTCTGTAACAACTAAAGGGTAATTGTTGCTATACTAGATGAACAAAAATCTTAATGTTCTAAACAGGTATTTAAACTCTCCTTACCAAAGAACAAAATAAAGCACCACTTTGAACAAATGTTACTTACGCTAGGAATGGTGGCACTTTTCTTCCGTTCAGGAATATCTGCCTTATTTGGATTATTTGCATTACCCAGCATGGGACTAGCTGGTGCTAATCCCTTTCCTCCAACAGCACTACTGCTGGATTTCCTTGGCTGAATTCCTTCCTCCTTGAGGTCGTTATCTGTAGTGCTGGTCTGACTCCTTTTGGGATATGCCACAACTGGAGGAATGGATGGTCCAGCTAAAATACGGAAATTTTGTTTCAAATCAGAATATATTTTTCTACTATTGACTTTCTGAAAATAAAGTACTTAACAAGCAGGGCAACAAAGTGCTATTTCAAAGGAAAAAAAAAAGAAGATAATGCAGTAAAATCCTCTACGAAGTTCCCCCTGATACAAATTGTTAGGTGGCATCTACTTGTCCATAATTTTCAATTTCCTTTGAAAGATCTCACAATTAAGCTTTTGGTAGCTGTCCTTTGGAAAACATCTTGGGAGGATGTTACTGTAGTCATAACAAATCAACTATGCTAATGATGCACACAAAATCATGCAGAAGCAAGGGGTTCACCTTGGAAATCTGACTGAATTACACCCTTTTTTGTACAAGACAGGCTTTCACCTTTTGGAACAGAATAGTATTACACAATTACAAAACATTTCCTTTAAGCTGTCTCAAATTTACCTTGAATTTAACTATGTAATGCAATGAAATTGTAGTTTACCAAGGCAGTAAAAGGCATAGAAGGAGCCAGTGCCCATTTAAGCAGTAAAAGAGAATCCAAAATTCAAACAATTTGGAAAAGGAATCATTCCAATTTTATGGAGGTGAAAAATAAAAATGTATGACCATACTTCAAAAGGCAGCATGATGTAGTAGACTTGGGTGAACTAGGTTCATATCCTGGCTCTGAAACTTAATAGTTCTGTGGCTATGTCTAGTTATTCTAACTCTAAGGTTCAGATTCCTTATCTATAAAAATAGGGATAATACAGGAGAATAGAGATAACACCCCTTTTACATGGCTGCTTTAAGAAAAGTACTTTGTAAATCTTAGAGCACTATATAAATTTATAATATTCTTTATTTAGTGTGAGGACTATTTAGATTTTGTAGCTAAAAGAAAAAGAACATAGCTCTCATCTCTAGAAAATTCTAAATCAAGAATATTTGAGTTGAACTAAGTGAATAAAAGGTTTTGTTGGGAAAGCATGATTAAGTTTGGTGGTTTCAAAACAGAAAAAAACCTAGGAAAATACTGCTAAACTTAAAGTACTGGTGACATTGTCCTTGGCTCAAAACGTTAAGTCATTTCTTTTCCATATCCAAAGAGGCCTAACGTCACCTTAAACATCTAACTTTCAGGTAATTATTAATTTGTTTCAAAATCATGACATTTTTCATTTGGTAAAAAGATAGCCAGATCTGGCTTCACTTAAGATTATAAATGGCAAAGATAAATACTCAAAGTAATGCAAAATTTAGAAGCTTGGAGTACACTGTAAAGTTCAGGTGGCAATCAACCAACAAAAGTTTATATGTATCACCACCTTTTATGAGTGTTATCTGTGATAATTTTAGCCACTGAATTATATCCATCAGGAATATTTAACTAGGTTTCAGCATAAACTAATGTTTTAAGGAATGAGAATTTTCATTTCATACAAACTAAATTTCTAAATTTTTTTTTTTTAAAGAAACTGGTATATGCAAGTTAGCATGATTTAGGATAGGGTCGAGAAAAATGAGAAATAAAAAATCTGCTCTGACATTTGTCTATAAGCACTCACTTACTTAGGCATTAGGCTAGATGTTAATTTTAAAGTTTAACTTTGTGCCAAACAAACTGTAATGCCTATGTTGGTTTTTTTTGTTTTTAAACTCACTTGGCTAACCAACTTTGGAATGGACTCCACCAAGTCCCCAGGAACTTCACAGCAGGAAAGTTAACATCCTGTGAGATGGCATCAGCCTGGTACTTCCACCTTATCAAGGCCCTTCCTATCCTGTGCCCTTCTGACTGGAAGGCTGGAGGGTGCTCCATCCCCTTTTCAGTTCCTTTTGTTTGTCGTCGTCTCCTTTTTTGATTGTAAGTTCGTTGTGGGCAAGGATTGTTTTTCTTTTTCATATATGTATCCCTAATACTTAGCACAGTGCTTGGCACATAGCTGGTGCTTAACAAATGTTTACTGACTAGCTTATCCTTTCCACCCTACGAACCAGAAACACCAGCACTCCTAAAGGTCTACCCTCCTTTCTCAGCTTATGAATCTCTCTGTGCTCCGGGAAGCAACCATACAGTGAAGCTGACTAAATTTGGTTAATTTCCTATTAGGTTTGTTTTAAAATGTTCTTATGTAATATTCCAAAAGCTTCGTAAAGGAAGTATATTATTATAAAATCATACAATAAAAATACAGATTAAGAAACCTCATCAAGATGAGACGAGAGAATGATATAGTGGGAAGAACACTGGACTATCAATCATGAGCATGGTTCAGGTTCTGGGTTTGCCATCAAAGTCACTGTTGATCTTGGGAAGATCACTTCACTACCTCACTATTTTTTCGTTTGAAAAGTGAAGAGGTTATGTCAGAAGATCTTCTAAGACCGTTTTAAGTTCTAATTCAATTTAACAAACGTTTACTCAATGCCTACTAAGATGCAAGGAACTGGGCTAGATGCTAGAGATACAAATGTCTATATAATACACACCATGCTCTTGAGATGCTTACAATTTGATGGGAGGAAAAATACAAATACATGAGTAACTATGATGTCACAAAGAGTGTAGTGAGTACAAAGGAGAGGTAAAAGTGCTATAAAAATCTGGGGGAGGGAGAGATCACTTTCTTCTGAGAGGCAGGTTCCGTTAGTTTTATGAAGGAGGTAGAATTTTGAGGGAGTCAATGAAGGAAGAGATAGACTCCAAAAGATTAGGAAGTAGGAGACAAGACCATTCTTGTAACAGAATAACCAAACCAGAAAGAGAAGAGAGATTCAACACAAGAATGGAACACAGACAGTCTTATATGGCTAGAAGTATATAAAATATGTGAAGGGGGAATGGTGAAAAGGTATGTGGCTCATAAGTTTTACTTTAGTTTGTAAATAATTTGGAACCAATGATATTCCATGATGAGGGATAGGGGGAAGTGAGGTAAGAGAGAAGACACAAAATTCAGACTCACTCCATGATTCTGGCAAAGGTTTAAGTACAAGACCAGGGAGAAAATGTCCAAATCCTTATAAACATTTTTCATGTCGTTATAAGGTGATGAGTGATATTTTTATTAAATTTAGTCAAGGAAATTGTATACACATTATCGTTTTGTTTTGTTTTTTTGAGGGGGGAAGGGAGAAGGGAGATACTTTTAAGTCCTGAGATACCCATATGATGTTTTTTTCAGTATCATTAAAAGCATCAATTAATTGCTTCTTTCCTCATAGGGCAATGTTAGACACTATAAAAATCAACTTAAATATATCTGGTCCCTTCCTTTCAGGAACTAAGACTTTGAAAACACTGACAAAGATAGGCACATAAAGACAGCAATCTATATGAGGGTAAAATATTAAACAAAAATACTTCTATCAAATACAGTCTTCTGAACTCCAGTCCTGGATAATCAAGAGTTGATGAGACATTTCAAACTGGATGTCCTGAACGCACGTCAAATTCAGTGAGTCCAAAACAGAAAACATCTTTCTCTCAAAATCCACTTCTCTAATGAACTTCTCCTTTTCTGTTAAAATCTTTTTGGTCAGCCAGATTTACCTGTGAGGCATACTCAAACCTTCATTTTCCCTAACTGAACATATCCAAACAATTGCCAATCTCTCTGGCATCTATCTTCGTCTTTACACCGACACAGCCACCACTTTAATTCAGGCCTTCATTACTTCTCAGCTGTATATGTATATAAGTCTATGTCTATAAGTCTGAAGTGATATCCACATACACACATGTATAAATAGAATTATGAAGTCATATAATATTAATAAAATAGCTGTTTTAATAAAGCTATAATACAGTCTCTATCTCTAAAGATATTTCTCTTTCCAAACCACCCTCCACATAGCTGTCAACGTAATATCCCTAAAACACAGATCTGATCATGGTATTTCTCTGTTCACCAATACCAGCAACTCTATATTACCTCTAGGACCAAATACAAACCTCTCCAGTATTTAAAGAACATCACAATCTGACTCTAACCTACCTTTCTAGGTTTATTATATATTACTTCTATTTACATACACTTTAGTTTAGCCAAAGTGATCTTGCTGTTTTTCACATAAAATATTTCATCTCCTCTCTCGATACCTCTTGACTTAGGAGCCTTAATTTCTTTCAAAGCCCAACTAAAATGCAACCTCTTTTATGAGGCCGGTTCCGGATCACCTGTTTTCCCACAAAATTAACCTCCTTTCATTTTCATTATGCTTATATATGCATTATGTATTTGCTATCATTCATAAGCTTCTTGAACTCAGAAGCACAGTGCCTTGTATACAGTAGCTGCTTGAAAAATGCTGGCTGACTTATGTTTTGAAAACAGATGCCTCAGAAAGGAGGTGGTTTTTGGAATAGTTATACACTAAACCAGGGAGAAGCAGCCATACATTTGACCTCTCAATACTCTAGGGAGATTTCCTATATGGTTAAGTCTACATAGCTTAAGCAGAACAACCAACCAGAGATACAAATAGCTGAGTAATTCAGAAACTGAACCCAGTTACTCTGGCTGTAAGCATTATATAGAACTTCTACTCACATACTTTGAATATCTTTAATTTCATCAGCTGTAGGTATTTTGTCTACTGATAGAGATTGCAGTCCCTCCATAAATTAGCAGACAAGAGTTCCTGATTGCTGAGGCTGAAAAATATTAGGATGGGTGTCTAACCCTATGATAACATGCCTCACAACTTGCCTAGGTTGATCCTCAGATAGCAGGTACAATGATTGCTGCTGTGCCCAAACTTAAGACACTTCATTTTAGTGGAACCTACCAGAGCATCAGCTGCACTGGGATAGCCTTTGAGAATCCAGAGTTCATATCTCTCCATACCACATCAGGATGTTAGCAGAACACATAAGAACTCACAAAAAAAAAAGAAAAAGGCACCTGGGCTAGGTAGTGAGGTAAAGACTCTGCATCACTTTATAGGGCCACTGGTCATAATCAGTCTTCCTATTTAAAAGGAAAAACAAAGAATATTCTTCGCTATTATCACTCACCATGATCACTGTATCGTCTTTGCTTCTGGCTTGAAGAAATGCTTCTTTGGACTTTGTGGTGAGGAGATTGTCCCGTGCTATTATTAAGATCACTGCTTGGTCTAACCTTAGCAAGTGAGAGATTGCTGCTGGAACTTGAATCACTAGCATCCAACTAGGAAAAAATTGAAAAAGGACAACATACATACAAATACAAACGATTTATTAAAATACAAACTCGAACCTCACATAATAGAGCTATTTTAGAGAGATGTTTAAATTATAGCTGAAAATTCAAGAAACATATTCTTGTTGGTCATTCAAAGGTAAAGAAAGAGAGAAGTGCAATATACTTTTCTAAAATACACTGCAAAGGGCAGAAAACAAATACATTTGTTAAATATACATTATCCTCATAATCGGCTGGTATATGAAATTGTGTTTAAATACTAATCATAGATATGTTATCTGTGACAATGTCCAATGTACCCTGAAAAAGACAGTAGCTAATAAAAAAGGACTAACAGTCATGGGACTTGAATTTTTGACTATTACATGTAAAAAAAAATTAAAATTACAAAAGGCATCTTTAGCTTTCCTTTCTGAAATTACTCTTACCTCTGATGATTTTCTGCCCAACAACAAATATGTGGCTGTGATTTCATCATATTTCATTTTACTAAGAGATTCTTGAATTTCTTCCTGTGAGTAACCCATTCCCACCATAATATCTAAAAGAAGGGTATAAGAAAGTTTATATGACAAAACATTTTGTTTCAGGATAAAATGTTCCTCTGACTTAAAAAGACTATACCTTTTCTTAAAATGAATGCATATTTAACCAATTATTCTAGTTACTTGCTGCTAGTGCAGTTCATATATGTTCCTAAATGTCAGTGACATACAATATATCTATAAGCATATAATATAAACACACACACATATATAAAAAAGCATATATTTAGATACTCATTCTGGCATTGCACCCCCCCCCCCCCCCCACCTAACCCACACAAGATTACCTATTCTTTTCTGGTCTGAGATGTCTAGCTCTGGTTCTACAAATGGTTTAAGTTCATCTTCCTCATGCCCTGCATTGATCCACCTGTCCTTCATGATTTGCTACAAAAAAGTGAACTATTAATTAGCATTCATAAGAAGAGTAAAAAAACAAAAACAAAATCACAATAACACTTCAACTACTCCACTATGTATAAGGTCTCTGAATTTTAAAGGTTATCTTCAGATTTTCATTACATAAAACTCGAGAGGGAAATGCTTTACACTTTCTTAGTGTATCATTCTCTCAAAAGACAAGTATTAGCTTCTGTGAAGGGATATCCAAAACCAGATGGTTTGACCAAGAATCTTATCTACAACATATGTTACAAGTGATGATCGAGATTCTGCTTTAAGTCATCCAGTCAGGTAAAAACCACCACCTCCTAAGGCAGCCCATTTTACCTTCAAATGACTTTAATGATTGGCTCTCTAACTACCTCTGGAGTTAAGCAGAACAAGTCTAACACTTCTTAATATGACAGCCTTTCCAATACCCAAAGAAAGCTATCATATTCCCTTTATCTCTTCTACTCCAAGATAAACACCTCTAATTTCTTTCATTGGTTCCTATATGGATTATCTTAAGTTCCTTTACCATCTTGGTTATGCTCTAGCTTATCAATGTTTTCTTTAAAACATGGTGTCCAGAAAAATGAACACAATGTACCAGATACAGTGTTACCCAGGGCTGAGTAAAGTGGGACTATTTCCAAGTAGGACATTATACTTCTCTTAAAACAGCCTAAGACTGGGTTTAGTTTGGGCTGTTTTTTTGGGGGTGATGGTTTTTTCCTCCTTTGCTTTTTTTCCCCCTTCTCATATAATAGGGCAGACTCCCACTGAGTTTGTAGTCCACTAAACGCCCCCAGATAGTTTTCAAGTGAACTGCTGATTAACTATGTATTCCCTATATCTTGTATTTGGTAAAGTTGGTATTTTTTTCAACCCAAGTATAAGACAGTATTTATTTCTATTAAAATTTAGCTTACTATATTTGGTTTGATGTTCAAGCCTAGTGAGATTTTTTTTTCCTGATTCTGACTCAGTATCTGGGTTGGGTAGTTTATCTGGTTGTCAATTTTAAAGAGCATGGTATCTACACATTTATCTAAGTCATTGATAAAAATATTAGATAGCACAAATCCAAGAAAAACATCGCTGGGATAATCTCCTGGAGATTGCTTTTATAGAGTGGACACTGAACCAGTAATGAATAATCTTTAGATCTAACCAGTTTATAATCCACCTAAACTGTACTACTGTCTAGCCCATATTTATCCAATTTGCCCATAAGAAAAGCATGAAAGATTCTATTATTATTATTTTTTTTAAACAAAAATCTAGGTAAATTTAGAGACAGTACTTCTTTGGTTCTACTATCCCAGCAAAAAAGGAAATGAAATTAGCTTGGCATAACCTGTTTTTGCTGAAGTCATGCAGCTCTTTGTGATATACTACTTCCTTTCTTTCTACTACTCCGTTAATATTTCTAGAATATTACAAAGAATTGAAGTCAAGCTCACTAGTCTATAATTTGCTGGTTCAACTCTTCCCTTTTTGGAAGATCAGAATAACATTTGTTTTTCTCTGGTCCTCTTAAATGCTTCAAATTGAAAGTCTTCAGAAATAAAATACTTTGGACAAGGTAAGCAAAACTCTAAAAATATTTGAAAGAATGTTCAAAGTTTCCTATGTTTTTCACATTGGCAATTACCTCTAGTGTGCCTCTTTTGGTTGGATTTAGCACCAGGAAACGTTTAAGGAGATTTTCACAATCCGTGGACATGTAGAAAGGGATTCTGTATTTCCCTCTTAATACTCTCTCTCTCAGTTCCTTTAGGGAGGTCAGATTAGAAGAGTGACAAATCAATGATAGGTTAAAAGGACAATATACCAACACAGTGATACAATTTTACAACTATTTAGCCTACATAATTTTTTTTTATTATTTTGGTGGTATTGGATAATACTACCAATTTTGGTGAAATTTAATAAGAATGAAATTACTTTTCATACCTTTAGGTTTTGCCCATCAAAAGGAAGAGAGCCACTCACAAGAGTGTAAAGAATAACACCTAGACTCCAAACATCCACTTCAGGTCCATCGTATTTTTTGCCCTGGAAGAGTTCTGGAGCTGCGTATGGGGGACTGCCACAAAATGTGTCCAGTTTATTTCCAACAGTAAATTCGTTACTAAAACCAAAGTCCGCTATTTTAATGTTCATATCTGCATCTAGCAATAGATTTTCAGCCTAGAAGTAAAACATTAGGAAAAATGAGTCTTACTAAATAAACAGCACAATTACTAATAAATGATTTAGAACTAGGTATTAACTTAGAATACAGCTTTTTACTAATGATCTGCAAGTCAACAACATTTATTAAATGCCTACTAGGTGCAAGGCACTGTGACAAATACTGAAGATACAAAGAAAAGCCAACAAATTGCCTCAACTCTCAAGGAGTTCAGTGTCTAAATGGGAAGACAATATACAAACAACTAAGTACACACAACCTATGTTGTTTCAGTTGTATCCAACTCTTTGGGATTTTCTTGGTAAAGATACTGCAGTATTTTGCCATTTCTGATCCCTCCCTTGTTTTTCAGATGAGGAAACTGAGGCAAACGGATTAAGTGACTTGTCCAAGGTCACACAGCTAGATCTGAGGACAGATCTGAATTTAAGTCTTCCTGACTCCAGGCCTACTGTTCTATCCACTGAGCCACCTAGCTGCCTATAAAACAGCTACAGATAAACTACAGACAGGATAAATTGGAGATAACTTCAGAGGGAAGACATTCTAGTGATCTAATGAAGAAGCCTTTCCAGAAAAAAAAAGAACATAAATCAGAATTCATACTTTTATGTCATAAAACAGAACCTCGATTTAAATTCATTCCACATCAGTTTAAGCCAGAAATAGTAATTAAGCCTTTTGCAGGACTCTGACCAAGTACAATTGAATTTTGTTTATTCATTGACAAAACTTTAAAATATTTATTTGCTTTAAGTTCAGAGCAAAGTAAAAATACTTTTAAAAAAGGTTATGGCCTTGCTGCCCATGAAGTCATACCAAATATACATATTTCTATTCTATTAGTGATTTATTATCTCTCTTCTAACATGCTCTTAGGGAATTAACTCTGGATACAGAGAAAGAATTAGCCTCTTTTAATCCTTGATGGCTCTGCTTACAATGAAAAACAGGTACCAAAAGGATGCTAATGGTATACAGACAACAGTTTCATTCACAGGCAAGTCTTGTCAAAATGATTAAGGTCTTTGTGCTGACCTAGGACAAAATAATGACTACAAACTACACCATCACAGCATAAAATGCTTAACATAAGTTCTTTTTTTTGAAACTTCACTGTGGCTTAAAATGATTTTTAAAATATCAACACATAAATTTCTTATTTAAAAGCAAAATTTAAGTAGTAATTAATTTTTTATTAGCACAGCTAGGAAAGGCAAGATGTACCAATATATTTCACTCAGAACCTAGTCAAATACTATTTATTTCTACTTACTTTAAGATCTCTGTGAACAATATGCTTTTGGTGGCAGTACTGCACTGCTGATACTATCTGGATGGGAAAAAAAAGAGGCTCAGTTAAATTATCACTGAAGATGAAATTAATCATTAACAAGTCAATACTTAAGTTAAACATTATTATAGCTTTGTAATCAGTATTTTGACAACTCTACAAGATATTAGTCAGCTGAATATAAATCTATCACCTGACCTTTCTGAAAACAACATTCTTATGGATTATACTTTTGAGATGTCTAAATCTAGGTCTAATTAGATTAAATCTTATGTACTGGTGAAAGGCTCTCTTCTTTCTCCTACTATTCTCCTTACTCCTAAGCAAGGTATATTTCTGGCACTGATTTCAAACTTCCAGTTTGACCTGAAAATGCCAGCAGTTGCTTAGAGGAAGTTTGCCCTCCTTATGACTCCAGTGATGACCCTAATTCAAGACAAGCTTATTTGCTCAGTAACAACTAAAAACACCTTTGTACCTTTGGGTTTTTTTGCTTGTTTGTTTTTGAGGGAATTAGGGGTTAAGTGACTTGCCCAGGGTCATACAACTAGTAAGGGTCTGAGGCCAAATTTGAACTCAGGTCCTCCAGAATCCAAGACCAGTGCTCTATCCACTGCAGCACCTAGCTGCTGTTAACTTTATACCTTTGCGATTCAAAACAGCTTTCTTCACAACAATTCTGTAAGACAGGAAATGCAATGATCATTATCCTGATTTTATAGATGAGAAAATTGAGGATCAGAGAAGCAAAGTGACTTGCCCAAGATTAGAGTCAAGTCTCCAAACAAATCTTTGATGACAAGTCTAGTATTCTTTGAACTAAATCATTCTGCCTTTATCAGTGCCTGTAGTTTTCAGACAAGTAGCTCTAGCTTGCCTAAGTTAGACTATCCATGTTATTCTTTAATTGAGAATGAACTGACTGAACTCCTGGTTTTCATCATGGTTACCACATGAATGATATTTATATTAAAAAAGAAATGATCATAAATTAAAACAGTTATTAGAAGATCACACCAACACTTGTTGGCAAAATCAGTATTAGACAATTTACTTTTAAAAATTAGATAATATAATTTTATCTTTAGTTATCACCTATATTTCACATTCTACACCTCCCATTCCCAGTCACTGAAAAATGGGGTAAAAATCTAGCAGATCAACTAACACACTGGAAAAAAAAAAGACTAACATTAGGATTTCTGGTTAAGATGGCTACTTGAACACAAGGCCGACTGCTAGTCCCACATACCTAACCCAACATAAACCTGAAAGACTGAATAATGATAATTCCAATAAGAAGCTACAATAAGTGACTTCCTCCATCGCAAAATTGCACCAAAAAACAAACAAAAAATCAATAGAAAAGTGAGCAGTAAGCTTCAGCAAAGGCAAACAAGTCCTCTAGCAAAGAGTCAAATCCCCCTGTACCCATGAAGGCCTAGGGATCCCACTAGAAGGGGGATCAAGAGGGAGCTGGTATAGTAAGATATCTTAAAGAGGGAAAGAAAAAATATTTCAGTGTGAACTTCCATCGAAGTGCTCAGGGGTTCCAAACACTCTGTCCTGACATGTTATAGTGCTCTGAAACTAAGTAATCTAAGGTGAGACAAAGCAGGAATGACCACAATCACCTCCTGAAAAAGTACAGCCTAGGGCTCAATCTAGCAGTAGTACAAAGCTCCAGTTGAGGAACCTGGAAAGTTAAGAAAAAGCTGGAGTTGAAATCTGGTCTCAGACAGTTAGCAATTGTGTGACCCTGGACAAGTCATTGAACTCATTTGTTTCAATTTCCTCAATTGTAAAATGAGAATAATAATTGTACCTACTTTGCATGGTTGTTGTGAAGATCAAATAAGATGATATTTGTAAAAAGCATTTAGCACAGTGACTGGCACACAGTAAATTACATATATATGCTTATTCCTTCCCCCCTCCCCTTTCCTCAGTTTCCTTTTGTTCCTGATTCTTCCATTCACACTGCTTTTGTCATCTTGCATGTTGTTTTCCTGGTTTTGCTTACTTCACCTTGCATCAGTTCATAAGTCTTCCCCTAGATGCTTCTTTGTATTCTTCATATTCATCATTCCTTATAGAGCAATATTCTTCCATATTCATGTTCTATTATGATTTATTCAGCTATTTCCCTGATCAATGTACATCTACTTCATTCCCAAATATTTGCTTGAACAAAAGGGGATGCTATAAATAATCTGGAATATGTGAAGCCTCTTTTTTAAAAAAATCATTTACTTCCTTGAGCTGTATGCCTAGTAGTGGTGGGATCTCTGGGTCAAAGGGTATGGGCAGTTTCGTCACTTTCTTGGTCAATCCAATTGCTTTCCAGAAGAGTTGGACTAAGTCACAGCTCCACCAACAGAGCATTAATGTGTCACCTTCTGACATATGATGCACTTCTCAGTGTGGTATACTTAAAAATTCACTGGGACTAGAAACAAAGAGATCTGGGTTCCAATCCTGGCTCTATTCCTTCTCTATCTGTGTGGCGATCAGTCATTTGGGGCCTCAGTTCTCTTCTACAAAATAAAGGGATTGGATTAAATGACCTCTAAGATACTTCTTGATCTACGACTATGTTCTACAGGAAAATATCCATGTCAGGATAATATTTTTCCTAAGTTATTTTAATTAGTAGCCACTTTTTTCTCTCCAACACCCCTGATATGTAAATTTCAAGTCTAAGAAAAACAAGGAAAGTAAACCTGTAACAAAAAGACATGTAAAGTACTCCTAAGCAAAATAATACATCAAATAATTGCTACCACCTATATGGACAGTCTTGGAACCTGAGCCTAAGAGCCCAAGATATAGTTATGACCTGTTAGATCACTAGCTCTGCATCCAATCTGACACTTGCAGCCATCATCAAGGTGAACACCCTCCATGGAGAATGGACCTATTATCCTCACTACTATCAACACCAACTGCTACAGTCAGTTAAGTCCAACAGTCCTGGGAACAGCACTGCTCTGCTGTTCTCTGCAGTTCTCCAGTTTAGGGGAGCAACCCCTGTGGAGAAGAGGCCACAGTCTAATCAAATGCTGACCAACTGCTATCCACAGGGTGGGCAAGTCAGCCTAGTTAAGCCAGCAAAGCAACCCTACAGAAAAACAGGAGGTGGCAGCATATGACAGCTAACTCAAACCACCTCTACAACCTTGACGATCACCTCAAACCAAAACGAAGATACTCCAGGGCCAAGAGACCAGTGGATAGTTGAGCCCTTCCATATTAGCAGTTTAGCATGCAATATAACCGCCAAAGCCATCATCCAAGGAACCAACCCTTGTAGAGATGAGACCTGGCAAAAGCTTCTGCTGGTGCTACAAGCCCTGCCTCCTCAGCAGCCAGTATTTTTAAATACCAGAAGGAGAAAGATTTTGTCACCAAAGTCCTTGGTATTGTCAAATGGTTCGATATAAGAAATGGATTTGGCTTTATCAAAGGAAATAACTTTAAAGAAAATATATTACTAGGTGGGTGATGCAGTGGATGGAGTGCTAGGCCTGGAGTCAGGAAACCTCATTTTCCCGAGTTCAAATTTGGCCTCAGATCTTACTAGTTAT
Source organism: Vombatus ursinus (assembly GCF_900497805.2). Taxonomy (NCBI): domain Eukaryota; kingdom Metazoa; phylum Chordata; class Mammalia; order Diprotodontia; family Vombatidae; genus Vombatus; species Vombatus ursinus. The sequence continues at coordinate 11,852,200 of NW_020947062.1, read as the reverse complement.
ATGATCCTGAGAAAGTCATTTAACCTTATTTCCCCCAGTTTCTTCATCTGTAAAATAAGCTGGAGAAGGAAGTGGCAAACTACTCTAGTATCTCTGCCAAGAAAACTCCAAATGAGGTCATGAAGAACTGGACACGACTGAAAAACAACAAATTACCGTATGTTTTGCTACTGTACTTTAAGGACCATGGGGCCTTTCCATTTGAAGTGTATCTGAAATTTCCTATGTGTGTTCTCTCTTCACAAGGAATGTGAGGTTCCTGAGGGAAAGGATTGTCTTTCACACTAACTTTTAAAAAGTTTATCTTTTTTTTTCATCTCTAACATTTCCCACTGTATTTCTCTTCTCTCCCCCTCCTCAGAAAGCCTTCCCTTATAACAAAGAATAAAAAGATAAAACAATCATTTCAGCAAGATTAATCAAACACAGAACAACTCTGACACCATCTGTAACATTATATACCCAGAGTTCTCCACCTCTGTCAAGGAAGGTACCTTCTAATATCTCTTCTTGAGGGTTAAGTTTGGTCATTTTAATCTCACAGCACTCAGTTTCAATCGTTCTGTTACTGTTCATTTCTTTCCAAGTTCACTGCTATAAACACTGACAATGTAATTTTCCTGGATCTGCTTATTTCACTTTGCATTAGTGAAGTCTTTCTGTGATCCTCTATATTCATTATTCACCATTTCTTATAATGTGACATTCATGTACCTTAATTTGTTTAGTCATTCTCCAATTGATAGGTATACACCTTAGCTTCCAGTTCTCTGCTATTATGAAAAGTGCTGCTATAACTATTTTGGTGTATCTGCAGTCTTTCTTTATATCATTCATTTCCTTGGGCTAGTATATCTAGCAGTGGAATCTCTTGGTTAAGCTATAGACGTGTTAGCCATTTTCTTGGCATAATTCTAAATTGCTTTCCACATTGGATTGTATGAATTTATAACTCTTACCAATCATATTAACTCTTTATACAGCCTACATCTCAATAGGGAGCTCTTAAATACCCATAATTAACAAAACATTCAGAGAAAACAGTTTTGCTTATACTGGGGTTTTGCCTCAGTATGAAAGATGAGTGTTGAATAGGTTTCAAGGAGAACTTGAACAAGGTTCAATACAGGAATGACTCCTGAGTTAGGTCTTCACAATGAAATATTATTTTATCTCAAGTGAATTTCTAGAACGTTAGTCACACTCATTATCAACTATAAATACAGACATTCCAAAACCAAACACTCATTTATTCAACACTCAGTGAATGCCTACGTGAAAAGCACTATGGGGAATAGAGAGATTAATCAAACAGCCTGTATCCTCATTGAATTTATAATTTAGAAGATATACAAGTAATTACAATACAAGGAAAAACCTGATGTGAAGAAGAGATATATGAATGAAGTATTATGGGGTAAAGGACAAATATATTTCTTTTCTGAACCTGGTTCTTCATCTGTAAAATGAGGGGATAATAGAAGACAATCTATAATGCCGTTTCCAACTTTAAATCTAGAATTTTGTTGGGGATTGAAGGAGGAATCAAGGAAGCTTCCATGGAAGAGATTTCATTTTAGTTAAACTTCAAAGAATGAGTCACATTTCCATACCCTAGAGTGCATGTAAGAAAAGAAGAAAGGAGGACCAGGGAAGAAAAGAGAGGGAATTTCAGGTGACGGGAATAAAATAAGCAAAGGCACAGAAGTTGGAAAACTCAGTGTGTGGTTAAGGAGTAGCATTTAGTTCAGTAGCGTTAAAAGTGTGGTTCAGGGACCCCTAGAGGTCCCCAAGATCCTTTCAGGGGATCAACAATCAAATATTTTAATCTCTAATACAGTAAATACTGACAGATATACATAAACAAAAGATCTTTCAGGGAGGAAAATTTAATAACTTTTAAGATCATAAAAGGGTTCTGAAACTAAAACGTTTGAGAACCACCAGGCTAAAGCATACAGTACAGAAACAATTAGTGGAAGATCAAACAATCACATTGGAAGGAAGGTTCTAGAAGGGCTTCATTGCAATATCAAAGAGCATTGATTTCATTTTACATGCAACTGAGAACTACTCCAAGTTTCTGTATTTTTGACCTCATCACTCAAAATTGCCATCTGTAAATTGACAAATCTGAAAAGTTCTCATCCTCTTCATTTAAGACTCAATCACCTTCCTCCCTCTAGATTTTTCATGACATTTCTCTTGTGATTTTTCCTCTCTGAACCTTTTAAGTTTCCACTGATGGCTTACTATCCATATAAGAATTCCATTTCCCTACTCTCCACCCGTAACTGTATTCCCCAAAGATCTGTCCTGACTTCCTTCTCTATACTTCTATCTCAGTGACCTTATTAACTCCCATGAATTTAATGATCATCTTGATTGAGATGATTCACAGATCTATATATTCAGACTCAATCTCTTCCCCGACTTTCAATCCCATGTTACCAATTGCCTATTAATCAATATAATTAATATAATTAATCAATATAATCAAACTCTAAGCCCTGGAGACATCTTATTTAACATGTCTAAAACAGAATTCAATGTATTTCTCCTTAAACTCATCCTTCTTCCAAATTTCTCTATTTATGCCAAAGGCACCATCAGCTTTCCAGGCACAAAGGTTCCTAACCTCAGCATTATCCTACATACCTCCATCTCCATCCTACATTTTCAATCAGCTGCCAAATCTTGTCATCTATCTCCACAAAATTTCTGCATTCTAAACTCTTCTCCCTACTCATACAGCCTACACCTTAGTTCAGGCCCTCATCACCTTTTTTCTATGCTATTTTAGAAGCCTTCTAAAATGTTCTCCCTGCCTCAAATTGTCCCTCATTCCAATTCACCCTCCACAAAGCTGCCAAAATGATTTTCTTTAACACACAAATATGTCCATGTCACAACTGTACTCAGACTCAATACTGAAGCCTCTCTATTGCCTTTAGAATAAAATATAAATGTTTGGCTTTTAATCCCCTTTATAACCTGATCCTATCTTTGAAGTCTCATTAGGCATCATCCCTTTCTTATACTTGACAGTCCAGAAAAACGACTCTTTCTCTGTTCCTAACAAATGGCACCCGATCTCCCTGTGCCTTTGAATTGGTAGTTTCCCTGTCCAGAATGTGATCCTTCTACACTCAGCCTCACAAAACGCTAGTTTTAAGACGGTGTTTAAGCACCACCTTTTATACTAACCGACAATATGCTATCGTCTTATATTTAAATGTTAGGTAGCTAGGCAGCTCAGTGGATAGAGCACTGAGCGTGCAGTCAGAAAGGACTGTGTTCAAATCCCACCTCAAACACTTCCTAGCTGTGTGACCCTGGGCAAGTCATTTAACCTCTTTGCCTTAATCTATTGGAGAAAGAAATAGCAAGCCACTCTAGTATCTTTATCAAAAAAATTCCACGGACAGCACTGGCATGCTATAGCATACAGTGTCACAAAGAGTCAGATAACGACTAAATGACTGAACAACAACAAAAGCTTTGGTGCTGTTTTAGCTTAAAAAGTTAAGTTTTAATAACTTAAAACTGCACCAAAGCTTTTTGGGACACCCTATATGTATATATCTCTGCCAATATATACAAGTGTTGAGAGTAGGCACTTAAGAGTAGTACTGCATCCTTTCTATATATATCTCTAGTACTTAGAAAAGTGCCCAGCACTTAAGTGCTTATTGATGAATATCAATGCGATCATTATTGGTGATAAGAAAGCAACACCAACATTGTTTTGAAAACAAAATGCCTGCAAAGGGATCCAGAGGAAGGAAAGGAAAAAGTTTATCATACAAGTCACAAATAAAGAATGATCGAAAAATGAAAGAAGAGGCAAATGCAGAGCAATACTACTATCTCAAAGGTTGGTGGGGAGAAGAGGCCGAATTTTCAAAAAATGTACAGAGTGAACAATACAAAATATAGAAAGTGTCTTTTAAGTGGGTGTGATGATGTGTGTTAAGATTAAAACAAGAAAACTACTCAGGAAATAAAACTTTATTGTCTTTTAATAATGAATAATTAACCAAAATGGGGTAGATGGTATGGTCTGATTTCCCTTACAAAAAGAAAAAGGGTTTAGGAACGATTTATTAAAATTTTAACCTGACAATATTAGTGTACTTAGAAGAAGCACATAAAATACAGAATGTCAGAAGGCAGTGGTTCTCAAACTTTTTGGTCTTGGAACCCCTTTGTACTCTTAAAAATTACTGAGGGCCCCAAGAGTTTTTGCTTATGCATTATATCTTTTAATATTTACCACACCAGAAATTCAATGATAAAAATTTAAAATATTTAATAATTTAAAAATAATAACATACCCATTACATGTTAACATGAATAACACATTAATAATGAAAAATAACAATTACTGTTTTGGTTGACAAAAATCTGATCTCACAGATGAAAATAATTTTGACCTTGCAAATACTCTGAGAGTATCTCAGAGATTCTTGAGGGTCCATGGATGACACTGAGAACCACTGATACAAGGAAGTGAAAAAAAATCCTAAGAATAACATACATTCTCCAGTACATAGTGGTAAAAGGATAAGAACAACCAGTTCTTGAAGTGAATACAAATACTCAATAATCACCTAAAATTGTTTAGGTTCTTTAACAAAGAAAATTCAAATTAAAACAACTCTGATACAATCTTCCACTCATTTAAGCTGGCAAGAATCACAAAATTCAAAGCTAATGGAGACATGGGGAAATAGGTACTTAATTATACTATATTAACAATAATAATATCTAACATCCATATAGCATTTACTGTACTAAGTGCTTTACAATTATCTCATTTGATCTTTACAACCACCTTGGAAGGTAGGTACTGTTAATTATTACTCCCATTTTACAGATGAGGAAACTGAGGCAAACAGAGGCTAAATGACTTGCTCAGAGTCACAAGGCTAATAAGCATCTGAGGCCAGATTTTAGGTTGAACTCAGGTCTGTGTTACTCCAGGGCCTCATCAATGCAATTGAGTAGTTTTATAATCTTTGCACAAAGTATGAACTTTAAAAATGCTAGCTGAATTTGTTGAAAGCAATATAAAATTATATGTTAAGAGCTACAAAAATGTTAGAACCTACAAAAAAAGTTGGCTCAGTGATCCCTCTCTTAGAAAGGACCATGGCTGAAGAAGCTACTGTCATGCATGACTTTCTTCTTTGAAGACAAAGTTAAAGTACCATCTTTCCAAATCCTGCTCTCTCCCATTTTTAAGCGTCTTCCTTTCCCTAACTCGTACTCGTTTTATATATTTATTCCACCCCCCCCCTTACACCCATGTATGTGTTCCTCAACAGAATGTAAATTCCTTGAGAGAAAGGATTATTTTTTATTTCTATCACCAGTGCCTAGTATAGTGCTTCACCTGTATCAAGTGTTTAAGAAATGTATATTTAATCAATAAATATTTCTTTCTTTTTCTTTTTCTTTTTGGTGAGGCAATCAAGGTTAAGTGACTTGCCCAGGGTCACACAGCTAGTAACTGTCAAGTGTCTGAGGCCGGATTTGAACTCAGGTCATCCTGACGTCAAGGTCATAGATGTATCCAATACACCACCTACCTGCCCCTCAATAAGCATTTCTATCAGTTATTTCTATTTTGCCTACCCCACTCCCCAATTCCTGTAATTCTCTGGTAACATCCTTTACACTGTTTCTTTTGCACAGTTCTTCACTGTTTCCAATTGTCTTCGTGGTAACTTTCAACTTTATTTCTTGAGATGACTTTATTCCAGGTATTTCATTCATATAGTTCTCACAACGCTGCAACTTTGTTTAAAGGCTATTATGAGGTAACAGATTTAGAGAGGGAAAGGGCCACAAAAGTCTAGTTCAACTATTTCACTTTTTCTCCAACTATCTCATTTTGAAGTCAAGCAAACTGAGGTTCAAGGCCTTACTACAGATCAACCAAGCATTAAGCATCAGATTCAATATATGAACTGACATCGTCTGACTATCGGAGCCAGGATGCTTTGCACTGTGCTTCCAATAGGGTGTTCACTAAAAGCAATGCACAATAGTTCTTCAAGGCAATCTAAACTGCTCTCTTCCTCTTATTCAATTCTAGGGCTGGTTCCCTGTCCGTGATAAATATATTTAAGAACAAATTCCAATGGGCTGTGCCTACAAGTGAACACTGTGGTCTAGACAATAGGTATTGTACATTCACCTGGACTTCTCTGTGTGGATAGTTAAGACTTCATTCTTTTGAGTCAATATCAGTTTCAGTTTTCATTCTTTTGAGTGATTTTTAGTTTCATTTTAAAAGGTTCTGCAATGTTCTCTGGCTTGATGCAATCTGCACACAAAGAGAAACATATGGAGGACTTCAACATGTCCACCACTCTGAACTACTTCAACAACAGCAGTAAATACCTTAGGCAGATTCATGTTTTTCTGTTTTATATTTCACATCAGAGGGTCAGAATCAGAAATTGATCCTATGTTATATCTTATAAAGAATATTTTATGATCTTAGATATAAACATGGAAGACAACTTCTTGGAGGACAGACTTTTTGTTTTAATGGATCAAACTTTTTTTTCATAGTCAACAAACATAGTGGAACTTATTCTTTAAATCTTTCAGTTGGAACTATAAAAATGTGATGTGCTTTGGGTTATCGTACCTTTATCAAAGATCTCAATGTTTACTGAGATTATTCTCATAAAATTTTTGAAGAGACTTGAAAGTATGCATATGGGGAGGTGGAGCCAAGATGATGGAATAAAAGCGGTGACTTGCTTGAGCTCTCCCCCAAACACCTTCAAATACCCGTAAAAAATGGCTCCAAACAAATTCTAGAGCAGCAGAACCCACAAAAAGACAGAGTGAAACAAATTTCCAGCCCAAGACAACCTGGATGGTTGATTGGAAAGGTCTGTTGCAATGGGCTGGGAGAAAAGCACAGTTTAGCATGGGCTGCACAGGCAAAGATTGGGCTAGAGGAAATAGGAACAGCCTTAGGGGACTGGATCAAGGGGAGCTGTGGTGGTTTCCAGACTTCTCAACCTACAAATGCCAAAGACAACTTGAAGGTCAGTAGGAAAGGTCTGTTGGACCTCTTTGAGAGAGGATCTCAGTCCGGCCCCAGTCCCAGCCTGTATTTGACCTTCAAATACAAGACTCAGAAGAAGCATGAAGATGTAAATAGGAAAGAGAAATCATAAGGGACTTATTAAGGTTGAACTGTTTACATTCCTACATGGAAAGATGGTTATCTGTAACTCATGACACCTTTTTCAGTATTAGGGTAGTTACAGGGAATATATATAGACAGAAGACATAGGGTGAGTTGAATATGAAGGCATGATATCTAAAAAATAAAATTAAGGGGTGAGAGAATTGTACTGGGAGAAGGAGAAAGGGAGAAGTAGAATGGGGTAAATTATCTCACATAAAAGAGGAAAGAAAAAGCTTTTACAGTGGAGGGGAAGCAAGGAGCGGGGTGAGAGAAAATGAATGAATCTTACTCTCGTTGGATTTGGCTTAAGGAGGGAATAACATACACACCAAATTGGGCATGGAAATCTATTTTACCCTACAGGAAAATAGGAGGTAAGGGGATAAGGGAGGGGGGGATGATAGAAGGCAGGGCCGATTGGGGGACAGGGTAATCAGAAGCAAACACTTTTGAGGAGGGACAGGGTCAAAAGAGAGAACAGAATAAAGGGGGGGAGGGAGGCAGGACTGAAGGGAAATATAGTTAGCCTTTCACAACATGACTATTATGGAAGTGTTCTGCATGACTACACATGTATCGAGTTGCTTGCCTTCTCAATGAGGGTGTGTAAGCAGGAAGGGAGAGAATTTGGAACCCCAAAATGTTAAAAATTGTTTTTATATGCAACTAGGAAATAAGGGTATAGAAATGGGGTACAGAAATCTATCCTGCCCTACAGGAAAACGGAAGGGGAAGGGGATAAGGGGGGGTGGTAGAAGGGAGAGCAGATTGGGGGAAGGGGTATTTAGAATGCATGCTGTCTGGGGGTGGGAGGAGGGGAGAGATGGGAAGAAAATTTGGAACTCAAAATCTTGTGGAAGTGAATGTAGAAAACTAAAAATAAGTAATTCAAAATAAAAAAAAATAAAGTATGCATATGGAACAGAATCAGTAGTTATAACATTATTCTGGTGATTTTTTAAAAAAAAAATAAAGTGCAAGATTTTTCCAAGCCTTTGACTTCTCAACTTCTCTGCCTCCCGCCCCCCTTCAGGTCCTTTAAGAACTGACTCCTCAATCCCTTAAAACTATATCATCTCTAGTATGGATCTCTCCTTTGTGTGTCATTAATTGGCCTCATCCAGTTGTTAATCACATAGTTTTTTCCCCCTTTAGAACTATACTATTTTGTCATAAAATATATTTATATTTTTTCTTTTCAGTGAGTCGATCAGGGTTAAATGACTTGCCCAGGGTCACACAGCTAGTAAGTGTCAAGTGTCTGAGGCCAGATTTGAACTCAGGTCCTTCTGACTCCAAGGCTGGAGCTCTATCCACTGGACCACATAGCTGCCCCTCTCATATATTAAAAGACCTATGCTAGAGACCAGACATGATGGGTTCCATTGTAATTGAATGTTGATCTTTTCATTTTTAATCAATTTTTTGCCTCCCTATTCCACTTTTATTCTTAATTGCCCTTTCAGTGATTTTAACTGTCTTTCATCAAGCCTTCTGTAACTTTTTTTTCCCAGCCCTGCCCCACCCTCCACCTTACAGTCTTTTTACACTTTACAACACCCATCACCCATGTACTCTGCAATCTTGTGACACTGGACTCATTGCTGTTCCTTCCACAACACACTCCACATCCTCAAGCTCTAAGTATGTTTGCTGCGTATATCCCATGCCTAGAATGCTCTCTCTCCTCATCCATATTACCTGGATTCTGGGCTTCCTTCAAGTCCCAGCTAAAGTCTCACCTTACACAGGAAGTTTTCCCCAATCTCTCTTAATTCTAATGCCTTCTCTCTTGATCACTTCCAAATCCTATACATAGCTTGTTTGTATGTAGTCGTTTGCATGTTGTTTCCCTATCATACTATGAATTCTTTGAGAGTAGGGTATGTCTTCTACCTTTTTTTGAATCTCTACTGCTTAGCACAGTCCTAGGTACACAGTATGAGCCTGAATGTTTACTAATGAAAGGCAATACTGTTCACAATCTTCTAGCCACCATCTTCCTCCATATAAACTTTCAAATGAATTTACGGTCAACAGTTATTGCCCTTGGCTGTCCTATCTCCCCACCTGGCAAGGAAAGGAAATGTGTGCTTGCTTGATGAAGTTTTTAGGCTTTTTTGGCTTCCTCACTGTGGCAACTGATTTATTTTGCTTCAACATCCTTAGGAAAGAATACTGGTTTGTGCTGATGGTTGCTGTTTTCTCCATCTCTTATTTTTCAGCATCAACATCTTCTTTAAAAAGGTCAGGACAAAGTTGCTTTAATTATACTATATTACTTTCTCACTTTTACTCGATAGTGACACTCATTTTTTGATCTTTGCTCAAATACACCAGTAGTTTGTAAACAGCTGAATCAGAAATAATTGTTTCTCAGAAATAATAAAAACATCAGTAAACTGTTGTTTCCTGTCAAAATATAAGCAATTTTATTTTTTAATGGTAGTATTCTTGCAAATGTTTATCACGAATACTGCAATATGAGATGGTCAAATGCTCTATTATAAATTCCATATTGATATTGGACTCCACAATGAAACCAAATTAACCAATTCCTTTACTTCTCTCTCCAAAGAGAATAATCTGTGATCCATTCTTCTATTCAGGGAGAATTTCCTTTTGTCTTCTAGTTTTACTTACAGGGAGAGTGTTGGTCAATATTGATATTAATACTGAGTTCCTCCAGTAATATGTTTACCTAGTAACTAGACAAGGATCTTCAAGTTTCAAGCATCAGATAAGCTAATATTATAAAACTGATTCTTAGTACCTTCTGTCCACTTTTCTAATTGCTTGACACTGTAGAAGCAGAAGGGGGGTTGAATAAAACTGAGGACCATTTTGTATTTTTCCTTGTTTAATAGATTACCATGGTTAAAGAATTCATTGTAAAGTGTCAAGTCGATTGCTAATGAGCCTTTCTACTTATGCAGACTGGACTTTGGAAAAGAGGCAAAGTCTGTTGTCAGGATGGTATTCAAAGACTTTCCAGTATTGTAGAAACTGGCAGATCTTTATCTCCACTGCTTCAGTTTTTTGTTTTTATTTTTGCTTTTTGGTGAGGCGATCAGGGTTAAGTGACGTGCCCAGGGTCATACAGCTAGTAAGTGTTAAGTGTCTGAGGCTGGATTTGAACTCAGGTCCTCCTGACTCTATTCACTGTGCCACCTAGCTGCCCTACTGGCTCAGTTTTTCAAAGCTGAGAACAAACCTTGCTGAAAAATTGTAAAGGTGGAGCAATAAGAAAAACAGACCAATAAAGGAGATAAAGCAATTAGAAAAATAATAGAAGGGGAATAACAAAAATGTTATAGAATCAAAAGGAAGAGAGAATATCAGGAAGAAAATGGTAGCTCAATGGTATCAAATACTATAGAAAGCTCATTGATTAAAAAAGCCATGGGCTATGGCAATTAGTAGTTATTGGTGACTCTCATGGCAGCAAATTCAACACAGTTTTGGGGACTGAACAGCAAGAAAGCTTGAAAGAAGTAGAGGTAGACAATGTAAACTAATGGTGTCAAACTTAAAAAGAAAGGGAGTGGGGCACTAAACCATACAAAAGATCCCTGCTGCAAGCTGTATATTGACTTAGAAAACCACACATATTTATATAAAACTTTTTTTAAAAAGTAATACATCAGATAGAAACTACATTTTAATCTGGTTTGGCCTCATTTGGGAATATGAGGGGCAGAATGCTGCCAGTGGGTTAAGTTTTTGACACTTCTAGTGTAAACTCTTCTTTGATAAATTTTGCTATGTGTGGAAGGAAAGAGAAAAATCAAAGATGGACTGAGAAAATAGCAGGGTTAAGGGAGGTCTTTGGGGAGGTGGGAGTGGAGAGGGGAATAATCTGAATAATTTGTAAGCATAGTTGGAGCACATGAGAGGAAGAGATTGAAGATGTGGTGGCACAGGGAATGATTGCTAGAACAAGGTTACAGAGAGGGTAGGAATAGGTTTAGGCTTGGAAAGTAGTATTTTGGTTTAATAATAACATACTTATATAGCACTTAAGAAGGGCAGAGTTGAGTGAAGATTGTTACATAATTCTTTATACTTAAGGGAAAAAATTGGGAGAAGGGGAAGACATACAGCTTTTTATTATTTTAGAAATAAACTTACGTTTCAGAGTTACTTACAAATTTGTATATATATTTGGTTCCTCCCCACCAATAAAAACCCCAAAATATTTCACTTCAAGGAACAGAAAAGGCGCTAGGAGTTGCTAAATGCAAACAAGAGGCTGCAGAAGGTCACAAGAATGCCAAATTATACAGGACTAGGTCAGTATAACCCAAATCAAACTGAGGCATACTCAAGCATAGCAAAAATATTACAGGAGGACATCAAGTATGCTTTCCAAAGGTTGGAAATGGTATGTGTAGGACTATGTTATTGTATGCCAAATGATATCATAACTAGAGTAAATAAGAACAGAAATAGGATACCCTTAATTTGTTTGAATGGTATTTGGAGTGGGGTGAGATAAGCTTTAGTAAATATGAAAGTCCTGTATTTCTCAGTAGGTATTTTAGCTATGCTGTGCTCTTACAGAGTTTATACTCCACAGCTGCTAGAAGAGCTATTTGGACCAATAAGGCAATTATTAAAATCATGTTAATTCTGACCCTGGAAATCCATCACAGAGGGAGTAACAGCAATAAAGGCAGAAATTTTGGGGTGGAACAGGTGTTTTAAAAAATGTTAAAACATGCATGATTTCAGAGGTAGAATGTTTGAAAAATGATCAACCACACTAAGTCAATTCATAGATATACCAATGAATGAACAAAGATTTATCAAGTATTTACTATGCATCAAGCTGGCAGCTAGGTGGCACAGTAAACAGAGTGCTGGGCCTGAAGACAGGAAGACTTGTCTTCCTAAGTTGAAATCTGGCCTCAGAGACTTACTAGCTGTATGACCCTGGTCAAGTCACTTAACCCTGTTTGCTCAGCTTCCTCATCTGTAAAATGCGCTGGAAAAGGAAATGGCAAACCACTGCCAAGAAAACCTCAAATGGGGTCATGAAGAGTCAGACACAACCAAAAAATGTGCCAACCATCATGCAAAATGCTAAGGATACAAAAAGAAAGTCCTAAGGATATAAAGAGGGGTGGATGGTAAGCCCCAGGGGTCCTCAGAAGTTACCTCAGCAGGTCAGATGACTGTGCCACAGGTCTATAGAAGTCTAGAGGACCTTAAAAGGAAGTGCAACGAAAGTCAGCAAGATCTGTTGGTCATCCATATTACAGGAAAGAAGAGAACTGGTGACTCCCATTCATCTATATCATACGAATAGTCAAGCAGCCTGGATGAATTCTAAGCAGCCCACCTGGGCAGGGGTCAAAAGATACAGTCAAAAAGATCACCAGACACTCGGTGAAGGTCTAAGGTTAGATTTTTTTAAAAAAAATTGAAAAAAAAAAATTGGGCAGCAGCCAACTGGGTCACTCTATGATGTTTTCTAATGATACTTGGCAACCTCAGAATGGAAAAAGCAGATACCAAAGTTTACCTATGGTTGCAGACTGGCAAGGTAGAACACTGGAAGTTCAAGGTATGAAGGATTCTAGGATTTATTCTTAGAACATTTCCTAGAATACAATATAATGGAAAGAATATTTGACTAGGAAACAGGTGGCCTAGGCTCTACTTCAATTCATCTTACTAGATTCAGTCCATTCTGGTTTATTGGGATTTTTAAAATTTAGTTCCAACTCTGCAAATCCCTGACCACCTGGAGCATCAGACCATCTAACTTAATGATACTATACCCAAAGGCTTCTAAACTATGGTATATGATTTATACTCATAAGATCTGAATAATTTCTCAATATTACATATTGGTAAATATTTTAGGCACTGACAAAAGAAATCATGTAATTTGAGAAATAACAGAAAGAAGTGCTAAATTTGGTAATACCAAAATCCTCCTTCCCTTCCTCAAAACAACACCTCCCCTCCCCACCAAAAATAGAAAGTGGTTGCTATAAGATTAAAGAACCAAACAGCTGAACAAGTTGCGGTATATGAATGTAATGGAATACTATTGTGCTATAAGAAATGATGAGCAAGCAGACTTCAGAAAAACCTGGAAAGACTTATCTGAACTGATGCTGAGTGAAATGAGCAGAACCAGGAAAACGGTACACAATAACAGCCACATTGTATGATGACTAACTTTGATAGACTTGGCTCTTCTCAGCAGTGCACGGATCTAAGACATCTCCAACGGTCTCATGATGGAAAATGTTATCCATGCCTAGAGAAAGAACTATGGAGTCTCAATGCAGATCAAAGCATACTATTTGCTCTTTTTTTTTCTTCTGTTTTGTTTTGTTTCGTCTTTCTTGTAGTTCCTCCTATTGGTTCTAATTCTTCTTTGCAACATGACTAATGTGGAAATATGTTTAACAGAAATGTATGTGTAGAGCCTATATCAGATTGCACTTCATCGTGGGGAGGGAGGTGGAGAAAATTTAAAATTCAAAAGCTTATGGAAGTGAATGTTGAAAACTAAAAATAAATTAATTAAAAAAAAAGATTAAAGAACCAACAAACAACAGGAGTTAAGAGAATTCACATGCAGATTTTTAACTGCCTTTGATCATTTTTTGTATTCTCATATGTGTTGTTTCCCCAAAAAAATGTAAAGCCCCCTGAGAGTAAAAACTGTTTTATTTCTGTATCTCAAACATAGCATAGAGCCTGGCATGAAGTAGATTAGATGCTTAATATGTGAATGAATTCCTCCTTATCCTTTTATTTCAATAGGCGAAAGTTAACAAAAAGGTTAGACCATCAAACAATCAACCAAGCAGGGAGAAAAAGAAGCTAAATGGTTTGAGAAATCTTGACTGCCTAGTCTTTAGGACTAAGAAAAGGAAAAACAGAATCAGAGTTACTAGTGACCTTACAAGTTTATCTAGTCCACTGTCATTTGTGAGTTAAGTACAGAGAGGATAAATAATTCCAAAGTCACAATGGTAGTAATAGACCCCAGATTTGAATCTAGGTGTTTTCCATATTGTATTCTTACCTTTTCCAGTTCCCTACATTTAATTTTAGTATTAATCTACTTTTCAATTTAGTTTCCACCCAAGTTTAGTCACTCTAAATTTTTAGCAGTAGCATAAAGAGCCCAGAACATGGGGTTGAGAGAGAGCTGGCTGGGCCCGAATTCCAATTCTTACACTTATGAGCAGTACCAAGGCTAGTCACAATCTCCTTGAATCTAGGTTTCTTCACCTGTAAGATGAGGAAGACACCTGCACTCCCAACCTCATAGGGTTTTTGAGGGCCAAATGAGAATGCACATAAAGGACTAATATGTGGAATGGTCTGGGAAAGACTTTCTGAAAGCAAAAATGTAGTTTGTAACTGGTAAATCGGAATAAGACTGTCTACCTAACAATTACACCACCAACAACTAGCATCATAAAGCAATTTAAGGAAATTGAAGTACAGAAAGGTTGTAATTACTTGGTTTCACATTTAAAAACGTGGCAGAATCAAGATGGTAAAGTAGGTAGAACCGTACTTGGAATCAAGAAGACCTGTGTTCAAATCCAGCCATTATATTAACTAGCTGTATAACTCTAGAAAAGTCATATAATCTCTGCCTCAGTTTCTTCATCTGCAAAATGAGGATTTTTAATAGCACCTACCATCTAGGGGTGCTGAAGATCAAATGAGATAATATTTATAAACAAATTTAATGTGCTATATAAATGCTAGTTATGATTATTATGATAGTGATGATATCTTTTAACTCCAAATTTAGTGTAGTTTCCATTATACCTCAGTTGCCTCACCTAAAGAAAAAAGACAGGGGGGCAGCTAGGTGGCACAGTGAATAGAGCTCCAGCCTTAGAGTCAGGAGGACCCGAGTTCAAATCCGGCCTCAAATGCTTGACACTTACTAGCTGTGTGACCCCGGACAAGTCACTTAACCCCGATTACCACACCAAAAAGCAATAAATAAATAAAATTTAAAAGAAGAAAAGAAAAAAGACAGTCAACTACAGGTAAGCACATATGGGTTCTGGTCCCAACTCTATGGCATGTATTGTAGCCTGGGGCAAATAATAAACTGGGTCTTATGGATAAGTTTCCTTATTCATAAAAAAAAAAGAGATAAATATTTTATCTCATTTATAGGAATTTTGTAAGGGGTGAGGAATAAAATAAAACAGATCTTCCATGACTATACTTACTTTAAAGGAAGTCTCTGCGAAGCCCTTGTAGAAAACTCTGGGTTAGAGTTTGAAAATCCCTAATTTAGTTCATGGACTATCTATATCTTTTCCATCTCCTTCTAACAATTTCACAATTCAAAAGCACAATTACCTGGAGCTAGGTAAAACAGCATAAAAACTCAAGAGAAAAACTGTTACAAAGACAGTGGCAGTATACATTATATGGGGGAATCAAAGGAAAACACAATATGAAAGAGTTTTTAATTACTTGTGTACTTTACATTAACATTCTACACCTTGTCACACAAATGGAAAAATAAAATTATACTATATGGTAATTTTCACCCACATAGCACTTTAAAGAATAATTTTGCTTGACCTGATGACTTGGCTCAACAAAGCAGTCCAGGTGTTACGGTTAACCCCAAATGGGTAAGTTTTGTGCACTTCCAAAGTTTGCAAGCTAGGTGTAAAATTAAGTTCTTCTGGGAGCATATCTTTGCAATTTATCTGCTGCAAATTACAACTCTGTTCATCTAGGCAAATTTTTATAACTATACACACAGCCAGATACTGTTGATTTCAACAGTTCTTAGGCTGAAATGAACTTAAGTAGCCATGCAGGTTCAATTCCTTCTTTCTACTTCTGCATGTGACAACTACAATCTTAGCTTCTTCAGCATGGCAGAAGGATTCAAGTAACACTCACACAATGAGAAGATGGATTCCCAGGATATGGCAAACTATTATATACTGGGCTAATGAGTCTAGGAATGAAATTTAAGAAACATTCATACTAAGAATATTCCTCTCAGCATACTTTTATTGAAGAACCAAGGATATCAAAGGAAAGCCAGTCAGTGCCTATAATGATGTGCCAGGTGTTAAAGATACAAAGAACAAAATCAACCAGTACCTGTTCTACACACAGCTTAACTTCTACTTTCTTTGTAACAATCAGATAAACATAAGTTGAAGAAATTAGATTAGATGAGCTCTAAAGTTCCTGCAATCCTATGAGCTTATGTGGTAAAATGTCTTTCATGAATATCCCACTTTCACAAATATGAAAAGAACGAGTGTTTGAATAACTGCTTTAGCCACTTCAAGTGGCTGGCAAGAGTATTCCCCTCAACTGAAGAAGAACGCAACCCCCTCCTCATGACCTGGCAGTCTTTATTTGATTCTTGTTTCCAAAAAAATCTGGGGGCAGCTAGGTGGCGCAGTGGATAGAGCACCGGCCCTGAAGTCAGGAGGATCTGAGTTCAAATCCGGCCTCAGACCAAACACTTGACACGTACTAGCTGTGTGACCTTGGGCAAGTCACTTAACCCCGATTGCCTCACTTAAAAAAAAAAAATCTGGTGGCCAAACTTCTGGTAAGCAGCCTCTACCAATCTGGTGCTGTTACTCAGATGGAAAACACACAGTTCATTCTCCAGGGGGTCCACATTCTCCAGGGGGTCCACACTCAAAAGACCCTCCAACTTGGTAGGACCTGACAGAGCTTTTACTCTGCTGGCATAGCCTTCAAGAACTCATAGCAACATCCCCACTATTAAGTATCATTGGAGAAGGATCTTTAGAATACCATGAAGTTATTGCTAGGGTTTCACAAATCCAAATGCACAACAAGAATTGTCAATATGATCTTATTTAGCTTGAAGAAAATAGGCAAAAATGATTGTACAATAAATATACTTTCTATAAACTGAATAATATCTTGCCCCTCTCTATATGTTGCTAGTTTTTGAATGTATAGAGATATTTTAAAAATATTTACAAAATCACTTAAAAGGTTTATAGAATCTGAATAGTTTTTGGTCATCATGTATTATCTCCATCAATGAGTACTAATAATACAACTTTCTTCAAGTCTAAGTAACATTTTGATGCTGGAAAGGAGTCTTCATATTAAAAAAGGTTGGAAACTACTCTTCTAGACCTCATAAATGGTTAGAAAACCAAATAAATGCTTATTAGCTTCCCAGTTTAGTTCAGAAGTGAACTTCATGCATACCTGTCTAAACTTAGCTCTGGCTTCCTTTTCCTTCATTCTTCCATGTGCAACCAAATAGTCAAACACTTCACCTATAATTGAGAAAAATAAAAGTGAGTAGAAAGAAGCCTACTGACACTAAAGATTTTAACATGAATTTTAAATGCTTCATCTCTAGCAATGCTTCAAATGCAGTTGTATGTCTAAAATAAAAAGATATAAAATTATAGCTTCAGCTAGCTTTAAGCTTAATGACTATCATTCAGTTCTCATCAATAAAATCTAACAAACTTTAAAAAAAATTTCCTTAAAATTATAGTCTGACACCTTAATAATGCTAGCATTTATGTTATCCCTTAAGGTATGTAAAGTTCTTTACATATTTCAATTTGATCCTCACCTGTAAGCTTAAAATAACATCACTTTCCTGTGATATAGGTGATGTTATTCCCTTTCAAGAAATGAGGAAACTAATACTAAGAAACATTAAATGATTTGACAGAGGTCACACAGCTAGAGAGTCAGAATTGAAACCCAAGTTCTCCTGACTCTAAGTCTTGAACTTCTATCCCTATGCTACTTAAATTGTCAGAATTCATATTTTGTAAGACATTCTGTTTAATTTTTTTAATCATATCAAAACTGAAATTTAAACAAAAGCTGACATGTTTATAAAGAAGATTCACTAGTATTCCTTAATTTCTTTCCCATGGCATTGTCTTTACTTTCCTTTTTATCTTTTGTTTTTGCATCACTTTCACTTACTAAAATATTCTTTGCCTACTTTCCTACCTTATAAGCCATCCCTTATGACAAAGATTTAAAAAGATGAAAGAAAGTAGTTCAGCAAAACTAACCAACCAATCAAACTAATAGCATATGCAATACCGAACACTTTCCTCTTCATAAAAAAGGGGGAAAGAAGGAAGAGGGAGAATTTTTCTTCAGGACTAAGCTGAATCATTACAATTACATAGCATTCAGAGTCTCTTCTCTGTATCCTTTTCATTTAAATTTTTGAAGTCATTCTATATTCAGTTTTTGCTTTCTCCATTCCATTATGCATCAGTTTCTATAAGTCTTTTGATGCTTTTCTGAATTCTTCACATTCACATTCATTGCTTTCGGGAGAGTAATATTCCAATATTAAAGTACCACAATTTCTTTAGCTAGTCTCTCAATGGGCTCCTACTGTGTTTTAAATTCTTTGCTGCCATAAAAGGTTGTCAATTTTCTTTTTAAAAGTACCTATCTGAGGCATTTAGGGGTTTGTTTACAGACCATTATTTGGGGAAGTACAAGAGGTACTTAGAAGATATAGGATTAGGAATAATACCAAATGAAGATCAAATTTAAATGAAAATGGAATGCTATTAAAACTGTAAACAGGAAAATGTCAATGACAACTGACTAGGATACTACTTTTCAGAAACACAGCTACACCTACTTGTAAAGCATAACTAAAAGTAGATTACCTATAACACTCAAATAAAGTCTATTAAAAATAAAATTAGTAACATTTTTGTGGCATAAAAAAACTGGAAATGATGTGGGTGCCCACAGTTTAAGGCAGAACAAACTGTGATATATGAATATAATGGAATACTATTATTCTGGAAGAAGCAATGAACATAATAGATTCAGAGCTATGAGGAGAGATGAAGTCAGACAGAGGAAAGAAAACAGAACTAAGAAAAGAACATCCACAGTGATTACAAAAATGTAACTGAAAGCAGATCATTACAGCAATATGAGAGCATCACTAAAATACGAAAAACTCAAATTATCTGACATGTTAACACTCAGTCCTGGAAAACAGATGATGAAACATACATCCCTACTCTCAGTAGAAAGGAAAAAATCTATACATGTAGAATGTTGCATTAGCCATCAAATTCATTGATTAACTTTCTTTGTTATAAGGAAGTATTTAAAGTGGTGGTGGTAGAATATGGCACTAAAAGATGACACTGTTTCAGAATAACCCAATTTAACCACTTCCTTATTAATAAAGAATCATTTTTGCACATAATGCCCAAGACTTGTTCAATGATCTAATTCACACAGTACCAACATGATTAAAGATTGGAATAATTAAATAATAGAATGGAAAACTTTAGATTTCAAAGCAAATTCAGTATAGTCTAAAAGAGGACAGAAGAGATGGACACTAAAATATTTGTCAAAATCACCATAAAAATGTTCCTCCTACTATCTCTGAATCTCTAGGTCTATACCAGAAAAGAATTACTAAAGCATTAAATATTAACTATTTCATAATGTAGATACTCTTCTTTAAATTCAAAATTTGTATGCTTTCTTGATTGTTTTAATTTAAATTAATAATATTTGGGGGAAATATTTCAAACATGGTATATAAAGGCAAAAGAAGTGATGACAAGTAAGTCAAATGTGTGCTTATGACTTGAAACAAAAACTAAGTGGCTTCTCTTTTAGTAATGGTAGATAAATCAGTCTATGTTTTATAGATTTGATTTAGAATACCAATGAAATAAAAATGGAATAACATTTGTAGAATACTGTAGGGAACTCAGAAGGGAAATTTCCTAAAACCACATATAACGTCACATACAATCAATATGTTACAATTTAGGAATTGGGTCAATTGCATCAGGATTTAAAATCTATTTATTAAACATGTATTATTAAATTAAATTTTTTGAAAATTTAGTAATCATGAGGCAGCTAGGTGGCGCAATGGAAAGAGACCTGGCCCTAGAGTCAGGACAACCTGAATTCAAATCTGACCTCAGACACTTAACACTTACTAGATGTGTGACCCTGGGCAAGTCACTTAACCCCAGTGCCTAGCAAAAAAAAAAAAATAAAATAAAATAAATCCAGTAATCTTTCACCAAACACTATGTTAAGTATTGGGAATACAAATAGAAATTCACAACAGTCTTTGCTCTCAAGGAGCTCACATTCTAATAGGGAAAAACAACACATATGAGAGTTTAACAGCAGGGAAGATGAAAAAGCCCTCAAGACTGGTATAATGGTAGGGCAATGGGCAACATTCAGGAGTCCTTAGGGTGTAGTTGAAGAGCAGGTGGCAATGTCCAGTGGTCCAGAGGGCATAGTGGGTTAGGGCAGACAGGATAATTGTGCATTCAACCTTTATCACCAACAAAAAGTACATTTAGTTTAGCATTGAAATGTTGAAGAGGAAGGCAAAGCACTCTTTTATTTTGGCCTTCATATTCTTGCAGGTAAAAAAACGAGCTGTATGGAGGCTACCTAATAATGTCTCTCCAGGCCCCAAAGAATTCATATAGGTAGGAACTAGACCAATCCGTCCTGCCCATAGCAGCTATGACCAAAGATACTCTGCTACTGACTGAGACCAAGTGAGTGGTGATGGGCTATTAAGAAGCCAAAAACTACAGTTGTTGAATTCTGTTTCTGTTGAAAAAACAGAACAGTTGTTTGAATTCAAGCCTGGCATCAAAAAGGTCAATCAGACTGGAAATCTCTACTTTAAGAGGCATTTGAGATTAAATACATTATCAAGGATATGGCCAACATCCTTCCTAAAATTATTTAAACCTGATGACTACTTGCAATGATTTCCATGGACAAAAATATGATTCAAAATAAAATTAAAAAGCACTAATAAACTTTATGAAGTCTTGGACAGGATAAGCTCTTATGGTCGTAAGTGATGTTTTTAAAAATGCTGTCAATGGAAGCAAGAGCTTTGGGAGAGAAAGGGAGATCTGGCAAGGGAAAAGCTAAGCAGGAACACAGGCTTACAGATTTATAGTTATAATGGGCCTTAGAAGCAAAGTAGTTCAATATCCTAATTAACAAATGAAGAAACCCAGAGAAGTAAGGTAATTTGCTCAAGGTAACAAATGCTTATGTATTACTGCTCCTCTCCTCCTTGCCACAAGCTATATAACACAGAAACAAGCAACAGTGTAAAACTAAAGCTGTAACTGATGACCCATGACTGGAAATTTAAAGAAGACAAAATCCAAGGAAGGAGCCCTTAAAAGTCCAAGGCCTCATAATTATATATGAATGAACCAAGTATGGATAACAAAAAAATGAACCAGACAGTCTAACACAAGGAGGCAAATTTGACTTTATATGTTATCAGAGAGAGAAAGATGGAATCAAAAAGAATAGGATAAGTAAATGAGAATTGAGCGGTAGGAGAACAAACGAAGTAGACAACATACTCATGCAAAGAAATTCAGGAAAGGGAGGAAGCATGGTAGGGATGACATCAGGGTAAAGATTAACAGGGGGAGAAATGGAAGTAGTATTTTCATCTGAATACACTGCAGACAATCTGGACAGAAAGCAGTAGTGTAGTATAGTGGAAAGGTTTCTGGACTTGGAATCATGAAACCTAAATTGAAATCTCAGCTCTGCTCTTTAATTAATACCTATGTGACCCTCCCTGGGCAACTCACTCAGCCTCTCTGGGCCTTAGTTCCTTCATTTGTACAACGAAGGAGTTGGACTACATGACCCTGAAGGTTGCTTCTGACTCTAAATCTACAATCCTACGAAAACGTGAAAATAAAACAAGTGGAGGAAGATCACAAGAATGACATAAAGGTGCATGTTACTGCATTCTCATCAACAAAGAGGAACTGTTAACTAGCGTAGAAATAATGGGAATTCTGAGAAGTGATCACTAACTATATCTTAGAATTTGTGACTGTGAAGAAAAGGAAAGCTAAGCAAACACCCTAGAATTTGGCAGAACATCTGAAATACTACACAGAAAGGAGTGTTAAATCTCATGGAGTAAAATTTTACAGAAATCAGTCCAAGAAGGATAAGATGCTCTCAAGAATGAAAATTTTAAGACAAACAATTCTGATGAGAAGGAAAAAGAAGACTTGTCTGTAAAGAATGCAGATGTGTAAAAAATTCACTGACCAAATTACATTTTAAAATCAATTCTGGGGATACAAAGAAAGACAAAATACAATCTCTGTTCTCAAGAAGTTCACTATCTTAACGAAGGAGACAAGATGCAAACAATCATGTATAATTAAGATACAGAGAGGATGAATTAGAGATAAATTAGAGGAAAGGCATTAGTATTAAGGAAGAATCATGAAAAGCTCCTTACAGAAGATAGGCCTTTAGGTAGGATCTGAAAGAAACCAAGGAAACCAGGAGACGAAGATAAGCAGGAAGAGAATTCGAGGGTATGTGGGACAGTGAGTAAAAATGCAGTGTTGGGAGGTGGAGCGTACTGCACAAGGAATAGAAAAGAGGTTAAGTGTCACTGGATATAAATGGAAGGGAGGTAAGGGCAAGAAGAAGAAAAAGAAAAAGAGAGGATATTATATTTGATCCTGGAGGTAAAAAGGGAGTTACCGGAATTTACTGAATTGGGGAGAAGTGGTGACATGGTCAGACCAGCACTTAAAGAAGCTGAGTCGTGGATAGACTAGAACAGTGAGAGACTTGAGGCAAGAAGACCAACTATAAGGTTACTGCAGAAATCTTAAGCATGAAGTGCTCAGGGCCTGCACCAGGTTAGTGCTTGTGTCAAGCGGACAAATGGCAGGGAGGGTAAAGGGATAGCAGCAGCTTCTGAAGAAAGATTATAAGTTCAATTTCGGATACAGTGAGTTTCAGTATATGAAACTTCCATTCAAATTATCCAATAGGCAGTTGGAGATAAAAGACTGGAGATCAGTAGAAACATTATCACTGGATAGTTTTTTGTTTTTTGTTTTTTTTTGGCATGACAGCTAGCAAGAAGGGGTGAATCAAGTAGGGGTTTTTCTTTTTTCTTTTTTTTTTTTTGGAAAAGATTTACTAGAGTTGTAGTTTAAGGAAATGCCATAGATAGTTTATTAACAAAGTTTCACAGTAAAGCTATGGAAAAGATAGAAATGTCAGCTAGAAAATAGTACAGATATGTGGTTCTAGAACGGATTATATAGTTGAATCCAACATGTAGTCATTAATGGTTTGATGTCATTTTTGAAGGTAGAACCTCTGAGGGATCTGCTATGGGCCCTATGATGTTTAATATTTACTAATAACTTGTATAATGACTCAAATGGCAGGCTATCAAATTTATAATGAGGAATATCTAATAGATAACGGTCAGGGTCCAAACATATCTCAGCAGATTAGAATATTAGACTAAATCTACTAGGATAAAAATTTAATAAGGCTAAGTATAACATTTTATATAGGAATTTAAAAACTCAACTTCACAAGTAAAACACTGGGCATCTTCTGACAAAGATGTGGGAGGTTTTAGTGGATTGCAAGTTCAGCAGGACCTTCCAATAATAGGGTAACAGTTTGGGCGTATTCTGTCATGGTCATACTACACAGTGTGTTTATTTTAGGGTCTCAAAGGAAGAGCACTGACAATCTGGAGATTTCCAGAGAACTGCACACAAGATGAGATCCTGAGATCATGAGTACCAGCTACAGAAAGTGGGGATGGTTAGCTTGAAGAAGAAAACAGTTAAGGGGAACATGCCAGCTATCTTCACATATGCTGAAGGGAAGCAGTAGTTTAGGTGTAAGAAAAACTCTCTTAACAATTAGATGCAGTTCATATGTCTACAGCACTTTTAAGATTTGCAAAGTACTTTCTTCCCAAAAATCTGATAAATTAAGTAGTGCAAGCACTATTATCATTTTACAAATGAATGAACTCTGAATAGTAAGGGACTGGTCCATGATCACAAAGTTAAATGCAGGATGTATATCTTAGTAGGCATTGAGTTTCTCCTCATTAAAGACCTTCTAGCAAAGGCTGGGTAC
Source organism: Vombatus ursinus (assembly GCF_900497805.2). Lineage (NCBI taxonomy): Eukaryota > Metazoa > Chordata > Mammalia > Diprotodontia > Vombatidae > Vombatus > Vombatus ursinus. Next base: position 11,827,989 of record NW_020947062.1, on the reverse strand, counting down.
TGAAATTCTTGTTTAGGTATGGACTGGACTAGGTGGATTTTTCTAAGCCCATTCCGTTTTTCTTTCAATGCTGAGACTGTCATTATAACACATAGCAGTGTGGCATATAAAGAACTAGTCCTGGATCTACAACTAATTTGCTGTATGACCTGGGGCAAATTACCACTTCCCAAGGTCTTAGTTTCCTCATCTTTAAAGTACAGGAATTAGATGTTGTTCTCTTTCTTGCTCCAACTAAAATATACCCTAATAAGAAGGTTAGGGGCAGCTAGGTGGCACAGTAGATAGAGCTCCAGCGTTGGTGTCAGGAGGACCCGAGTTCAAATCCAGCCTCAGACACTTGACACTTACTAGCTGTGTGATCCTAGGCAAGTCACTTAACCCAGACTGCCTCACAAGAAAAAAGGTCAAATACACACACCTATGAAAGGAAAGGTTATATAACAAAATAATGTTCTCTATTACAGCAGATAATCCAGTGGCAACAGCATTTAATTGATATGGTTAAAATGAATCAATTTTTATCATTTGCCACCTCAGAAAAATCCTGTACATAAAAGAAAACATTCTGTCCACATATATATTCAGTAGTTTAGAAGATAAAAGAGAAGTAAATCTTGTATATGTGATAGATGACTCTTTCTTTCCTCCACTGGGTTCAGAGTACTTCTTTTTACTTACAAGTTCATTAAAGAAACAGTATTTACTAACTGTTTCTGCCTACTGGTTTTGTAGAATGACTATGAGATTATTAGAATATACTCATGATAAATAAGATTTTATAAAAGAATAAAATTTCAATGTTTTGTGGAATATATTATAAATTAACCAGAACTCTATATAAAGTTCAAGAGAAGAAAAACTTAATTGGTTAAAAGGAACCAATTTTATAGAACTGTTACATATAAAAGTAAAATCAGTAATCAACTACTATATACTTAATTCAGTATTTCAATAGCTCTGTGATACTCTAGATGTTAGTACTCCCTTCCTTGATACAGACAGAAATTCACCTTCTTATTCTACAATTCTTGCCCATATTCATACTGAAAGCATGTTAGCCAAATGTTTATATTCACATAATCTTCCATTTTGGTTAACTAATAGAAAATGTTGCTATTTGTCATGATCCCTGACATTCCAGGGAGTACACAGCATTAAAAAGAAATTTTATAACATTTAAAATATATAAATGATTACTGCAGATCATATTAACAAAATTAATCATGTAACTGAAAGGAGAAGCTAGCAACACAAAATAACTTCGTTTTTAAAAACTGAATTTCCTAAATTAAAAAAATATATATTTTGGTTTTTCCTTAATATCTTCAAAAACTCATGAGATTTCTCCACAGAGACATACTAATAAAAAAAATCACATAAGCATCACCTACTGAAAATGCTGAGGGAATTTTCTTAAACAGCCCTCAAATATGCTAACTTTGAATTTTAAACAAAATCTTAAAAAAAAAATCAGCATAATAGCTAGATAGCTATGTCTATATGTCTATGTGTCTATAATCTATGGATTATGTGCTTTCCTAACTGGAGAAAATACAAATAAAAACCACATAAATGACAAATAAGTAAAAATAAATATACTTACCTCCACTTGCATACTCCATGATTAAGTACAGTGTTTTTTCAGTTTCAATTACTTCAAATAACTTAACTGAGGGGAGATTAGGAAAAGGAAGTAAAATTTACTAACAAAATGAACATATACATTTGTTTTCAGCATTATTCAACACCAATGTTGAAGGTAAATGTATGTGAAGGCCTAGGTATGTTGAAAACCTTAAGTTCATGGTTTTAAGTAAATTTTTTCCCTTTTAAAGTTTTCAGTAACTGATTCTTCAAAAAAATGCCAATTGAGTCTTTACTATGTGTGTGTATGTATATACACACACTTTACCAAATAAGATTAAAATCAGATATACCATAAAAATACAGATTACTCCGAGTGCATTCTAACAAATTCACTTTGCATTAGCAGACCATGATAAATCATATTTAATACTGACTCTTACCTGTAAATTTTCATCACGCATGAGTTTGCTATTTTCTCCTCAGATTTCAAAGGAACATAACCCTTTCCATCCTCCAATACCATCTCTTATATACACATATACACCTTAATAATAGTATTCAGTATTTCATAAGCTTCACAAACTAATTTAACAAACATTTAAGCACCTACTATGTGCGTGATCCTGCACTAAGTACTTAGGATAGAAAATCAAGGAGTAAAAAAACATTTAGTTAGCACTTACAATGTGCCAAGCACTGTGCTAAGTGCTAAGGACATAAAAAAGAAAAAAGTGAGATGGTCCTTGATCTCAAGGTACTCAAAGTACGGGAGACAACATATTAAAAATTTTAGCTGTAGACCAGATGGAAAGGCCTAGAAATCCTCAGAATACAGGGAGGAGGGGTAGATGGTAAGGCCCAAGGGTCCTTAGGTTACATTAGTGGGTCAGACATAAGTGTCAAGAGTCTGCAGGGTACAGAGGCTGGGCAGATATTAAGACCTGGTGGTCCTCCATCAGTGGTTCTTCCTTCTACTTCAAACCTTGACAGCAAAGCAAGCAATGAGAGGAGTTGGGTAGGGTCCTCCCCCTCCTGGCGCCAGGTTTCACCTGGCAGTCCAGGATGATGTTGTGTTGGTTGGGGGAAGGCTCTTCCAGTGGGAGCAAGAGATAAAAATCTCACGGTCCCTATATGCAATGAGCTTACACTTTAATAGGTCAGATTTGTGTATGACTAATATGATGTGGGCAAAGGAAAAATTCTTATGAAGTGATATAAGAAAAATTTGATGGGGAGAACACTTTCTGCTGGGAGCAGGACTAGGGATCAGGAAAGGTTCAATGGATGGCATACATGATTATCTTGACCAAAAACTGAAATAAAGGATCTCAACAGGCAGAAAAAGGAGTGTATTCCAGGTGTGACAGGATAGTCTTTAAAAAAAAAAAAAAAAAAGGTTTAAGAGTTCAGTTAATAGGTAGACAGTACAGCCAGAACATAGAGGACATGGACTAAATTTGTATGAGATAAAGCTGGAAAGGTAGGTTGGACTCTTATTGTGGTGGCTCTTAAACGCTAAGCTAAGTGTCTATTTTATTTTAACTGAAAAAGGGAACCAATGAAAGGGAAATATCATCAGACCAGCAACAGGAATATTAATTTTACAGTGAAAAAATGTACTGAAGAAAAGATGTACTTGAACAAGACACTCTCATTTCTTTAAATGAAATGAGAAAAATACCTTTTGGCCCACTGCTAGGTGGGCCTCCTTTACCTCAAGGATGGAAAAAAAGTCTGAAGTTCCTAAATTTAAAAAAAATATATTTTGGTTTTCCCTTAATATCTTTAGAAACTCATGAGATTTCTCCAGAGACATACTAATAAAAAATCACATAAGCATTACCTACTGAAAATGCCAAGGGAATTTTCTCAAATGGCCCTCAAGTATGCTAACTTGAGAGAAATGAGAAAGAGAAAAATGTACTAAAAGAGGTGGGGAGATAAGAAATTATACAATAGACAGGGGGGATGAGACCCTGAATTAGGGTAGCAATGGAGTGGCTAGTCTGCCATTTCTATAAGCTCACAACTCACTAACGCACACAACTCACAACTTTTCTTATTTCAGCTTTTGGGATACTAATCTGGTTAAAATATTACTGGCTGAGTTGTGAAATTTCAATTGTTCCACAGAAAACAAGGATCTATAAAGTAACTATTCTAGAGCAAAAGTTGAGAGAAATGAAAGGTATTGTACTATGATAAATGGGAGAGGGGTAACCTTAGGACGTACTGGTTTTCAGAGAGAATTAATTAACTTTCTATGAGAATGAGGGTCTTGCTCTATCATTTCCCTTAAGTATAAAATATTCTTCCTACTATTACCAAAACTAGCAAAAAGATACACTATGGTAGCCTTGTATTAGAAATGTATAAATTCTAAAATAAGAGTCATGAATACATGGAAATCTACAAAGCCAACATTTTGGGTAATATTTCCACCTTAATTTTTCAGTATGTCAAATTAATAAAAAAAAAAAAAATTACAATGCAGGCTAAATATTTTCCAACGTCAAGGTGAATTGCCTTCACTTAGGTTTAAGTTTCCAGTAGACCAAAAAAAAAAATACTTGGGAAAGCAAATGTCTACCTTTTATTATAAGATGTCAACAAGCATTTATTTATTAAATGTTTACTATGTGCCATACATTGTGATTAAGTGCGGGGGGAAACAAAGAAAAGCAAAACCCAGATCCTATCATTGAGAGCGTACACTCTAGAGGAGGAACAAAATATAAATAACAAGGCACATATAAAGAATATACAAAGTAGATAAAAAGTAATGAGAGGTGATGGCATTAGCAGCTAGGGGGATTGGGAAAAGTCTCTTGCAAAGGTGGATTTGAGCCGAGTCTTGAAAGGAAGCCAGGGAAACTAGGAAGCAGAAGTGAAGGGGTAAAGCCAGGTCTGGAGAGGGGAAATGGAAGTGTCTTATTCAAGGAACTATAAGCAGACCAATAGGCTTAATCATAGTGTATGGTGGAGCGTAAAGTGTAAGAAGCTTGGGAAGTTAGAAAGGGGCTAGGTGTCCCTTTCAGTGCCAAACTGAGGACTTTATATTTGACTCTAGAGGTAACAGAGAGCCACACGAACTCATGAATCAGGGAGGTGATGTGCTGAGACCTGTTTTAAAAAAATCACCTTGAAGTTGAGGGGAGGATGTATTAAAGTTACGAGACCTGAGCCAGAGACACAAGCTAGAAAGTTAGAAAGATATTGCAATAGTCCAAGTTATAGATGATGACAGCGTCAGTATAGAGAAAGGGACTGACATTTTCTGATGCTTTGATACATATTATCTGAAGCAACCTCCTTTCAAAAGCTTATTTTGCAAACTTAAGTTGCCAAGAAATAAACCACTACTGAAAAATGTACCTGCATTTCTTTTCTTTTTTAAAGCCAAAGAATTAGACTCCAAACTCCTCTAAAGCTAAAAACAAATATAATACCAAATGGTAGAAATTGTGGAGCCTATTTTAAAATCATCTAGATTGCATGTCACTTAATGATTTTGGTAAAGTGCTTGGAAAAGAATGAGGCTATCATCAAAGCAATTAAAAGATATAATTTGACATTTAAATCGGAATAATGAAGGGTGATAGCAATAAATTGCTTCTGTTTTTATAAAATGAAAAATCAAAACAAGATATTTCCACCCCCACCAAAAAGGTATCCTGTGTAATTCTTCATTTAAATTTACAGTGTATGACCATAACAGAATACTATATAGTATATGATCATAACAGACATTTTGATAGCTCTTGGTTCTGAATTTAAAGCAACTGTTAAGCCGTAAGAATGATTTCACAATCTAAACTTTTTACAGTTAATTAAACCAGAATCTCACATAAGTTCTTTGATTGTAGCTTTGATCCTTTAATTGTCAATACTTTAAATTTCACCTTTTAATCAATGGTCACTCAAAGTACCATAATACATACTTAGCAACACATAGGAAATGATGAAATCATTAACATACCAATTCAACTTTTTTCAAAATGTGAAATTCTGAGTCAGGAAATTATGGTACTAGAATGTTAATTAGAACCTTGGTATAGTAGATGAAATAAATACTTATATTAAAAAAAAAATCACAGCATGAACAGATTCTTTGGCTTATCACCATTTAGTAAGTACTACTGTAAAGCAAAATTGCATAATGTTGGTTACTGTAAAAGCTCTCACGAGATATTCACAGTATCACAAATTTTAACTGACCTGTAAAAAACAGTTAAGACTTTAGAAAATTAAAAATGTAAAATCTAAGTTAATAGTAAAGCCCACTGTGCCTTTTGTTATTTGCACTTTATTATATTTTTTTAAAGAATGGCATGATTTAAAACAGTTGTGTTGGCATATTCTCATGAAGTTCCAATGATGCAATACACTTTCTCCATGCAGTATATACAGTGGTCACAGAATTAATTTCCACTGTGCCTAGACATAATGAGCACTAAAAGATACTGGCTATGATATTATTATATATAATACTGGATCATAGGATTTTCAAATAGGAAAGGATGTTAGAGATCATTCTAACCCAAGTTGTCGCACTTTACAAATGAGAAAAAAGAAGTCCGGAGAGATTAATTTGCCCACATCACATAAATTAATAAAGAGACTGAGCTGAAAAGGATGGAGTAACATAGGGATTTCAATGCTAGAAACTCAGGGGTCATTTTGACCAACAAGAATACACTCCATAATATCCAAAGTGGTCATTTCCACTAGACAACTTCCAGGGATAAGAAGTTCTTTACCCCCTGAGGAATCATATCTTAATTCTGAATAACTCTTAACTGTGAGGAAATTTTCTCCTTATGTTAAGTTGAAATCTGCCTCTCTGTAACTTCCATCTATTGCTTTTTTTTTTTTTTAAATCTCTGGAGCTAGGTGCACATTCTTGTCCACTGGAAGGTTAGAAGATCTATAAGAGGCTACTGTAATGGTAGAGAAAAATGGTAATGAGGGCTTGTTCTAGGATGGTAGTCACTGAAAAGGAATAAAAGACAAAGTGAAAGAGATTACAGAGGTGGTACTGACAGGTAACAGATAGGATATCAGAGATGAAAGAGTAAACAATCAAAGATAACCCTAAACTTTTCAGATATGGGAGACCAGCACAAAGGTAGGGAGACCAAGGGGAAAAGCGAAACCCTTCTTTAGTCCCAATTCCCAAAATCATTTTAAAAAAGGATTTATATTAATTTTTGCTGATAAATTTTTATATTTATATTATTTTCATTTAGAAATATATGCCACCCTCTCCCTGAGGGCCATCCCTTATAACAAATAAAAAGGGAAAAAAAGCGTGGCAAAATAAATTCATCAATCAACTTTGACACTATATGCAGTGTTGAAGGACAATTATAGTCCACTATCCCTGCAATGAAAAGAAAGAGGTACATTTTCCACTCTTCTTCAAGGCAAAATTTAGTTATAACTTCATAGCACAGCAGTTTTGATTGGAAATGTTGTTGCTGCTCTTTCCATTTACGTTGTTTATATTACTGCAGTCATTGTCCACGTTGTTTTTAATGATTCTGCTTACTTGACTTTGCATCAGTTCAAAGTTCTGCCTCGCTTCTCTACAGCAACAGTCTATTACTTTCATCTACCACAATCTGTTTAGCTATTCCTCAAGCAATGGGCATCTTTACTTTATTTCCAGTTCTTTGCTACTACCCAAAATACATTTACAAATATTTTAGTGTATATGAGACCTTTCTTTCTATCCTTTACCTCCTTGGAATATACACCTAGCAGTGGGCCAAAACTTTTAGTCATCTTTCTTAGCATGATTCCAAATTGCTTACTAGAATGAATGGGTCAATTTGTAGCTACAATACTATCAGTGTGCTTGTCTTTCCAAAAAGACCATTGTCTTTCCACTGACCATTCCCAACTTGTATCATCTACATCCATTTGTCAGGTATAAGGTAAATCTGCAGTTATTTTGATATACATTTCTTTCAGTAATGATTTGGAGCCATCTTCCATATGGCTGATTATAGATTGCTATTATTTACTGGAGAACTGTTCATTAATTCCTTTCACCATTTATTCATTAGACAACCATTCCTGTATCGAGGTGTGTGTGTGTGTGTGTGTGTGTGAGAGCGAGAGCGAGAGCGAGAGAGAGAGAGAGAGAGAGAGAGAGAGAGAGAGAGAACGAGAGAGCGCTATATATATCTTGGACACCAAACCTTATCTTATCAGAGATATCTGATGAAAACACTTTTTTCCTCAATGGACACTTTCCTTCTTATCCTAGCTGCAATGATTTAGTTCACGTAAAAGCCTCACAATTTCATGTTAACTTAAATAATCTAATTTATCTTTTGGTATCACTTTGGTCAAGAATTTTCTCCCCATCCATAACTTAATTCTTTATAGAATGGCTTCAAAACTCATCACTGACCTAAAACAGTTCCCTCTTAAAGTTATTAATGATTTAATTGACAAAAATAATGGCCTTTTCTCAATCCTCTTCCTTCTTGATCTCTCCATAACCTCTGACACTGCTGTTCATTGTCTTCTTGATATTCTCTTCTCTCTACTGTGATACTACTTCAGATTATTCCTTCTTTTAGTTTCCTTTGAAGGATCTTTGTCCAGGTCTTGCCTGGTAACTGTGGGTACCCCCAGGGATCTGTCCTGAGTCTGCTTGTCTTCCCCCTTTATACTATTTCACTTAGTAATCTCATCAGCTCCCTTGGATTCAAGTATCATCACTATGATGATGATGATGACTCTCAAATCCTAAAAACTAACTTTCTCCTAACCTCCAGTCTTGACTCTCCACCTGCCTATTACATATCTCAAACTGAATGTCTTATAGACATAGACATTTTAACCTCAATATGCCCCAAACTGAACTCATCATCCTTTTCCCAAACTCTACGTCCTTCCTAACTTTTCTATTACTGTTTCCTAAATTTCTTTTAACCGCCATCCTCCTAGTCACCCAAGTTCACAATCTAGGTGTCATCCTCAACCCTTCACTCTCACCACCCCTCCCCACACATCCAAAGTAGGGGCAAATACTATCAATTTTATTTTCCTAAAATCTCTCAAATGTTTTCCCTTCTTTCCTTTGACACTGGTGGCAGCCCTATCATCTTGCAATGTCTAGACTACTAGACTACTGCAATGTCTCTCCCCACTCCAGTTTATCCTCCACTCATCTGCCTAACTGATCTTCCTAAAGCCCAAGTCTGACCAAGTCAACCCTAACTACTCAATAAATTCCAGTGGGTCCTATCACCTCTAAGATCAAATATAAAATCCTGTTTTAAAGGCACTCAAAACCCTTCCCCTTCCCTTACCTGTCTAGTCTTCTTAGATCTCACACCCAAGACATATTCTGAAATCCAGTGACACTGGCCTCCTTGCTATTCCTCATAAAAGACACTCCATCTCTCCCAACCCTGGGTATTTTCACTGACTGTCTCATGCCTGGAATGTTCTCCCTTCTCATCTCTCCTCCCTAGCTTCCTTCAAATTCCAGCTAAAATCCTACCTTCTAGAAGAAGGCTTTCCTGATTCCCTCTTAATGCTAGTGCCTCCCTTATATTGATTATCTACTATTTATCCTCTATATATCTTGTTTGTACATAGCTGTTTTCATATTGTCTCCCCAATTAGACTGTGAGCTCCTTAAGAGAAGGACTGTTTTTTTGCTTTCTTTATAGCTCTTGCACTTACTACAGTGCCTGGCACATAGTAGGTGCTTAATATGTTTACTGACTTTATGACTGACAGCTATGAAAGCTATCTGATCTCATTTTTTGTGGCATAACCTTAAAGTATTCAGGTGTACATTATGGCATATGGTATACGATGGAGTTTGAAATCTAATTTAAGCCAACCTGCTATCCAGTTTAGATGGACTTGAGGTCAAGTAGAACTGAGTTCAAATCTTGTCTCAGACACTTACTAGCTGTGTGACCCTGGGCAAGTCTTCACTTAACCTCTGTCAGCCTCAGATTTCTCATCTGAAAAATGGGGAAAATAATAATAGCACCTACTTCACAGAGTTGTTGTAAGGATCAAATGAGATATGTGAAGTACTCAGTAAACCTTAACACACTATATAAATACTAGTTATTATTCAATAATAAGTAGGGAGGTATTTGAAACAATTTATGTTGTCATTTATGCAAGCTTTCAAAGATCACAATGGTTCAGTAAATACATTCATCAATTCTTTTAGTAGCCTGGGATACATAGTCTATCAGGGACTGGCACCTTGAACTTATCAAGGTCAGCTAAGTTATCTATCTCCATAGTTATTTTGCTTTTCAAGTTCCCATGAGTCATTTTTGTTTGGTTCGTTACAATTCTCAAATTAGTTTCTTTGGTGGATCAAATAGAAGAAAACAAGAATTGCAAACTTCTGCCTGATCCCCATGATCTGCAGTCTTCATCCCATTCTGAGTAGTAGTCCTATTCCTTCTTTGATCATCTTCTTTTTCTCTACATACTTTAAAATAAAAACCAACAACCTTTCTGTCACCCTTAACATTCAAATAGGGCTATGATACCTTTGTTTTAGTTTTCTTTTTAAAATTTGTGTCTATATCTTTTTTCTTAACACCTTAATTTCAAAATACATCCCTTTTCCTCTTCAATGCCCTGTGTGTCATTATCTGTTGTAATGAATAAAAAAGAAAAATGCAATATCCTCAACACATATTCTTCCCTCTCCCCTCAACCTCTGCAAAGAAGGGAGAGAGATACATTTTCTTATCTCCTCTCAGGCCAAGCTTGGTCATTATACTTATAGAGACTATTCTTATCTATTCATGCTTGTTACCTGACCTTGCTTCCATCTCCTATATGCATCTCTAAGTTCTCGCCACATTTCCACATTGGTATCTTCAAAGAATTCCCTATATTTCAACTCATCAGAACTGTTTTTTGTTGTGAGCCAAATTTTATTCAGGAAAACTAAAACTCAGTGGGACTGACTTTGATGTAGAATTTTAATTCATTGGATTCTCATCCTTTCTGTGAATCCTTTGATCTGCATTCCCACAACCTACAGCGTACATCAGATTATGGTCAGCCTTCCTCCACTCTATAACAAATTCTAAAATAGCCATGTCCTCTAGCTACTTTAGCAGCTAGTTCCTCCTACGCAGAATCAGGCCCGGAATGACAGTTCTCTTTGTTGATTCCTTCACTTTTTGTAGGATTAAATTATCGTTAAGAAATCAATTACTCTACTTTTACAAGAAAGAGCTTCAATAAATGTCAAGATAAATGAAGTCCTCCATCATTTCTATCCATATCTCCATGCTAGACTTGTGATCTGCTTCCAGAACTCACCTACTTCTTCTGTCTTGATGGTGGCATGGTGTTTTCAGATATAAGACTAATTCGTTTCATTTTAATTCCTCCATTAACCCTTGCTCTAATGTCCTCCAGTATGTTTTTCCCCTTCAAGTTTTCTAAATTTCCACAAATGAATATAACTTCTTAAATATATAATCCTACATTACAACCTCCCTTTTACCTAGCTAGTTGCTTCCAAATAAGGAAGAATTTTCCAGATTTATATTACAAGAAAAAGTTCTATCCTTCAAATCTTAGAAACTCGAGTTCATCTTGCTCTTACATAAACTTCTGCAGTTTTGTATAGTCATCTGAAACCATGAGGTTCCTGAGGCTCCTTTTTCGGACATGGCTTTCTAGCCATTATTACTACTAAATTGGAGCTCAAAATTGCTGAAATACACAGTACTCTCCTCTCTCCCCCTTCCCAAAGGGAAGCCCTTTTGACTAGATTTGCTGGACTCCAGGCAGAAACATTTTATCAACCTCTGATAGCTAAAATTGCTATTCTTTTTATATTTTAACATAAAGTCCCAAAATTCAAATCCTGTTTTAGACACAATTTCACTAACTAGCTGTTTGGTTCCCAAATGTGCCTTTTCTTTTCTGTTACATTTATCTTCATTCAGTAGCAGTGAGAACACCCCCTGAGCCATTAAAATCTTCAGTTTTTTGCCTAAAACTTTATAATCCCTAGTAATGCTTTTCAGATTTCCTTCTGGCAGTATCACTTGAACCTATGTGTAAAAACCAGAAGTAAGTTGTGCTTCTTCCAGACTGAAGCTTATCCATACCTTAACTGACTATGGCAGCCAGCCTTTTTATAAATTGCTTTTGTGAACTTAGCCATCCATGCTAATCCTGGCGTGATCATTTTACTGAGGAAAAAAATCATTTTCCACTGTTTCAGAAAAAGAAACCCTAGTTTCTGTTCTGTCTTCAATTATTTAAGATATATATAAAAAAATTTTTTTAAGTACTGAAAACATTCAAGTAGTGAAATACTTGGTTTTTTGCAAACTATGTAATTACTTAAAAATACTAGCTACTTTTAAAACAAAGATTTCACTATGTCCTATAATAATTTTTTAACCATCTTTTGTTTACTTGCTATATGGCCATAATCCTATTTGAAATATGAATATGACACATGAAAATAATGTTTACACAAAATAAAAGGTAGGGATGATTGTTTGCTTCACAAAAGGGGTCACACTAAGACTTTTTAAAACTGCTAATTTCCTTAGTGACTTAAAACATGTATTGATATAGAACTTTTCAGAAATAAGTGTCTTGCATAAAGATACAATAAGAAATTTCTCTCTGTGTTTCTTTTCTCTCTATCCACCAATTTAAAAGAATTAATGGTTAGGGTAAAAGTTCTGCAACAGTGACAAATGTGGCCCATGACAAGTATATTAATCCTATTTAAAATATTCAGCCATATACAAAACGACAGCATTAAATTGACAAGCATTTAACACCTAATAGTTTACTATGTCAGGGCAAGAACTCCACTGACTTAGAGACAGGTCACACATACTCTCTCACGTGAAGTTCTAGAAAATCAGAGTCATAATAATTTCACATTTTAAGATAAAGTAATCACATAATGGCAATCTTTCTTGGAAGAGACATCCAACTTTCAGACATGCTTTTCCAGAATGCATTTGATTCAATAAGCATTTAAAATAAAACAAAAGTACCTATGTTTGGATGGTTTAAAATCTTCATTATTCTTACTTCTCTGAAGAGCTAAAAAAAAAAAAAAACAAAGAAAAGAAAATGAAATATGTAAAATTTACTGAACAGGCTATCCCACCGGTGCAGCACACAATTCCACAGGCAAAAATGAACGCATACACATTCCTTTCCGAAAGAGGGATTACTCTGATTAATTTCAAATATTTAGTGTTTCTTGCCTATGACTAACTTATAAAATAGGGACAGCATTAGTATAAATTTTAGTTGCTAACATAAAAAAGTCTAGGGTCATATAGGACAAATGACATTTCTGATTTCATCTTGATATTGGGGTAACAGTATTTAAATATTCAAAATGAAAAGTTTCAGACCAAATTTGTTTTACATATTCAAGTTCCAGCTATTTAAATGAAGTAGTACTACTGTAGTCAAAATGAGTTTTACCATAAACATGTAAGGTCTTGAATCTCAAAACAAATAAAATATTTTAAACAATCACCAGAATCCAGCCTAGGAAATAACAGTAATGAGGGATGGGGCTTCACAAAACAAGTCATACTAGGGATTCTTTTAAACTTCAAACTTGTCTGGTAACTTAAAATTATAATTAGAAACATCTTTTCAAGACCATATCTATGACATAATGAAAGATACATTTGTAAACTATAACAAATCCATTTGTATGTACCCCTTTTCTCTATCTACTAAGTAAGAGTTTTTTTTTATTAGGTTACAGGCTGGTTTCTAAGAGACACTTGCTCATATTTTAAAAAAACAACAAAACCAAACCCATTATTTATGTCACCATTATCACCAAAGCTGAATCCCTGCATTTTTCTAGACATGTCCAGAGGTAGGTTGGACTAACTATATATGAGACAGGGCAGTGTGGGTTCCATAACATACAAGAAGGGTGCCATTCCAAAAGTGCCTAGACACTAGGGAGTTACAATTTGATCTGGATATTTGGTTTTACAAATTAGACAGGAAATATTTAATAAGCTCTCAATAAGTACAAACAAATGACTACGTGGCATAAAGCCACACTCCTCCCCACCGTCCAGCCAAGTCTAAGATGTGGTCTGTGCCCTCCAATACCTAACAATAAAGTTGGAAAAAACACTACATACACATAAAAATTACTATTAAAGAATTGAATAAAAATATAAGAGCCAAACATTATAAAATCATAGGTTAAACTTCAGACTTACACCAGTAAATGCTTATCATTTCCAACTAGATGTTCAATAGGAAGACTCAGAACATCCAAAACAGAACCCATTACTTCCTTCCTTCCTAACTGGATTCCTGGCTTCTAGACTCTTCCCTTCTCCAATACATCTTCCATAGAAGTCTCAAAATGATCTTTCTAAATTAAATGTACCCTACTGAGTGCTAGCTTTGAAAGTGATCTATAATAAGTGATCTATAATAAGACTGTAAAGGAAACATCGTGATAAAGAAATCTGTTAGTATGCTTTCCTGACACAAGACAATATGAACTGGGCAGCTAGGCAGTGCAGTGGATAGGTCTGGAGTCAGGAAGACTTCTCTTTGTGAGTTCAAATCTGGCCTCAGACACTTAGTAACTGCTTGGCAAGTCACTTAACCCTGTTTGCCTCAGTTTCCTCACATGTAAAATGAACTGGAGAAGAAATTTGCAAACCACTCTAGCATCTCTGCCAAGAAAACCCCAAATGGGGTTTCATTTCATGAAGAGTCGGACATGACTGAAAATCACTGAACGACACTTTTCTTCTCATAGTCTTCAAGGATTGTGAAAAGCAAGATAGAGAACTTAGTAACCCCAATTTTAAACATCTGCTACTCTGTTTAAACAACTGATAATGGATAATATTTGGGGAAGAATAGAAATTAAATTTTTTAAAGTTCCTAAATTAAAATATTTGCATTCCCAAGCAATTATAATGGTGCTTTGATATCCATTTACATCTGAATAAGAGCCCAGAGGAAAACATAAAGCTTTATATTCTTCATTAGAGAATATGAATTACTCATAACTATGGACTCATTCTACACTCCTTCCCTCAGCTGTTCAAAAAGTAATTTATGGTAAAAGTTACTCATTGTACCAACCCTCCCCCTCAAAAAAGAAATTTAAAAAAAGGCCAACAACAGTGTAACATAAAAGCTCCTAGAGAGTGGATTATTTTTCTTGTTTCAGTATCCCCAGTGTTTAGCGATGTATATCACACAAAGAAAGGCTCAATAAATATTTACTGCTTTGTATAAAATAGATTGATTAGAGAAGAATGAAACTGATTAAAGTTAAAAAGGGCTGAGAACTACTCAGAAGTGGCCCTTCCATTGTTCCCGAGTCAACAACTTAAGAGGGTTTGGAAAAGGATTGCAGACAAGTGATAATCTGAGAGTGTGATGGTATATATGCCATTAAAAAGTATCTGTCACCATTAATTAGAGCAACTGCTAAGGCTAGGCCTAATTTTCCTGGTCTCTTAGAACTAAAAAAGATGACAGAAAGACACAGCCTTAAAATTTGAGAAGAGAGAAATTTGAACTATATGAGTGATTTTGTGAAACTTGAGAACTGGTTTTTTGTTTTTGAAAAATAACAAAAACCAAAGAAACTCTAATAACCAAATTTAAAATTTCTAAACAAACAAGAAAAGATGTACCCCTCCCTTCTTTGCAGAAGAGGGAGACAGCATGGAGCACTTCATACACTGTCACATTCAGGTGGGGTGAGGGTTAGCTTATGCTGAACTGGTTTTTCCTTTCTCTACTGCTTGGTTTTATTCTTTGTAACAAGAAATGGTTCTCTGGGTAGAGGAAGGCGAGAGACACATGAAGAAAAGATATCAACACAATTTTAATAAACATTTTAAAAGACCAACAAATCAGTAAATCATTAATTACTGGATCAAGCCAGGAAAAATTCATGACATAATTCACTGTCAAAGTAATTGAGCTAGCTCTAGATGATCAGACGTGCGCGCACGCGTGTGTGTGCTCGCATGCGAGCTCGTGCACATGTGATATGAGGAACCGTGGACCACATTCAAACAATAACCAGAATTATTCTTAACAGACAGAAGGCATTTTAACCAACTCCATTTTTAATACAAATATGGTCCTGCCCTAAGCAAGTGACACAAAGCAGGTTAAATTATAGCTCAATCTCACCTGCCTATCCTATGAACTCTTGTTTATATCTTCCCATGAATTTGCTACAGGCCTTCCTCAATTCCTCTTAACTTTTAAAGAATACCAATTATTCTGTCCAATCTCAAAAAGTATTGCCATACCCACCCCCTTCCCCACAGTATTTTATTGGTATAATAGTAAATTTGTAGATTAATAGATTATCAATGTTTTTACTGTATTAGCCTCCTTAACTAAAAATAATGAATTTTCTACTTACTCAGGTCATCTTTTATTTCTTTGAAAATTGTTTTTACCATAGAAATTCTTTATGTGTACTGGTAGGTTATTTAGATGATCAAATCTGCTAGTCAACAAGTATTTATATTAAGTTTTTACAGCTTTGAGGAGCAAATATTCATCTATTTTCTCTAAATTTTCAGTTTCTTGTTGTATAATTTAAAATAGCAGTTTCAAATTTTTAAAAATATTCTCTACGTTTACTAAAAATTACCCCTCAGAGAAAATGAAAATGCTGGAGGTGATGTGAAAAAATACATACAGTAATACACTATCGTGGAGTTGTGAATGGTCCAACCATTCTGTAGAACTATTTGGAACTACGCCCTAAGGGCTACAAAACTGCAAACTATTTGACCCAGCAATACCACTACTAGGTCTGAATCACAAAATCATCAGAAAAAAAGAAAAAGGATCTATATGTACAAAAATATTTATAGCAACTCTTTTCGTACTGGCAAAGAACTGGAAATGGAGGAGATGACCCATCAATTAGG
The DNA here is from genome assembly GCF_900497805.2 of Vombatus ursinus. Classification (NCBI taxonomy): domain Eukaryota; kingdom Metazoa; phylum Chordata; class Mammalia; order Diprotodontia; family Vombatidae; genus Vombatus; species Vombatus ursinus. Next base: position 11,811,436 of record NW_020947062.1, on the reverse strand, counting down.
AAATGGCTGAACAAGTTGTGAAAGATGATTGTGATGGGATAAATTTTTTTTTTTTTTGGTGAGGCAATTGGGGTTAAGTGATTTGCTCAGAGCCACTGAGCTAGTGAGTGTTATGTGTCTGAGGCTGGATTTGAACTTGGGTCTTCTTGACTCTAGGGTCGGTGCTCTTTCATTTTGCTATGAGATGAAGGAGGTGGTTACAGAAAAACCTGGGAAAACTTAAATGAACTGTTATAAAGTGAAGTGAGCAGAACAAGGAGAACATTGTACATAGTAACAGCAGTACTGTACAATGATCAACTGTGAAAGACTTAGCTACTCTCATCATTACAATGAACCACAAAAATTCCAAAGGAGGGGCAGCTAGGTGGTACAGTAGATACAGCATGGACCCTGGAGTCAGGAAGACCTGAGTTCAAATACAGCCTCAGACACTTGACACTTACTAGCTGTGTGACCTTGGGCAAGTCATTCAACCCCACTGCCTAGCCAAAAAAAAATCCAAAGGACTCATGATGGAAAATATTATCCATCCTCTACAGAGAGAGAGAACTGACAAACTCAAGAGTGCTGAATGAAGTATTTTTTTTCTCCCACTTTATTTTTCTTGCTTGGGGGCAGCGGTGCACAATATGGCTAACATAGCAACATGTTCTGCATCACTTCATATGTATAATGGGTATCAAGTTGCTTGCCTTCTCAATGAATGGGGTGGGGAAGGGGCTGGAGGGAGAGAATCTGGAATTCAAAAAATGAATGTTAAAAAAATTACTACTTTTCATTTTCAATTAGAAGAGAGCAAACATGGTGGCAAAAGGCTCTGAGTCCATGTCACATGAAGATTAGTTGAAGGAACTAAGAATATTAACATTGGATGAGAGGGGAATATGATAGCTAACTTCAAGTACTGGATGGCAATTACATTAAAAGGCCCCAGAATGTTGTGTTTTTTGAGTGGTTTTGCCTTCTTTTTAGTTTTCTTGCCTCTCCCCTCTATGTTAGGCTATCAGCTGCCATTTCTAACAATTGCATGCATCCCTACTCGTAACAACCTCTTTTCCCCCACTTCTAATTTATTGGAAGCCCGGAAACCAGATTAATAAAATTTGTGAGAATTCTATATAAAGAGTATTAGGTTCAGAAAAGGTCCTGAGTGGCTCCCTGATGAGTAAAATACATGAACTTCCATAGGGAATCTGTCACATCTACCTTGGTTACTCAGGTTGATTTGCTTCTCTGCAGGTTCCTGGCTATATTCCAGCTGGGTAAAGTTAGCAGACAACTAAGGTGACAGATGACAGATTACTGGACTGTGAGAATAGGAGATAAGGGTAACATGTATAACCTGAAATTCCTAAACCTTCATACCTAATTTTGGCTGTTCATTTTTAACTTTTTCCCCCTTCAAAATCTTTAAGAAGCTAAAAAATAATGAAGATTAGTTTTTACTATTTTTTCCATACTTTCTGATGGAAATGTATAAGCAGTGAAATGGCCAAATGTTTTTCTCTATTTATAAGCCTAAATAAATCACACACTGGAGCATCATTTCAATAATGATCACGATGTACACAATGATCCAAAGACAAACAGGAGGAGAACTAATTTTAGATCCCATCTAATTTTTCCATGGAGAAATAGCTGAGGAAGAACTAGGTTTTCAGAAATCCTCAAGTGCGTCTATTTGACTGTTACCCATTTAAATACATAGCTCCTTGGAGATTTTTCTAGGATAACAAATCAATAGTAAAGTTGCAAATAGAAAAGCATTCTGCACCCATAACCTATTCTAACTCAAGTAAATTTACTTATAACTAAGACTTTAGACACAAATGGAGGTTCCTATAAAGAAGCACTGTTTCAATTTTACTTTTTTTCTTACAAAGTTTAAATAAATAGTAACAAGTGATGTAAGTCTTTCCTCTCTTAATATTTACTAAAACAAGCCTCTTTTAAATCTAATGCCTTTAAGATCTAACACACCAAATCCAAAGTAGGCACAAAATTAGAAAGGAACTAGTAAGAAATCTGACCAAAACTGTTACTCAACTTGGCAGAACAAAAAAAAAAAAAGTTAATCATCCAATTTTAAGAAAGTATTATACTGGACATGTAATTTCATCAACATAGAGGGAGCTCCTGATGAGGGCATTTACCAAAGCAGATTCTCTTGAACTGTGGTTTTGCTATTTTTTCTGGGGGGGGGGGGGGGGGGTTCCAAATTCTTTCGTTTTTATATATATATATATATATTTTTTTTTTCTTCTTAAGCAGTCTAAGCTGAGTATGGCATGCAAATGAGTCAACACAAAACGCAGCCACTGAAAAATAAGAATAAACCAGTATGATTTTTACTACTATTCACTTGTCAAAAACAACAATTAAAGAATTTTTGTTCCTATTTATATTTATACATACATACATATATATATATTTTTAATGAAAGAGCAATCAATTTCACCAATGAGTAAAAGGAAAAACTGTGATTCTTTTCCAAATTTGTATTTAGGAATTTGGTTTTTTGCTGCTATGCTGAAGCAAATCAAAGTGTGGAGCTGGGGGTGTTTTGGGGTTGTTTTGTTTTCAATATCCAATACTAATGGATCAAGAGCTGGCCTATCTCCAGTCCTCTTGATGAATATCTGGCCAATGGACGCTGACGGCTCTGGAGGAGAAAGTGAGGCAGCTACAAGTCACGTCATCATCTGCTTGATGTCATGGTCCTCTTCAAGAATGAAGGATAAATATAAGATCTGTAAATGTTCCAATGATAAGGCAGAGATCTTTTTTGGTTTCATCTTACATTTGCTCCTTGGGTTAGATGCTGGAAGATGAGGCATGTTTTGCTGGATGTAGGTATGCTACTGAGAAGTCATCAAGGGCAAAAAATTTATCATCTCCCCCTTGGTATACTATACTATTAACTGGAAATCCACTGGGTACCACAAAATATATGCAATTCCACAAGAGATGGAGTTTTCACAAACAGATCCTCCCTTGTGACTTGTCTGTAAAAATTTCCAATAGTGCAACAAATTTCGCATGGTTTTTAGTGAAGCATTAAAGCTGTGATATATTCTTATCAGCTCATGTTCCTTTTCCATCCTTTTGGCTGTAAAGTGAGATCAGTTTGAAAGGTTCAAAATCAATACTTTCTTTTTCTTTCCTTATTTTGGCAAACCTGTTCCACAGTAAACAACCAGACCATTTGATAGAAATGGAGTCTTTGCTGTATAGATATTATGATTCCCAGAACTGAAAAATGGTTTACAGAAGATTTTATGTTGGACAAAGTTCCAAACTCGTCTGCTAACATTTTTGCCACTCAAGATATCTGGTCTTTGGAAAGAATGTTCAATGATATCATGCTGGTGCCACTGTCACTGGGTGCTTCCAGGCTCTTGAACTTTTTGCTCTTCTACATTTTGATGTTCCTTGTCAGCAGTGCTGCAATCCTCACACATTTTCTTGTCTCCTTCCTAGGGACGGAATCTCAAGTGGCAGCAGAGAATTCCCTGGCAGTAGCAGAAGCAAGTTAGGTCATGGGCTGCCTTTCTGGGTAGCTCTGATATGAATCTTTTTTAAAAAAAATTTATTTTCCCCCAGTTACACATAAAAACAATTTTTAACATTCACTTATAAAACTTCTGAGTTCCAAATTCTCTCCCTTGCTCTTTCTCCACCCTCTTCTCATTGAGAAGGCAAGCAGTTCAATATAGGTTATACATGTGTAGTCATGCAAAACATATCCACAATAGTCATGGTATGAAAGAAAACAGACAAAAAAAACCCTCAAAAAAATAAAGAAAGTTTAAAAGTTTAAAAAAACATGTTTCAATTTGTATTCAGACACCATCAGTTCTTTCTCTGGGGATGGATAGCATTTTTCATCATAAGTCCTTCAGAGCTGTCTTGGATTGTTGTATTGCTGGGAATAGCTAAGTCATTCACAGCTGATCATCTTACAATATTGCTGTTACTTTATATACAATGACATTTCACTTTGCATCAGCCCATACAAGTCTTTCCAGGTTTTTCTGAGAGCATCCTGCTCATCATTTCTTACAGAATGATAGTATTCCATCATAATCACATACCACAAGTTGTTCAGCCATTCCCCAATTGATGGGCATCCCCTCAATTCTTTGCCCCCAGAAATGAAGTGCTATAAATATTTTTGTACATATAGCTTCTTTTCCTTTGGTTTTTTTTTAATCTCTTTTAGGATACAGACCTAGTAGTGGTATTGCTAAGTCAAAAGGTTTTATAGCTCTTTGGGCACAGTTCCAAATTGCTCTACAGAATGGCTGAATCAGTTCACAACTCCACCAACAGTGTATTAGTGTCTCTTTTTTCCCACCTCCTCTCCAACATTTGTCATTTACCTTTTCTGTGCCATTAGCCAATCTAATAGATATGAGGTTCTGATATGTAATTTTTTTTTTTAAGGCAGTTGGGGTTAAGTGACTTGCCCAGGGTCACACAACTAGTGTTTGTGTCAAGTGTTTGGTCTGAGGCCACAATTGAACTCAGGTCCTCCTGACTCCAAGGCCGTAGCTCTGTCCACTGCGCCACCTAGCTGCCCCTGATATGTAATCTTAAAGAGCTGCCTAGAGACTAAGAAGTTGAGTGACTTGCCCATTAAGTAACTTGTCCAGGGTCACGCAGTCAGTCTCTGTCAGAAAAAAGACTTGGACACCCTATCATCTCTACTCCAGGGTCAGCTCTCTCCTCATTATGCCTCTTCATTTACACTAAATATCACCTAGAATCCTAAAGTGTAAAACTCACTTAAGTTTTTCATTCTTATAGATATTGTTTCTACATAATCTTAACATATGATATATGGGTGTGTACCCCTCTACATCTACCTGGAGAACCATACTTTGTTTTATTTTTGTGGAGGGATCAGACCTCTGATCTCATATATATTTGGAGTTGTGAGTGAGGAAATTACAATGCAAATCACCATCTTCTCTATAGCCTACAATTTTAGAGAGTTCCCTAGGGTGCATTGAAACAATTAAGTGACTTGGGTAGGATTTGAACACAGGTTTTCCTGACTAAGTCTAGCTCTATCTCCTCTATCATTTTTTAACAAAATTTTTTTTAAAAGAAGAAAAAGGAAAAAAAGCAATTCTGCAAAACTTACCAATACTTCAAATAAGTCTGAAGGTACATGTAATGTTTCATACCCATACTCTCCTACCACTTCAACACATTTTCTCATCTCTTCTTCAGGGTCACGCTTGGGATAGCTTAATTAACTCCTCAAAAGTGAACTGAATTGGGGACAGCTAGGTGGTGCAGTTGACAGAGCTACGGCCTTGGAGTCAGGAGGACCTGAGTTCAAATCCAGCCTCAGACACTTGACACTGTGTGACCCTGGACAAGTCACTTAACCCCAATTACCTCATCAAAAAGAAAAAAAAGTCAACTGAACTATCACTTGCTTCTCAAAGACAGGATAAAAACCAATAAAATAATTTAACAAGGCCCTGTGACATCTGAAGTTTAAGTCTTATTATGTATCAAACTGGAAATGTAATTCAGAGAAGTTATCTTTTACTACACACACAACCACAAAAAAAAAAAAAAAAAAAAACCAAACCAGGAAAATGCTGTAACATAAGCCATTTGGCAAGACTGACATTTTTAATTAACTATTATTTTCAGATGCACCAAAGACACTAATCAAAAGATATTTCAGAATCAGGATTTGGGTTTGGAATCCAAGTCATTCATCAATTCTCCCTTTAAAATATACCTCAAAACTTCTCTACCTGTTCTAGGTAGAGAACCCATTTCCTTACTAAGATAAACTTTCTTACTTATATGCTCAGTTCCAACCCCCTCCCATATCCTCCAGGAGCTCCAGAGATCATTTCCTTAGTATCTTTCCACTTCAATCTTATCAGTTACTGGCTCTTTCCTCAAAACACAAAAACCCTCAAGGCTGAGGGTGGCCAAGATGGGATCAGAGGCGGCCCAGCTGAACTCTCTCAATATTCTCCTCCAAACAAGTTTAAAATAATGCCTCAAATCAAATTTTGAAGCAGCAAAGCCAACAAAGGTCAGGATTAGACATTTTTCCAGCCTAAAAAAACTTAAGAGGTCGGCAGCAGGGGAAATCTGCCTGGGGCCTACACACATGGCAGCAGCAACAGTGGCAGCTTCAGGAATTCTCAGCCCAGAGACTAGGTAAGGGGGTTGGACAACTGGTCAGAAAGAAATTACAGGGGACCCTCTGCTGGCACAGACTGGCAATTCTATTGTCCATATGCAGTTCTGGATCACAGTTCCAGGGCAGAGAGGAGCTCTTATGTCAAACACAAGGAAGCAGGGGTCCCAGTCACAGTTCCAAGGTTGATAAGAGCACTACCCAAAAACACTAAGCAGACCAATGAGACTTTTAAAAATGCACTGACCTCTATCATTCCTTTGCTCATTGAACCATTCTGGTTCAGCAGCATATAGCTGGGATTATTAAAATAGGAAAAGGTTACAAAAGTTAGATCTCTTAATTTTCATTCATTGCCATTCTTTCCTGGAACATGGTCTAACAACTTGAAGACAGTAATGCTAAATGGTTTGTATTTTTTGAAAGAGTCTCAATCTTAGATCCTTCCGTATATACATGTGAATAAAACTGCTCACGTAAACTTATAGGATCAGATTTAGAGCAGGAAGGGGCTTAGAAACTATCTAGTCCGATTCTCTCACTTTACGAATGAGGAACCTAAGGCCCAAAGAGAGTAAGAAACTTGTACAAAGTCACATGGATAGTACAACAGAGCCAAGGTCTGCACCAAAGTCCTCAGATTCTAAATCCAAAACCCTTTCCATTGTTCTCAATGGTGCCTCTTCATTTTTATTCTTTGGATTTTTATTGCCTTTCTCAGTAAAAGTGGCCTATAAACATTATTCAAATTTCTAGTAGATTTCAGTATTTTCTAAATTATATGCCTAAGGTAATTAAAAGCTTCAGCTTCGAGCCCAACAGACACTTTTTACACAATCATCTCTATTAGAAAACTTCTTCATGTAGGGTAATAATGAAGTTGTAATAAAGTCCTATGTCAATAATGCACCATGATGAGCTAATGACTTTTGGAACTAGAAGGATAGGTCTTCTGCTAAGTTCTACCAATTTTATGAGCTTCAAATATGGACTCAGCTATGTATGCCTCAGAAGACTTGCTTAACTAAGCACAGTGAGGTTCATCATAGAAAGCTGGCTACCAAATGATTAACTTTTTGGCCTTTGCAACTTTTAAAAGATTGAAATTTTAATAGATTTAAGGAATTTCTCACACAGATATTTCATGCTATCAAAGTACTTTGGGGAGAAAATAGCTGTGTTACACTAACTATGAAGTGAATAAATATTAAAGAATTTAAGAAATAGAATGGGAAAAGAATGATGGTTAAAAACTATAATTATTTTTTCCAATAATGTTCACACGATAAACAGCCTTACCTTCTGTAGACTTGTTGGATTCAATTGAGTCTTATCAATTATTTTTATTGCAACCTAGTGGGAAAAAAGAAAAATTATAGATTTTAAGAATTTGTGCTTTAAAAGCATAGACGTTAGTTAAGTAGCATGGTTAAAAAAATTCTAAAAATGCTTATTCCCAAAAAGGAATAAGCAAAAATTCAAGGAACTATATAGTACCAAACTCTGCTAACAATGACTCTCATTTGTGACAGTGTTGTTTTTTAATCAAAACAAAAACATGCTTCTGTGGAAATTAATGTTTAGGATAGTTTTAACAAAAAATATTCATTTACATTTCATACAATAAGAAGAGATATATTTATAGGACAAATATCTTAAACATCATATACTAATATCAGAAAAGAGATATGAAACTATGTCACCCTAACTCCAAGATTCATTTTCCATTATGCTACTCTAAATCTCTTCCATACACACATTAAGTAGGGAAAACTTTCATTCACAAATTCCAATTAAGAATTCTGCTCAGTTGGGCCTCTTGCCAAGCTTTCATTAATTTTTTTTCTCTCCATTGAATCTAGCTATTTTATGAAGGGATACTGTACCTAATATTTCACCATGCTCCTTCAGGAGTTTACAAATTAGTTCATATTCTACAACAGTGTGCCCCTGGGTGCTACAGCTTTATTCTTGGCAATTAAATAAAATATTCACTGATTTAGTCTTAACACTCTTTCAGTACCCTCATTATGCTAATTTATTTATATTAGTTGAATTTGTCCATGGAATTATTATAATCAGGATCTTTTCCTTCGTCTAATTCCCCACCTTTCAGCATCAGTAACTCATGGACATAGGTATAGAGTTATTAAAATTGAAAATCCTATCTTTCTCTATTTTTCATTCTTTGTTTTAGTTTTGTATTGATTTTAGTTCTTGTCCTAACAAGTTTATGATCTGACAATACATAGACAGATGATTCAAGAATGACTCACACATCCGTAAAGAATCACTTTCACACCTATTAAAATAAAATCAATTTAACTTTTGTGAGGTTATTCAGTGCTCCCATGTCCAGCATTTTCTAATTTTTTTAAGAAAATATTTGTGGTATATTGGCAATGAGGCTTCTGTGTATTGTACAAGACTTTGGTCTCTCATTCCTTATTCTGAATAACATTTTCCTTTCATAAAAATATTTTATTAATTATTTTTAGTGTTCATTTAAAAAAAAAAATTGATTTCAGAATTCTCCCTTCCTTTAGTCCACCACCATCCATTGAGAAGGCAAGCAATTATATATGTGAAATCATGCAAAACATATTTCCATATCAGCCATTCCAACATTTTTCAATGTTCTTTTCAATTTCCATTCTAACACTGAAGTCATGAAGTCAAAAAGTATACTTTGATTTAATATGCAAGGTCTTGTTGAGTTTTCATAGAATTTCTCTATAACTTCAACTTCTGCAAAAAAGATGTTGGCACATAAGCTACAAATATTTTCATTTTTTGCATATAGTTCTGAGTACTGCAAAACAAGATGACTCCATGGATTGATGATTCTTTTTCCCCCCAGGCATTTCAGCAGTATTGAGGTAAAAAAGAGAAGTACTGACAGGCATGACTGAGAATCAGACAAACATCCAAGGAACCAATCACCCAAATGAATTTGAACTTATCTAAAATACTCACTTCCCAGTTTGAATCATTAATAGTAGTGCTACCAAAACAGTGATACTTGAAGACTTTGGAAGCACTATAAAACCCACTCCAACTCTTTTCATCTGCCTCTCCAAGGAGGTAAAAGCCATTTCATTTACACAGCATTCTTCTGTCTTCTAGTTTCATTTATAACAAGAATCTCAAAATTGGTAAAATTCAGTTCCTCCAATAATATACCCAATGAACAAAGATCTAACATTTAAGAGAACAGCTAAATTAATGTTTATAACTCATCTAAAAGTTGTATGATTCTTACCACCCTATGCACTCTCTTCTCCCACTCTACAACCATCACTGCAGAAGAAAAAAGGGGGTTTCATCTCGTAGCCAGCAAATTGGCAATATATCAAAAGACCAGAAACAGTCCACGTTGGGGAATTGTAGAAAGACAGAGAAACTAATGCAATGTTAGTGAAACTCTGAAATAGTACAACCATTATAGAAATCAATTTGGAATTATGGAAATAAAGTAACTAAAATGTCCATATGTTTTGACCCAGAGATGTCACTGTTGGCATATACCTCAAGGAAGTCACTGATAAATAGGCTCCATACGTACCAAAATATTCTTAGCAGTACTTTTTGTGGTAGCAAAGAACTGGAAACAAAGATGCCCACCATAGTATACTCTATTGAGTCAACAAAGAAAGGCCTGAAGACCCAGGGAAATGAACCTCAGAAGGTCAGTAAGAGTCTAACCTAGGAGGCAAAGATCAACACAGAAACTAAAGTAACATAGGTCAAGACCAAGCAGCGGACCAACCAAACCATCCAAAAGCCTCCATGACACATACCCTTATTCCCATTCTATCCATTAACTGCTTCACTCTCCCTAACTTCAATTTCTTACTATCCAATGGCTACTTCCCTACTGACTAAACACACACACACACACACACACACACACACACACACCCCTAATGATCCATTCATTCTCACTAGTTCTCTATTTCCTCCCCCAAATGACTAAATTTCCTGAGAAAGCTGTCTACAATTGGTACCTCTACTTCCTATTCTCTTACTCTCTTCTAAACCTTCTGTAGTTCTGACCACATCCTTCATCTGAAACTACTGTCTCTGAAGTTACAAATGACCTCTTAGTTGCCAAACTTAGTGGCCTTTTCTCAATCTTCATCCTTCTTGACCTTTCTGCCGTCTCTGACACTGTTAAACACACTTCTCTGCTGGATACTCTCTCCTGTCTAGGATTTTGTTCCACTGCTTTATTCTGGTTCTCCTACTTGTCTGACTGCTTATTCTCAGTCTTTTGCTGCTTTTTCCTCTAAGTCATGCCACTAATCCATGGGTATGTTCCTAAGGCTCTATCCTGAGCTATCTTCTCTTTTCCTTCTAGACTATCTCACACGGTAACCTCATTAATTCCCATGGGTTCAATGATCATCTCGACATAGATGGTTTTTAGATCTATTTATTCAGTCTTAACCTGTCTCTTGACTTCTACTTTCAAATCTCCAACTGCCTATGTGACACCTCAAACTAGATATCTCATAGACATCTTAAACTCAATAGGTCTAAAATAAAACTCACTCCCCACCTCCTGCCCCCGCTTTCCAGCTTCTCTATTACTGTTGAGGGCAGCACTACCATCTATCTTCTCAGTAACTCAGGTTTGCAACCTCCATATCATCCTCAACTCCTCCTTCATACTGACCCCACATATTCAAATTCACAACATTGCTTGTACATACCTCCTCCAAAGCCACCAACATCAAACAGGTCCTGCTCATTTCACTCCTGGACTAATGCAAAAGCCTCCCTGCTTCAAGTTTCTCTCCACTCCAGTTAACACTGCTGCCCAAATGATTTTCCTAAAGTACAGGTCTGACTACATTTATCCTCTACTCAATAGATTCCAGTGGCTTCTGCTGTCTAGGATCAAATATAGAATGTTCTGTTTGTCTTTTAAAGCCCTTCACAACCTGGTTCCTTACTACATTTCTAGTCTTCTTGTACTTTACTCCCCTCTGAGACCTCTACAAGTGACAGTCTTCTTGCAATCCCTTTTATGTGATATGTCTTTTCAATAGCTGTCCTCATGCCTGGAATGCTCTCCTTCTGTGTTTCTCCCAAATGGTTTCCCTAGCTTTCCTCAAATTTCAATTAAAATCTCATCTTCTTCAAGAGTACCATTCCCAGTCACTGAGGACTGGTAGTACCTTCCCTTTGAGATAATCTCCCACTTATAATGTATATATCTTGTACGTACATAGTTATTCGGATGTTATTCCCCCATTAGACTATGAGCTCACTGTGTGCAGGAATTATGTTTTTGCCCTTCCTTTACACTTAGTGCTTAGCATAGAGACTGGCACACAGTAAGAGTTTATTAAATCCTTGACGATACCTTCCCACAAGGACCTACATGCATGGATAAAAGAAATTAAGTGATTTAAAAAATAAAATAAAAAAGTAACGAATACTCTGCAGTAAAGACCTAGCACAGGAGTAAGGAACCTGTGCCCTCGAGGCCACATGTGGCTTTCTAGGTCCTTGGGTCCAGCCTTTTGACTAAGTCCAAGTTTTATAGAACAAATCCTTTTATTAAGGAAATTTGTTCTGTGAAGTTTGGATTCAGTCAAAGGGCCATAGTCGAGGACCTAGAGGGCCACGTGTGACCTCAAGGCCACAGGTTCCCCACTCCTGACCTAGAAGGAGAATAAATAGCTTAGAAAACAAAGTGGTAAACCTTATCTAAGTTACAGAGACCCTGAAAATTAGAATATACCAAACAGTATCAAAGACTACCTGATACAGCAAGAAATATTAGAATAAAATAAAAAGAAAATAAGATATCTGCTATCAAAAACAACTGACCAAGAAAAAAGGTCAAGAAGAGACGCTCAAAAATCACTGGACTTCCTGAAAACCATGATTCAAAAAAGACAAAATCCAGGATACTTTATTTCAAGAAATTATAAACGAAATTACCCAGATCTACTAGAACCAGAAACCAAGAATCCATTGATCACCTCCTGAAAGAAAGCCCCAAAGAAGAAGTCCCAGAACTGTTACAGCCAAATTCAGAGTTCCCACAAGTACCAAATATCAAAACAGGATCACAGAAAAGCAGCCAGCTTCTACTATAAATTAGAGAAAATCTTGGAGTACAATATTCTAAAAGGCAAAAAGATTTACAATCAATAGTAACTTATCCTACACAAATTAAGTGATGTGCTATAGGAGGGAAATGCACTTTAGTGAACCAGAAGGCTGTGAAGCATTTCTGATCAAAAGTTCAGAGCTGAATAGTAACTCTGAAATACAAACACAAGAGGCAAGAGAAACCTAGAAAAATAAATTTGTTTAAATAATTAGAAAGGACTGCAGAATGCAATGCTAGCATCCTAACGGGGGAGAAGAAATAACAATACCTTTAGAACCTTTATAAGATTATTATCCACTTCTTCTTGTTCTTAAGTGTGGGTTTACTACTCCCAGGCCTCTGTCCTGGGACTTTCTGTCTCTCTATCTTCTAATTCTTGGTGAGAATTAGCATCTCTAAGTAGATGACTCCAAAATCCACATATGTAGCCCCTCTCCTAAGTTCCAGTCTAACATCACCAATTTCTTCCTGGATAGCTACACCTGAATGTCCCACAAGCATCTCAAACATAACATATTCAAAATGGAACTTACTAAACCAACTCCCTGGCCTACTTACCTTCTCTGTTTTTGTAGAAAGCATCATTGCTCTTTAAGTTGCTCACCTTTGAAAGCTTTCAACTTCCCCCTCACCCCTCAAAACTAATTATTCGCCAAGTGTTGTCTATTCTACTTCCACAACATTTCTTTAAGCTTTCCCCTTCTCTCCAATCACATGGCCACCACCCCTAGATCAGGCCCCTTCATCACCTCATGCCTAGGCTAAACTACTACCACTCACTGTCTTCCTGTTTCCAGGCTCTCTCTCCTCCCATATATCTTCTACAGGGCTAACATTTTAATGTTCCTAAAGCACACAAATGACCTCTAGAATAAAATACAAACTCCTTTTGGAAATTAAAACCTTCAAAATCCAGTCTACCTTTCAAGACTTATTTTACATTACTCTCCATTACTTTACGTTCAAACTGACTTGGCCTAACCAAGTAATAACAGTAATAAATACAAATGTCATTTACAGAGTGCTTAAAAGTCTGCAAAATGCTTTATATGTTATAAATCAATCAATAAGTATGTCATTAAGTATTACTACGTGCCAAGTACTGTGTTAGGTACTAGGAATATAAATACAACAAATGAAAGCAATGTCTACTCCAAAAGAGCTACTAATCTAACAGGAAAAGACAACAAAATCCACATATAAATAATATATAATAAACATAAAGAGAATAAATTAAAATAGATACAAAGTAATTAAATATAAAGTAGTTTAAAAGAAAAAGTACTAGCAGTTGAGGAAATCAGGAGAGATTTCACATAAAGAGTGAGAGGGGAAATAATGTTCAATGAAGTTAGAAAGAGAAATTGGAACTAAACTTCTTTTAAAAGATAAACAGAGGAGTTTATCAATCAGTCATCACCAACTATTTACTGAGTCTTAGATATGTAGCAGATATCATATATGGAGCTAAAGAAACAAATACAAATAATGAAATAATTTTTTCTTGTAAGGAGCTTAACATACTGATGGAAGAGACAATTAAATATATGTAAATATATGAAATAAATATAAATAGTAATACAAAGTACTGAAATCAGGAAATAGAATGGAAATCTATAAGAGGAAGGGAAGGGAAGGGAAGAAGGGAGACATTTGGGATAGCCAGGGCAAATCCACAGAAATGAGAGATAAAGCATCATATACGAGAAAGAGTTGGCTGGTTTGTACAGAGAGAGTAATGAAACTGGAAAGATTAGTGGAAGGTGTTGAAGAGCTTTAAAAGATAAAAGGAAGAGGTGGAGCCAAGATAACTGAGTGAAGGCAGGGACCTGCCTGAGCACTCCCCCAAACCCCTCCAAATATCTTTAAATAATGACTCTAAGCAAATTCTGAAATAGCAGAACTCACAAAAAGACTGAGTGAAATAACTTTTCTAGCCCAAGACAACTTAGAAGGTTGGCAGGAAAGGTCTGTTGCATCTGGGTGAGAATGGAACACAGGCCAGCACAGGCCACAGCAGCACAGCGCTGGCCCTGACAATCCAGGAGCAGGCCTTGGGAGCCATCGAATCAACAGCAGCAATAGCTGCTTCCAGAGTTTTCAACCCATAGATGGTAAGGTGGTTGAACAACTGATCAGAAGAAGATTACATAGGTCTCTTTGCTAGCACTGAGGCCCATACTTGGATCTGGGTCGCAGTCTTGGATGGCAGTCCCACGGGGAAGACAAGCACTAGCACATGCCAGCTGCAGCAGAGGGGGAATCCTCCTCATAGTTTCAGGGCACAAAAGAGTGCCTGAGGTCACTCACAGACCAGACCACATGCCAGGAGAGTAGTAAACACCTCTCCTTAGATCACACACCTTGAATGAACCAAACACTTGAAACATCTCTGAAAACAGCTGCCCAAAACCCCAGAAACTTGCGACAGTGCACTCTCTACCCTGGAAGCTGAGCGCTACTTTAACAAGGAGTTAAAAGTCAAGTAATAGGCCAGGAAAATGAACAAATGGGGAAAAAACTCTTGACTATTGATAGTTACTATGGTGACAAAGAACAACAAAACACACACTCAGAAGAAGACAACAAAGTCAAAGCTCCTACCTTTTTAAACCTCCAAGAAAAATATGAATTGGTCTCAGGCCATGGAAGAGCTCAAAAAGGATTTTGAAAATCAAGTAAGAGAGGGAGAGGGAAAATTGGGCAGAGAAATGATAGTGATGCAAGAAAATCATGAAAAATGAATCAACAGGTTAGTAAAAAAAAAATACTGAAGAAAGTAACACCTTAAAAAACAATCTAGGCCAAATGGTAAGAGAGGTACAAAAATTCATTGAAGAATAAAACTCCTTAAAAAGTAGAACTGGCCAAATGGAAAAGGAGGTTCAAAAGCTCACTGAAGGAAATAATTCCTTAAAAAGTAGAAGTGAGCAAATGGAAGCTAATGACCTTAAGAGAAATCAAGAAACAATAAAACAAAATCAAAAGAATGAAAAAATAGAAACAATGTGAAACAGCTCACTGAAAAACAACTACCCTTGAAAATAGATTCAAGAGAAATAATTGGAAAATTGCTGGACAGCCTGAAAGCCATGATCCAAAAAAAAAAAAAAAAAAGAGCCTAGACATCATCTTTTAAGAAATTATCAAAGAAATATGCCCTGATGATCTAGAACAAGAGGGTAAAATAGAAATTGAGAGAACCCACTGATCACCCCCTGAAAGAGATCCCAAAAGGAAAACTCCTAGGAATGAAATAGCCAAATTCCAGAGCTCCAGGTAAAGGAGAAAATATTGCAAGCAACTAGAAAGAAACAATTCAAGTATCATGGAACCACAGTTATGTTAACACAAGATTTAGCAGCTCCTACATTAAAGGACTGGGGTAATTAGAATATGATATTCTGGAGAGCAAAAGAGTTAAGATTACATCACCAGCCCAACAAAACTGAGTATAATCCTTCAGGGGAAAAATTGGATATTCAATGAAATAGAATATTTTCAAGCATTCTTGATGAAAAGCTGAATAGAAAATTTGACTTTCAAATATAAGACTCAAGAGAAACATAAAAATGTAAATTGGAAAGGGAAACCATAAGGGATGTAATAAGGTTAAATTTTACATGGGAAGATGATACTTGTAACTCATAAGAACTTTCTCATTATTAGGGCAGAGAGGAGTATATATAGGCAGAGGGCACAGGTGTGAGTAGGATATAAAGGGATGATATCTAAAAAGATAAAATTAAGCGATGACAGAGGAATACATTGGAAGAAAGGGAAAGAGAAGTGTAGAATGTATAAGTGTAGAATGTATAAATTATCTCACATAAAAGAAGCAAGAAAAAGCTTTTACAGTGGAAGGAAAGAGGGGGGACGTAAGGGAAAGTGAGTGAACCTTACTCTCATCAGAATTGGCTCAAAAAAGGAATAACATACACTCGAATGGGTATAGAAATCTATCTCACCCTATAGGAAAGTAGGAGGGGAAGGGCATAAGGGGCGGTGGGGTGGTGCTGAAAGAAGGAAAGGCAGATTGAGGAAAGCAGTAGTCAAAAGCAAAATGTTTTGAGGGACAGTGTGAAAGAGAGAGAGAACAGAATAAACAGGGGTTGGGGGAAAGAATGGGATGGAATGAAATAACAATGAGCAATAATAATCGTGAAAAAAAATTTTTTTTTAATTTCTAAAACATATAGAGAACTGAGTCAAATTTATATAAAAATAAGAGCCATTCTCCAGCTGATAAATGATGAAAAGGTATGAAGAGTTTTCAGATGTTGTAATCAAAGCTATCTATAGCCATACGAAAAATGCTCTCACTATTGACTGGAGAAATGCAAATTAAAACAATTCTGAGGTACTATCTCATACTTATTAGATTGGTTAATAGGACAGAAAAATAAAATGACAAATGGTGTAGGGGATGTGGGAAAAATGGGGCATTAATGCACTGTTGGTGGAGTTGTGAACTGATTCAACCATTCTGTAGAACAATTTGGAACTATGCCTTTGGGCCAAGCATACCATTTGACCTAGCAATACCATTACTAGGTCTGTATCCCAAAAGAGATTTAAAAAAAAGGAAAAGTATAAAAATATTTATAACAGCTCTTTTCTGGTAGCAAAGAATTGGAAATTGAGGAGATGCCCATCAATTTGGGAATGGCTGAACTAGTTGTAGTATGTGATTATGATGGAATACTATTGTGCTATGGGAAATGAAGAGTGGGATGCTTTTGGAAAAGCCTCGAGAGACTTGCATGAGCTGATGTAAAGTGAAATGTACTGTAAACAAAGTAACAGCAATATTTTAAGATGATCAGCTGTGAATGACTTAGCTATTCTCAGCTATCCAATGATCCAAGACAATTCTGAAGGACTTACGATAAAAATGCTACCCATCCTCAGAAAAAGAACTGATGGTATCCGAATACAGATTGAAGTATACTTTTTTTGCTTTATTTTTCTTAAGGTTGTTTTTTTTGGGGGGGGTCGATGTTTTCTTTTACAACATGACTATTATGAACACGTTCTGCATGATTACACATGTATAACCTATATAGAACTGCTTGCCTTCTCAATGGGGAATAGGGGTGGGGTGGGAAGACAGAGAATTTGGAACTCAAAATTTTGAAAACAAATGTTAAAAATTGTTATTTCATGTAACTGGGGAGAAATAAAAAATAATAATAAAAAAAGAAAAGGAAAAGATAAAAAAGGAGCACATGTTTTATCCTAGAAGTAACAGGAAGCCACTGGAGTTCACTAAATATAGGACTGGGTCAAATTTACATTTAAGCTACAATGGAGGAGGTGGCTTAGAAAAGGAAGAAACCTGAGGCAGAAGACCAATTAGGAAGCAACTGCTACCACCTAGGTGGGAGGTAATACAGGTTTGAACTAAGGTGGTAGCTGTTGGGAGAGAGAAGGGGTCAAATGAGAAACATGGCACCTGATTAGATAGATATGGTAAGGAGTCCTAGATACTGCCAAGGTTACAAACATGGGAGTTTATCAGTATAGTAGCATCTTCAGCAGAATTAGGGAAGTTTGGAAAAGGGTGGAGTTTGTGTGAAAAGATACTGAATCTGTTTTGGACATTTTGAGTTTGACTTATCTATAGGATATCCTTTTGAAATGTCCAATAGGTAACTGATAATGCAGGACTAAAGCTCAGGAGATTGGAGATGGATATATAAATTAGTGCATCATGAATTTATTGCACAGACGATAATTAAACTCATATAACAGATGAAGTCACTGAGAGAGAGCAGGGTAATTAAGATGGAACCTTAAGGACGTTAGATGGCAGAATACTGATAATGATGAAGAATCCAGAGAGCATCGTGTCAGGAAATCCCAGAGAAGAGGAAATAGTCAACAGTGTCACATGTAGCAGATATGTAACTTTGGAGTGAGAAATTTCAAGTCTGAAGCCAGATCGCAGAAGGAGGCAGCAAGTGTAGACAACTTTCTCTACGCATTTGACTTAGACAAGTAGGAAACATAAAGCATAATAATTTGAGCAGTTAAAGTCTAGTGAAAGTTTTTAAGGATGGGGAAGAGACTTGGGCATGTTTAAAGGCAGTAGGGAAGGAATCAATAATTGATAGGGAGAGATGGGGGTTGGGGGTGGGAAGGAAGAGAAAGAGGCAAGATGGGGAAAAAGAGGGGGGAGGGATGGAAATTGTGGTTGTAATATGCTGGAGAAGATGGGAGGGGACAGGATTATGGGCATAGGCAAGACAGGATGGTCTTGGCAAGGAAACAGGCAATTCACTGCCAGATACCAAGGAAAAGGGGGCTGGGAGGTTGAGATGAAGAGAAACGGAAAAGGAGTTTATGTCAAATGGCCTCACTTTTCTCAATACAATAAAAAGTGAGGTCCTCAGCTGGGAGGGAAAGGGGTCAGAGAAAGAGGCAGTGAAGGTTTGAAGAAAGAAGGAAAGGTTTGAAAAAATTTTATGGGGAGTGAGACAGAATCAATTGGGAGGTGTAAAAGGACTTCCCTGCTGCAGCTCAGGGCTCAGTTCGAGTTGGATAACATGAAATTTATAATGTACTCAATAAGCACAGCTGTGTAACTTCCTCCAGCTCTGTTCAGAAGGCATACTGTGGGTGTAATCCAGGACTGAGGTTTGGCAACGGGTAAACTGGTAATAGGAGATGGAGGCAATGCATTTGAAAGTAAAGGGCAGTATACAGTTAATTAGCTAGGGTCAAGTTTAATGAGAGAGGAAAGTGAAATCAAAGCAGGCTGAGAAAGGACTGAGGGATAAAGGGATCAGAGATCTCAATGAGGGCAAAGAGTAGGTGTAGGCTGGATAAGACATAAATAGAGATAGAATGATATGAAATGAGGAAACGGTAGAAGAATGCCACAGTTTTTGAAAAGGGAAATGGAACACTTACCAGTAATGGTGAGATCCAGCATATGACCACCTTTGTGTGTGCCTGTGATAGAGTGAATCACAGTGAATGGAACTAAATCATAGGATTTAATGAGACTGAGGAATTGGGTGGTTAGGAAGTTAGAGGAAGAATCAACATGGATGTTGAACTCTTATAGCTATAAGGACAAAGCTTTGGGGAGGAAAGACAGTGAGCCAGGTGATAAACTCCTTGAGAAAGAAAAGAAAATGATATAGGGGCTAATATACAATAGATACTTTGATTTTAATGGGGTGGAAAATCTTGATACGATGGAAGTTTGTTTGTTTTCTTTTTCTGTTTTGGCTAGGCAATGGGGATAAATGATTTAACCCCACACAGCTAGTGAGGTGTTATGTGTCTGAGGCTGGATTTGAACTCAGGTCCTCCTGAATCCAGGCCCAGTGCTCTATCCACTGCGCCACCTAGCTGCCCCAATATGATGAAGTTTGAAAGAAGAAGAGGTTGCTGAATAATGGCGATAAAAGTAACAATCTTTAAAGTGGTTTGAGGAACAAGGAAGGAAGATCCCACTCCCCATGGGGGCAGATGAATGCATGAATAGAGAGAGGGAAAGAGAGAAAAACAGTATACAGCAACCTGATGAGGTAGCTACCAACATATTATCCGAATTTCACAGGAAAGAAAATTGAGGTTCAGAGAGTTGAAGTGACTTCTCTATGGTCACATAGCCACATATAGTATGGCCTTTCTAAAGCAAACTTCTTCTCCAAAATTCCTTTTGTTCTGAAAAAAGCCCCTCCTATAGTATGATTTAGGGCAGGACTTCTTAAATTTTTTCCACTTGCAACCCCTTTTTACTAGAGAAATTTTTATGCGACCCCTAGGTATACAGGTATATAAAATATGTACACAAATCAAACATTTCCTCATAATAAATCATAAAGAAATTTATTTTAAAACAATTCTTTGGTATGCATCTAATTTTACCATTTATTAAAGAAGCAAATTTGCATACTAATGAGATGAATGTGCTTGTTTGTTTTTACATAAAGAATTAAATCTTGGTAGAATATATGATGTTGTTGTTGTTGTTGTTGTTTTTTAGGCAATTGGGGTTAAGTGACTTGCCCAGAGTCACACAGCTAGTAACTGTCAAGTGTTTGGTCTGAGACCGAATTTGAACTCAGGTCTTCCTGACTTCAGGGTCGGTGCTCTATCCACTGCGCCACCTAGCTGCCCCTGGAATATTTGATACTGCAGGATGTAGAGCATCTTCATTGTTCAGAGTTGACTGATATTTTGATTTTATAATCGTCAATGCTGACAATGCTGCTTTGCATAAATATATAGTACAAAATGGTAGAAGTATGTTTAGGGCCATTTAAGAATTGCTGGAAATTCTGTCCTGATCCCAAACCAAATTCATTTAACGATTTTGTATGTACAATAAAAACATTGCAATTCATAACATACCATAGTCTTGAATCTTGGCCGAGGTGTTTCTGGCAGTGTTCGTTGGTGTTGCATGGCATAACAGCACGCGCAGTGCAAAGTGCGCATACTGTGTGTTCAGAACCAAGGCTGCAGTGAAGCTGCACGATGCAACAAGGGCAAGTGCTGCCAGAAACATCTCAGATTAATTACGTATTTGATTTTGAATTAATTTTTGGTCATTGCGCATTCAGAAACCTTTTACTGCTGCTAAATTTTTCACAACCCCCACATTCAGTTATGCAACCCCATATGGGGTCATTACCCATAGTTTAAGAAATGCTAATATATGGCAAAGAATGGAAAATTGAGGGGATGCCCATTAATTGGGGAATGGCTGAACAAGTTGTGGTATAGGAATGTAATAGAATACTATTGTGCTATAAGAAATGATGAGCAGGCACACTTCAGAAAAACCTAGAAAGACTTATATGAACTGATGCTGAGTGAAGTGAGCAGAACCAGAAGAACATTGTACACAGTAACAGCCACATTGTGTGATGGCTGACTTTGACACACCTAGCTCTTCTCAGCAATGCAAGGATCTAAGACAACTTCAAAAGACTCACAATGGAAAATGCTATCCACATCCAGATTAAGAACTATGGAGACTGACTGCAGATGGAAGCATACTATTTGCTCTCCTTTTCTTTTGTTGTTTTGTTTTGTTCTGTTTCTTTCTCATGGTTTTTCCCATTAGTTCTAATTCTTCATATCATGACTAATGTGAAAATATACTTAATATGAATGTGTAAGTAGAACCTATATCAGATTGTATGCCCTCTTGTGGGGGTAGGGGAGAAATGGGAGAGGGAGAAAAACTGAAACTCAAGGTCTTATATAAGTGAATGCTGAAAACTAAAAAAATGCTGATTTAGAGATATCACATTAATGAAGTAAAGATTTTTATGTGACAATAAAAAGCAGGCAACCTAAAAAGTCATCCATGGAAAATTACATATTAAACTCAGAATAACATTTTTGAAAAGAAGTGGAAATGCATATGTTTAAAGAGAAGTACAATGTAACCAAGAAAAAGAGATGGTGAGCAAGAAATTTTCAGCATGCACCTAGCATTGGCAAAAGGTGAGGCTTTATCTGGGAGACCTGAACATTCTGACAACAATGAAAAGTGCCTGAGCAAAACAAGACTGTCTGCATAATGTTAAAGCACACACTACTCACTACAGTCTTGAGTAAAGTATTGCAAGCACTATTATTCCCATCTTTTATAAGTTTTAGAATAAGGCTGAGATGTTACAAGACTTGCCTAGGTTTGTCCAATAGATAGTAAATTTCAGAAGTGGGATTTCTGAATATAGGCCTCTCAATTCTAAAGCACTACTTTTTCCATTACACCACACTGCTTATCTAGCATATGATACAGTGCTTGACACAAAACAGATGCATAATAAATGCTTACAGACTTGATTTTTGGCAAAATTTGACTCTTTATGCTCTGAAACTATTTTTTTTTTTATTTTATTTATTTATTTTTATTTATTTTTTTTTTACCAGTTCTTTGATTCCAGAAAGTAGACAGTAGTCAAATACGGTACCGTTTTTGGAATAGTCTTGTCATTAAAATTAGCTTTCTACTGCAGTTCATCAGTCACATGAGATTTTGGATAGTATGATTCTATTATGATAGATCCTGATCATTCTTTGGTGAGCTGAATATCAAGGTTCCAGAACTAAATAACTTAATGACTAGATACTAAACTATGGTGACCCTGCAAGATGTAGTCTGCTCCCTTTTATTGTATCAGTACAAATCGAACTTGCAAATTCTAATATTCCAATCATGATCAAATAATTAAAAGTTTGTCTTAGATGGGATACAAAAAAGTAATTTACAGGAAGGCACAACTACTTATGACTTCTGTTTTATGGAATTTGAGGTAGAAGGAACTTTAGAGGTGATCTAGTTCCACTATCTAACAGGTAATTTCTTCCTTCTTTCTCTAATTTATGATGTCATCTCTTAAGCAGACACAAGTCCTATACACATTTGTAGTATATCTTGGTATGGTGTTACATATTGGTTTAGATCTAGTTTCTGCCATACTGCTTTCCAATTTTTCCAACAGTTTTTGTGAATAGTGAGTGCTTACCCCAGTAGCTGAGATCTTCAGGTTTTTCAAACAGCATGTGTTCATTTGCATCTGTATTTTATGTGTCTAATCTGTTCTGCTTTTGATCCCACCCCTTCAATAGCTTGCTCTATTTAATCTTTAATCTCTCCCTTCCTACTGGTTCCTTTTCTACTATATACAAATATGCTGGAAAAATAAACTTTCTAAAGAATGTGACAAGAATTATCACATTCCTGACAATGTGAAGCAAAAAAAAGTCTCTAGTGGCCCCCCTACTGCTTTTAGGATAAAATACAAATTCCGCAATCTGACAACTAAGTGCCTCCACAACCTACTTCTAATCTATATTTCCTCATCCAAGAAGGCATCCTTTGAAGCACCCCTCTCATAAGAGAAATATGCCTCACATACATTAGAGAACTAGATTATTTTATGATAAAGTCAAGCACCGAAGGTATTCTAGGAAGCAGCAAATACTTCTACAATCTCCCTTTTTGGAAATTCCTACCTTCCGCATTCCACATGTTCCTGGTATTCAGAAGGGTCTAGGCTAGGTTCCTGCCAAGAATGAATTTAACAGACACCTTTGGGATTCAAAAACATTTTCTCTGGTTATTTCTCCAATCAAGTTTCCTGTCTGCACTATCCCACTGTTAATTCTTTGGCATCATACACTTATCTCAGGCCTAGCTTTAATACTTTCTTTCTATATTTCACCATTCAGAATTTAAATGTTCCCCTCTCCTTTTTTAAAAGAAAAAAACCCTTGACCAAGTTGAATCTAGAGGTTCAACATGAGAAAAGCTATAAACATAACAGACCACATTAGTAGCAAAAATAATTTTTCAAAACTAGATTATATCAATAATGATCAAACTTTTGATAAAATACAATACCATTTCTGTTTTTGAAAAAAATTAAAATCAAAAGGAATATTTAAATAGATCTTTCCTTTATATGGTAGGCAGTACCTATCAAAAATTTACAAAAAAATCATAATAGAGATAGGTTAAAGATGTTTCCAGTAATGCTGGGGTAAAGCAAGAATTTCTGTTATAAGAAATATTACTTGATAACAATTCTAGAAATGCTAGCTATAACAACAACAAGGAATTAACACAGGCAAAGATCTGCAGAAAATATGATGATCTATCTAGAAAATCCTAAGGAATAAACTAAAAACTTAAAATTGCAGGAAGTAAAATACGCCCACCTAAATCAACAGCATTTCTGTATTACCAACAAAACTCAGCAGGAAAAGAGAGAAAAAGAAATTCCATTCAAAATAACTGCAGAATGTATAAATAATGGGAATTCTATCTTCCAAGACACAACTATGTCACATGACTACAACTGCACTCTTTATAGAAATAAAGATAACTCTAAATTGGTTGAGAATCAATTGGCTAATGATTAGGCATAAAAATGGCAATATTGCCTAAGGTAGTTTATTTATTCAGCACCATAACCAATCAAAATAGCAAAGGATTATTTTAGATAACTAGAAAAAAAGATGACAATATTGTTCTGGAGTAACAAAAGGTGAAGAAACTCTAGGAAAATAACAAAAAAGTGAACAGGGAGTCTTTTAGTACCATATCTCAAACTATAAGACAAGCAGTAATCATCAAACTATTTGGTACTGATTATAAAAGAGAGGTTGATCAGTAAAACAGATAAAGTATACAATATACTGACACAAATAAATATAATAGCATATAGCATTTGTTCAATAAACACAAAGTCCCAACTACTGAGATAAGAACAACACTATTTGATAAAAAACTGCTTGCAAAACTGGAAAGAAGTTTGGCAGAAATCAGATTTTGACCAACACTGCATATCAAATATGAAGACAGCTCCAAGTGGATATGGGGTTGGAATACAAAAAACTATATCATAGTTGAATTAGAAAAGTAACATAGACTATACCTTTCACAACTATGGATAATGGAAAAGTTCATGACTAAACAAGGATAAGAAGGTAAAATTAACAACTTTAACTATATAAAATGTTATATAAATAAAGTTAAGTGAAATTAAAATTAGTAGGGAAACAGGGAACTGCAGAAACAAGTCTTTGCACCAAGTCTTTCTGATAAAGATCTCAAGACTAAGATGTGTAAAGTACTGATTCAAATATATAAGAAGCCCCAATCCCTATTTATAAATGGTCAAAGTACTAGAATATACAAGTGCAAAGGAAGCTATCAACAACCACATAAAAAAAAAAGGCTCTAAGACATCAGTTAAAAGAAAATTGTATATTAAAAAACAAAACAACTCTCTGGCTCCACCTCACACCAATCAGATTGGCAGTTTGGATAGAAAAGCAAAATGACAAATGTTGAAGACATTGGAAAGGCTGCAGTAAAAATGGCAAATGATCCTCTTGGTGGAACTGTGAATTGGTCTAGACAACTTTACATATCCCTTGACCTAGCCATTATCAATACTAAGGCCTATATTCCAATTGAGCAAATAAAAAAGAGAAAAGATCCATATATACAAAAACATTATATTTGCTATAGCAAAGGACTAGAAATTATGAGGTGCCCACAAAATGGGAAATTGCTATTAAGACACATGAATGAAATGAAATCTTATTTTGTCATATGAAATGATGAAAGGGGTGGTTTTGGAGAAACCTGGGAATATTTGTATGAACTAATGCAGAGTAAAACAACTAAATCATATGACCAAACACAATTCCAGGACTGACGATAAAATCCACTTCATGACAGAAAAGCGATAGCTTCAAAGTAAAGAATGAGACATACGTTTTCAGACAGTGATGTTGGAATTGATTTTGCTTGACTATGATTATCTCTATGAGAGTTTGGTTTTTCTTTCTTTTTTGTTTTTCAACTAGGCAGAAGGTGGGAAGGAAGACAGGAAGGAAGTGAAATACCTTATTTTTTTTTTTTTGACATATAGAAGAGAACTGAAGGAAAGCCTAAAGAAAAGAGCCATGCAGAATAGCTTCAAGAATTATGTTGCCCAGTTCTGAAAACTTTGTCCAAAACAATAGGTTAATACTTACATAGCATTTTTAAGGTTTACAAAGTACTTTTCAAGCATATTCTCCTTTTGACCCTCATAAACTATAGAGAAAGTTGCTTTATTCTCATTTTAGAGATGAGAAAATTGAGTGTGAGAGAGATTAAATAAAAGACCAGCTGAAATTCAAACTCAGGTCTTTCTGACTACAAGTACAGTACTCTATCTGATACATCATTCTGCCAATAGCTAATATACCTCTACTGTAAATATGTTAAGTTTTTCTATGACCACAAGTGGACAGGGCCTTGAGTTCCTCTCATATCCAGGGCTTAAAATCACATGGTAGCTAAGAATACTTATCCTTATATACCATTAAAAACAAGAGTAAGAGCCATGGATGTCAGAAGTCATTCAGGAGAGAAGACTCTCAGCTGCAGCAATGCTTAGAATATCATCCCCACAGCTAGGTCCAACTAGAAAATGATGGCTTGAATAATAAAGAAGCAATAAGGATTTCATTTTTTTCTAAGTCATCACTCTTATTAAGTAATACTTTTCTTCAAAAGAACTCAAATATTTTCATTATGTTTCATTTATATTCATCAGATCCCTATGAGGTAGGAAATGGGCAGAGTTTTCTCTACCTTATACAATGCAGGCAATGGCTGAGTTGAGCTCTCAACATTCATTCAACTATAAGACTATTAAAGGTCTTCATCTCACCTTAATATCAGCAACTGAAACTGAGTATTAATACAGTGAAAGAGCTTTGCTTTTTTTTACTGACTCAGAATGAATCAAGGCCCTCAATCATCAAAGCCACTTTCTACACTTAGTGAGCTTTAAAAAAAAAAGTTATATTAATAATGTCTTTTGTTTTTGAATCACAATAGTGGCTGGATATCCCACCCTATCTTCATTCTGGGAATGAACCTTCTCTTGGAACAAAGGAAAATAGTAAGTAAAAATAATACAAGTGACTCTTTCTGATAATGAATGTAATAATGATGATGATAACTAGCATTTATATAGCTCTGTAAGGCTTTGCTTTTTAAGCTCTTCAGCACTTTATGTGTTACTTAATTTGATCCTCATAACAAACCTGTGCGGTAGGTGCTATAGTTACCTCCATTTTACAGATAAAGAAACTCATCTGGACCTGACAGAAGTTAAGCGATTTATCCAAAATCATATATACAGCTAGTGAATTATCTGAGGCAGGCTTTGAACCCAAGACTTCCTGACTCCAAGTCCACACTCTGTACGCTGTTCCAACTAGCTTCCTAATAGTCTGCCTTCACTGCCCCAAGCTTCTCCTCTGAAAACGAAACATTATCTGTTCTCTGGGACCATTACCAGCTTTTTAATTACTCAGAGACAGAAGCAGCATGAACAATGGAAAGACTGATGACTTTGGGGTCAGAATATCTGGGTTTAAATTCTGGCTCTATCACTTACTGCATCTGTGATCCCAGGTAATTTACTTCATCTCTGCACTAACATTTAGTAAGAGTCTACTATGTGCATTCCAGGTGTGAGGTACTGGGATACGATGATAAAAACAAAACAGTCCCTGTCTCAGGAGAAACAACATCTACACTGTTATTTTGTATTTGTTTTATGTATACTTACACACAAAATTTTAAAAGATTATTTAGGGAGAGACTAACAATAGGGGGATTCAGGAATAAACTCATATAGTAGCATTTGAGCTGAGTTTTTGGAAAAAAATTAGGGATTCTAAGGTAGAAATGAGGAGGGAGTGAATTCCAGGCATGGATGACTAGCCTGGGCAAAGGCACAGAGATGTCGGAGAAGAGCAATTAGGCTTGTTTAGATGGATCATAAATTTATGTGACACAAATAAAATCTTATCTAAATAACTGGAAAAACATCAGTTGCTCCTGGGTAGGCTGAGCTAATATAATAAAATATGACAATTCTACCTAAGCTAATTTACTCAGTGTCATACCAATTAAACTACCAAAACATTACTTTGTACAGCTAGAAAAATAGTAACAAGATTCATTTGGAAAAACAAAATGGCCAGAATATCAAGGGAACTAATGAAAAGAAATGCTAGGGAAGATGGCCTAGCCAGATCTTAAATTGTATGATAAAGCAGCAATCATAAAAACTATATGGTACCAGCTAAGAAATAGAGTGGTGGATCAATGGCATAGATTAGGTACACAAGACACAATACTCAATGACTATAGTAATCGACTGTTTGACAGACTCAAAGATTCCAGCTTCTGGGATAAGAACTCACTATTTGACAAAAACTGCTGGAAAACTGGAAAAGAGTATGGCAGAAACTAGGTATAGACCAAAATCTCACACCATATACCAAAATAAAGACAAAATGGGTACATGATTTAGATAGAAAAGCTGATACAACTTACGAGCTGTGTGACCCTGGGCAAGTCACTTAACCCCAATTGCCTGAAAAACAAAACAAAACAAAACTGATACTATAAGCAAACTGGGAGAGCAAGGAATAGTTTACCTGTCAGATTTATGGAGAACAGAAGAATGTATGACCAAGCAAGAGATAGAGAACATTATGAAATGCAAAATGAATAATTTTGATTACATTAAATTGAAAAGTTTTTGCACAAAGACAGCTAACGCAATCAAAATTAGGAGGGAAGCAGAAAACTGGGAAAGAATTTTTACAAATTGTTTCAGATAAGGGCCTCATTTCTACTTTCTTTCTTTTTTTTTTAAAGGCAATTGGAGTTAAGTAACTTGCCCAGGGTGCCACAGCTAGTAAGTGTCAAGTGTTTGGTCTGAGGCTGGATTAGTTATTTCTAATTCCTATTGACCCAAGGGACAAGAGAAGTGCAAGAGGTTTCACTACTGAGTAGACTGAATGGGGAATCCTTTTTACAGAATTTCCAACAACGGTCATTCAATTTTTGCATAAAGACCTCCAAGAAGTGGCAAAGTCATTACCTCTAGCCATCACCATTCCACTTTTGGATGTGACACAAATATGATATGCAGCTTTCTCAATAATTACTAAAGTTGTGTTCCAAAAAGCTAGAGAAAAGAGAGTATCAAGGAGGAGAGGGCTTAGAATGAGGGCTAAGAAAAGGCCACTGAATCTGGCAACTAAGAGATAATCAATAAAGTTTAGGAAGAATAAGGTCAGAAGCCAGATTATAAAGGGTTGAAGAGAGAAAATACATGAAACCTAAAATACGTGCACAGATAACACCAAAAGCTATTTCACAATTCTATATTCTTTCATTTAAGCAAATTTTTATCTACTCTGTGTGTGTCTTCTATGTACCTATCTATGTACATACTGTGTGCCCCATAAGAATGCAAGCTCCTTATGGACCGGGATTGTTTTTAATTTTTCTTTAAATATTAGCTGGTTGAATTACATATGAACTGTTTTAAAAAGAAGTATTGAAAACTACAAATGAACACATGCTCTAAATCACTAATACTAAGAGATATGCAAATCAAAATAACAGATTTCACCTCACTCCATGTAAATTGGCAAAAATGAGAAGAAATAGAAATGTCAATGTTGGAGAAGTTGTGGGAAAACAGACACATGAATACACTATGGAACTGTTAACTGATTTGGATGTCAATTTGGAATTATGTAAACAGTAATTAAGCAGTTCACACACACCCTTTGACCCACTACTCCCACTGCAGGGTATACAGCCCCAGAAAGTCAAAGACAGAAAGATAGATTCAAAATATTCATAGCAGCATTCTTTGTGGTAACCAAGAACTAGAAACAAAGAATGTGGTCCATCAATTGGGAAATGGTTGAAAAAATTATGGCATATCAATCGAATGGCATGTTAACATGTAATAAGAACAATAAATGAGACACAAAGATTTTCATGAACCGATGCAAAACAAAATAATCAGAACCAATAGAGTAGTATCCATAATGACTACAACAATTGTCAATGAAAAGATCTCTAAAAAGAAGTTACACTGCTAAGTAACCAAAAACAATGAAATGTCCTGGAGAACAAATACTATAATGAAATGTAATTTTCCACTGATGAAGAGAAACAGGAGACTACTAAGACAGAGTATTAAGAACACTATCTATCATATGTGGTCACTGTTACACGTCTATACTTAATTGTTTTTCTTAGTCACAAGGTATAAAGTGGAAAAATCAATAAGAGGGTTAAGAGGAGTCTGAGATGACTCGAAAACAAAAGGCATCAATAAACTGAATTTTATTAAAGGATTAAAAGAAAAAAGTACATGTTTTACAGTTTCCTTAATGTCAAACAGCAGTTGAATTGTTTCAATAAATTTATTTTGTACAACTAATTATGGAGTATTAGTCTACGAAGCCTGGAACTTAGAAACAAGGAAAAGTAAGGAATTAACTCTGACCTAACTATTCTGTTTCCATGATTCTATCTTTCTCCTAGGTTAATAAACATCAAGAAGACTTTCAGAGTTGACTAAATTTCTTGGGGATATAATCTGCAAAACTGAAGTCAAAAATTGTCAGATGACAAAATATATAATATGTATTATATTCATATGTAACATATAAAATATATAACATAAATATCAATGATATTTAAAGGTCTTTTATTTGAATATTCTAATGAAAACAGTTTAAAACAATTTTAAGGCTATTAACAAAATCTTACAAAACTATTCACTTCTGAA
The DNA here is from genome assembly GCF_900497805.2 of Vombatus ursinus. Lineage (NCBI taxonomy): Eukaryota > Metazoa > Chordata > Mammalia > Diprotodontia > Vombatidae > Vombatus > Vombatus ursinus. The sequence continues at coordinate 11,780,967 of NW_020947062.1, read as the reverse complement.
GAATCACACTCATTTAACATTTTTAAACAGACAGGTAATCATAGATATTTTTACTTACAAATACATATACACATTGCAAGAGGTAGCTTTATATTTTTTTTTACACATCAAAAGTAAATGTAATAATTGGTACTTACTTCTCTGCCTGTAAGGATATGTCTTGCCAGTTTCACTTTTGCAAAATTTCCCTTGCCAATTGTTTTCAGAAGTCTGTAGTTTCCAATATGAGGCTGTTCATCTGCACAAGAAGCTACTGAGTTTCTACAGCGAGCTCCAGAGCGCCCAGTTCGAGAGGTAACTTCCTGACGTCCATCTCCATGAGATGTGTGCTAAGGTAATAACAACATACACAAGGATAAGGAAATAAAAGAACAAACAGTACTTGCCAAGTTTTAAGAGTCTCTGGTTAAAGAAATAACATTACTACTTACAAATTAAAATGAATTTTAGCCTTATTGTATCATCAGCTTGTGGACATTTGTCCTTATATCAACCTCCTCTTAATCTTAAGTTTAAGAGAAAAAGAATGGAGGAATATTTGGAAGAACAGAAATATAGAAAACTATCTAAGTTCAATTTAATGATTTGAAAGAGCAAACTACCCCGGAGTCAGGAGGATCTGAGTTCAAATTCAACCTCAGACACGTAATAACTCACTAGCTGTGTGACTCTGGGCAAATCACTTAACCCCAATTGCCTCATAAAAAAAAAAGCAAACTAATTTACAAATATGCTTCTCTTAAAATGTCAATAGCAAGGATTTAGGTTTGTAGAACCCTTTTCCAAAAGCATTTCTGCATAGTTATATTTGATCCTCACAACAAACCTATATGGGATAGGTTTGCAGACAGGCATCATCCTCATTTCATAGATGAGTAAACTATAGTTTAGGAGATCAGTGATTTTGCTCAACGCCAAAAGCTATTAAGGAACAAAGTTATAACTAAGAGCCAAGCCTCCCTAAAATTTAAGTCCTGATAATTTCCACTACACTAGGCTGTCTATAATCATTCAAAAGGTACATCTATAAACACTTAAATTAGAAATTAAAGCCACATAACAACATAAGTTGCTAACTTTCCCCCAAGTTATAGGCACTTAACTTTTAAACACAAACTTCAAAGGCTAAATAGCATCTATACACTTTATCTCTTCTGACCATCTCCTTCAAGGCTATATACATATCATTTTCTAAACTCTTCTAAGTTGTCCTGGATCAACAGCACTAGTTGGTGGCCCAAATTTTGTCTCACATAACTAGTCTCATTCCTTTAGTTCTATCACCACCTTCCTGGACAATTGTGTAGGAGACACTTTTAAGTTCCTTTTCTCTTCTGGAGGAAAATCTCTCTTGCCCTACCTATTTTTCATTCATGGTCCAAAATAAATCTAATAGTGACTAACACTCTCCGCCTCTCATCATATTTAGACCTACTGAAATGCATCTTAAAAGTCCAGCTCAAGTGCACTTCCTCCTCTGATCTTCTGAACAGAAGTAAACCCTCCTTACTCCTATATTTCTCAGGTCTCTGCTTAACCTTTGCTACACATCTGATTTTCTGGTTGGTCTCTCTGGTCTAGAGTCTCTGCCTAATCCAATTCATTCCCCATGGATTCCAATCCATCCTCCACTTTGCTATCAAACTCATCTAACCAAGTTATTTCTCCTCCTTATCCAAGAAATTCCACTGGTTCCCTATCACTTCCAATTTTAAGCTTAAAACTGTATGAAATCCTCAAACATTCAAAGCCCTTCATAACTTCATCTCTTTCTACCTTTCCAGTCTTTTTACACCTTATTCACATACTTAACCCACATACTCTGATTCAGTGATACTGGCCTCCTTCCTATTCTTCACACAAGATTCTCCATATATATCTCCAGATTCAGGGAATTTTCTTTTTTTTCTTTTTTTTTGTGCGAGGCAATCGGGGTTAAGTGACTCGCCCAAGGTCATACAGCTAGTATGTGTCAAGTATTTGGTTTGAGGCTGGATTTGAACTCAGGTCCTCCTGACTTCAGGGCCAGTGTTCTATTCACTGTGCCACCTAGCTGCCCCCCAGATTCAGGGAATTTTCACTGGCTATTTATTCCTCATATCTGGAATTCTCCCCCTCCTCATCTGTGCTTCCTCACTTCAAGTCACAACTAAAACTCTACCTTCTACAAGAAGCCTTCTTGATATGTCCTTTAACATTAGAATCTTCTCCCTACATTCCCTCTATTGATTTTCTCTAATTGTTTATCCACAGTTGTTTGTGTGCTGTCTCTCCCCATCAGAATACAAGTTCCTTGAGAACAGGGGTTGTTTTGTGGTTTCTTCATATTCCCATTTATTCTGTAAATTCAGCCTTTTACCCATCACGTTTTCTTAAGAGTGGGGCACATAAATAACTTAACACTCAATTTTAGGTAAAAAAATTTACTCTTCAATTTTAGAGAATACAATTAGTTTTAAGATTCAAGATCATCTAAAGTTTGAATTTGCAGCTTAGTTTTTCCTAAAAAAATAAACAAGCATGAATCTCAATTACTCTAAAGGGGAAAAAAATTGCATTTTACACACATCATGCAGTCCAGTTCCACCATGGTTCAGCAGATCCATGCTGGCATGCACTCAGTATGAATTCAAGCTAGTAAGGATCTTAGCACTGCCCCCTCCGACTCCCCAGACTAACAGCCTCATTTGCTGCTATAATGGAGAGGAGTAAACCATGAGTGGTCTGGTAAATATTTAACAACGAGCTCTCAGAAAGAACGTGCACATGGCATATTTAACATTATTTCCATCAATTTATGTCTACAGAAAAGCAACAAAACAATAAATCAAGCCCTGATTTGTAGTGTTTTCCGAGGTATAAATGTTCACACTGAAAATTTAACACTCAATTCTTTGTACAGCTGGTAGTAATCCTTGTCAAGAAGGGATCTTCCATCCCCACCCATATCAACTGCCAATGACAGGGACAGACAAGGCAGTGCTAGGAGACACTGCCCTCTCTCTAATCCTGATAAAATGGTTAGAGTTGAGGTCAGTCATTGTTCCATTATATATCCGGGGCCTCTTCTCTCTTTATACTTGAGATCACTTGTTGATTTCATAAGCTTCCATGAATTCAATCAACATCTCTATGCTGATGATTCTCACATCTATATATGCAGCCCTAACCACTCTCATCCTCCAGATTTTCCTAACTACTTATTAGACATCTTGAACTGAATGTTTTGTAGACATATTAAATTCAACATATCCAAAACTGAACTCATTATCTTCTTCTACCATACTCTCCTCTCTTACCTTGCCTACTACTACCCAAAGTACCACCATTTTCTCAGTGTCATCTTCAACTTCTCATTCCCTTATTACTTTTTTTCCAATCTGTTGCCAAGGCCTGACAATCTTACCATAATATTTCTCACATATGTTCCCTTCCCTCCTGGTACTGCATCTCACTACCAGACTGCTTCAATAGCCTGGTTGTTAGTCTCTGTGCCTCAACTCTTTCCCCACTCCAGGCCATTCTCCACTCAGCTGTCAAAGTGAGCTTCCTAAAAAGCAGGTATGACCATATCATCCCCCTACTCAATAAACTCCAGTGGCTCTTTCTCATGTTCAGGATCAAATATAAAATTCCCTGGCATTCAAAGACTTCATAACCTGCCTCCTTTCAGCTCTCCAGTCTTCTTAAACCTTACACCTCCCCACCCTGCAACATACTATGCAATCCAGTAAGTCTTGACCTGGGTATTTTCACTGGTTGTCCCTACTGCATGGAATACTCTTCCTCCTCATCTCTATCTCATGGCTTCCCCGGCTTCAAGTCCCAGCTAAAATTCCATCTTCTGAAAAAAGTTTCTGATCCCCCTTAATACTAGTGCCTTCCCTCCACTGATCATTTTATATTTATCTTGTACAGAGTCTGTTTGTACATAGTTTGAATATTGTCTCCTCCATTAAATCGAGAGCTCTCTGACAGCAGGAACTACCTTTCACTTTTCTTTGTACCCCCAGCACTTAACATGGTACTGGTACAAAATTGGCACTTAATACATGCTTATTCACTGACATAATTTTTCAATTCTTCCTTCACTTCTTCTGGGAATTATAGCAGAGTTTGTGGCAAATCTGTAATTTGCTTTTCTTTGAAACTTTGCTGGTAGATGATGTGAAATTATTTTTTTTCTTCATTTGTGTCTTGGGTGTCCCTGGTTTCACAATACTTCCTCCTACTCCAATAAGTATTTTTTCCTTCTCTTCGTTCACTTTTCCAGCCTTACTTCTTGAAATGGAATTTTGTGTTAGGACAGACTGTGAACTCCTAGAAAAAGTGGTTGGGTTTTACTTGGTCCTGTGCTACATTCTTAAGGGTGTGGTTAATGAACACTATCCTTCAAGGACTTCAGGAGCAGCAACAGCACACTGCACTGGGTCAGTGTATGCAGGCAAGTGATGGAGCAGTAGATAGAAACCTAGGCCTTGAGTCATGCATGGGTTCAAATCCAGCTTCTGGCACTTACCAGCTACATGACGTTGGGTAAGTCACTTCACCTGTTTGCCTCAGAGTCCTCAACTCTAAAGTGGGGATAATGATAGCACCGACCATACAGGGTTGTTGTGAGGATCAAACGAGATAACATTTGTAAAGCACTTAGCATAGTGCCTGACACATAGGAGAAGGTATATAAATATTATCAATCTGATCCAGTGTGAACCCTGATTCTTACCTCCGCGCCTGAGTCCATAAGGTCTCAAGCCCAGGTTCAGAGTCTGAGTGGCATAGCTCAGCTACTTGGTCCAGGTATCCTCGACCAGCCCTTGAATCTGGGTTCCCATGCCCTGATAGCCACACTTTCAGGTACTAGGATTCCCTGGCTTGCCCTTAGTTCCTAAACTGGAAAGCTTCCATGAACTGCACTCCTAGGCTAGACTTTTCTCTCTGGACCTCTTCCTTAGGACAACAGTCTTTTGGCCATCTCTTTGTGCAAATCTAAGCTAGCAAAATGCAAAAATTATAGCTTCTCCTTGGATTTCTTGATCATTATTTAGTGTGAAGATATTTTTTCATCCTTCTTGAAGTAGTCGTGAAAGATCTGAACTATTCTGCTTCCACAGGCACTCCAACATCTTAAGGACAGTCTGGATTCTTTTTTTTTTTTTCCCAGCTAGGCAATGGGGTTAAGTGACTTGCCCAGGGTCACATAGCCAGTGAGTGTTATGTATCTGAGGTCACATTTGAACTCAGGTCCTCTATCCACTGCGCCACCTACCTGCCCCAACAGTCTGGATTCTTAATGAAAGTATGCTGAATCTTTGTTAGCAGCACTTCCTTTCCCAAGCATTCACTAATCATCAACCTTTAATGACACATTTTGGAAATTTTGCAAGAAGCATGTCAAGCTCACTGCACTTTAGTTTACAGGTTCCATTTTCTTCCCTTTTCTTTTTTTTATGGTTTAGTCATCCCCCTTTCTTTTTTTATAATAATTTATTTACTTCCCTTTTTAAAAAATCCATACAGTAATTGACATGGGGGAGGACAGTTTGAAGGGGTACAATATTACAGAACTTTTCCAGACTCCACAATAAAATTATGGAATAAAAAAAACATATATAGCACTTTAAGGTTTACAAAGCACTTTACATATATAATATTTCAAATATCATTGATAATGATTCAACAATCTCAGTTGCCAATTCTTTCAATATCCTAGGAGGTGGTTCATATGGGGCAGGTGGCTTAGACTCATCAAAAGTAACTGATTACTTATCTCAGACAACTCTCTATTTGCCATTTTGCATTATCCTTTTCTAAAGCAAAATAATCTCACAATACTCAGGTATTTTAGACACAAAGTAGACAGGGATGAGAAACAGGGACTAGACCTGTGATTTCACTCATATAGAGAACTCTCAATGAAGAAATACCCCTTACCAATGACTATCAGCAGCTTCTTTTCCCTAACGCACTCAGGTTAAGTGACTAGCCTAGGATCACACAATCAGTCTGTCACAGGTAGGGCCTGAGGCCAGGTCTTCTGGCTCAGAGGCCAGCTCTCTAGTCACCAAGTCAACTTGTCTTTAATATAGTAGATAACCAAAGTACAAGTCAGCGCATTTAATTCAAAATTGTGGCAATATTTAAACCTCCTCCTTACACATAGCTACTAATTAAGTTAACATTAATATACACAATGGCTTCAGGAAATCTACCTGGCAAGTAGCCCAACTGAAAATAAGATGGAATCAATTCTTTTTAAAGTGGAAGATACTCAAAATTTTCTCAAATGTAAAACTATGCATAGGCATCAAGGAAAAGTTAATAACAAGAGACATTCATTCAAGAAATATTAACATTGAAAATCTATTATATGCAGGGCTCTGTGAAGGATACAAAGATTTTCAGACATAATCCAGTATGTGGCCTAAAGGAGTTTACAATTCTACAAGAGAATATAAGACAAGGACATAAATTCATTGTAATATGTGTTAAGGTGAAAAAATATCAAAAGAGGGGGGAAAATACCATGTAAAGTTATAAACTTTGGGCATCAATTTTAATTTTTTAATTTTTATTTTTAGGCAATTGGGGTTAAGTGACTTGCCCAGGGTCACACAGCTAGTGAGGGTCAAGTGTTTGGTCTGAGGCTGAATTTGAACTCAGGTCCTCCTGACTTCAGGGCCAGTGCTCTATCCACTGCACCACCTAGCTGCCCCATGGCATCAATTTTAGGAAGAATACTGATAAGCTAGAAAACATTCAAAGGAAGTCTTCACCAAGAACACTAGAATGTCCTTCAGTCTATGTCATACTGGAAGCAATTGAAAGAACCAGGAATATTTACCTGGAGAAGATGGGGATAGAGGAAAAGAAGGATAAGACTTGTTATTTTTCAGGTAGTCAAACAATCAACATTTATTAAGCACTGCTAGGTGCTGATCCCAGCAGGGAAAACCAGCAGTGGGTGAAAGTTGCAGTGAAGCAAAGTTAGGCTTGAGGCCAAGAAAAATTTAACAATTCATTTTGGTTTTTTCACCTCTAGTCACATCCGACTCTTCGTAACTCCTTTTTGGGGGGTTTTCTTTGCAAAAACTACTGGAATGGTTTGCCATGTCATTCTCTGGCTCATTTTACTGATGAGGAAAGTGAGACAAACAGGGTTAAGTAATTTGCCCAGGGTCGCCTAACTAGTGAGTATCTGAGGCCAAATTTAAACCCAAGTGTTCCTGACTCTAGGCCCAGCACTCTAGCCACTGCACCAACTGGTTACGGGAGAGTTTGGGTTTTTTCCAAACTCAGTGTCCAGTTTTGTTTAAGTGGTTAATCAGGAATTTGAGGAATAATCAGTGTGAAACTCCAACCAAATCACGAAGTCTTGAATGACAGGTAAAGAAGTTTGGAAGGTGGTACAGTAGATAGAGTGATGGGCCTGGAGTCAGGAAGACTCATCTTCCTGAATTCAAATCCTGCCTCAGATACTTATCAGTTGTGTGATCCTGGATTAGTCATTTCATCCTGCGTTCCTCAGTTTCCTCATTTGTAAAATAAGCTGGAGAAGGAAATGGTAAACTACTACAGTATCTTTGCCAAGAAAACCCCAAAAAAGGAGTCACAAGCAGTCGGACACAACCAAAACAACTGAACAACAACAACTTCCTGACTCCAGGCCAGGCACTCTATTTACTGAGCAACCGAGCTGCCCCTTAACAATCAATGCTATCTATAAGTAGAATGGGCAGCTTTAGGAGGTAGTTCCTTCTCATTAGAAGTCTTCAAACAGAGGCTATGAGTGACTCTCTTGTCAGATATGTTGTACTAGAGAGTACAGGGGGGATGGGGCGGTCTTTTGGGTATGGGTTAGACTAGATGGTCACTGAGGTACCTTCCAACTTTATACTGTTATTACTTTGGAGGAGGTGGGGTAGCCAAGAAAATCTCCGGAAATGTTAAATAGAAGAAACTGCATTTATGCTACATCTTAAAGGATGAGTAGGAAGGACAGGCAATGGTAGGGGCAAAGAGTATTACAAAAGAAATACTTTGAATGAATATCATGAGAAAAGACATGGGGACAGGGAAAGGAACAAGCATTTATTAAGTGCCTACTACGGGCCAGGCACTATGCTAAGAGCTTTACAAATATTATCTCATTTGATCCTCTTAACTCTTCAAGGTAGAAGCTATTATTATCCTCATTTTACAGATGAAGTAACTGAGGTAGACAGAGGTTAAATAACTTGCCCAGGGTCACACAACACAGCTAGTAGCTAGTAAGTTTCTGAGGCCAGATTTGAACTAAAGTCTTCCTGACTCCAGGCCCAGCACTTTAGCCACTGCACCACCTGGTTACAGGAGAGTTTGGGATGTTCCCAAAATAATTAGTCCAGTTTGGTTTGAGTGGCTGAAGAGGAATAATCAGAATTAAGCTGCAACCAAATCATGAAGTCTCGAATGACAATAAAGAAATTTGGATTTTATTCCATATACCTATAGGAAGCCATTAGTGTTCGGTTTTTTTGAGGAAAGGAATGACCTGGACCTGAGACATACATGCATTAGGATGATTCTTTGGGTCCTGAATAATTCTTCTACCTTTTCTTTTTTTTTTTTTGCTTTTTGGTGAGGCAATCGGGGTTAAGTGACTTGTCCGGGGACACACAGCTAGAAAGTTTCAAGTGTCTCAGGCTGGATTTGAACTCAAGTTCTTCTGATTCCAAGGCCAGAGCTCTATCTACTTGCGCCACCTAGCTGCACCTATTAATTTTTTAAATTAAGGGAGTCAGCAACTTAAAAGCTCAGAAATACACAACTGGCAAAATTTTTATATCTATAAGAGACCCCCAGTCTCAGGATCCCAAAGGTACTAAAGGTCCTGCATTTCCAGAGAGTCAAAAGATCAGGAGTCAGCTATCTGCTCAACATTTGGGATACTTTCTAAAAATTTTAACCCATCATCTTGGAATGATGCTATAGAGCTGGTACTGTGAATTCAGTCTGTCCCAAGAGACCCAATTACCAGTTATTTATTGATACAGATGCCTGACCAAAAGTTCCTGGTACCTCCACCTGCTATATCTACCTTTCATGAAGAAGTTCCCCAGTATTTGGAGTAATAAACCATAGAAAGTGACACCACAGAGCTTAATTATCACAGAACCCTAGAGAAAGTGACTGCCCAGATCAACAGGTTCTTTCCTCTGATAACCTTTTGTTCTTCTTGCCCCTGTAATTCAAGACTGCCATCTGCCAATGCTAAAATTCTCTACCCCTCTCTCTACTAGTCAACATGTATGCTCAATCTCCAAGTCTTCCATGTATCCTGGGGGTCTGGGTTTAAATCAATCAAACCAGTTTTCTTCAATTCACAAAATCCCTCAATACATAACCTACATAATCCAGCAAAACAATATCCACATCAGTAATGTCTAAATATGTGTATCTTTCTAGATTTTAAATTCATCCTCTCCCTATAAGAAAATAATTTCAACCCTATCCTTCTTACAATCCATATGCCTTTGCATGTTTGATCTCACACTATTTCCAAATTCCATCACTTCAAAGAAACCTGGATTTCCTCAGAGCAGGCTACTCTCCCTATCATAAGCTGGAATACACTCTCTCCAATACTCCTCTCTCCAATGCTATTTCCAAACCCTTCCTCTGCACCATTATCATTCAATCTCTCCTCTTTTGAGATTTATTCCAATCAATCATTCTAATCAATCTTTATCACTCCATCCAGATAGTTTTGGTGAAAATATACTCGATTCCCTTAAGGAATTTAGTACCCGATTTACAGTTTTTACAACCAGACCCTTCTTCCTCATTCTTGAAGATTCAAAATACATTCTAATTGTCCTCTCAATGACTCTGGTTCCCCAGATCAAACAGAACTCTCAGGTGACCTGATCTTCAACTATGTTATCTATAGGATTGCTCATGGATTTCACTGCCACCCCTATGATCTTGGGAGTATGAAATTCCTCTTTTTTGACACAATCTCCAAACCTTTCACCTGTTTCTATGTCTCACTTCTGCTCAATATTTTTGTCTTCATAATGGTCTCTAGCCCTCCCCTCTCACCCCAAACACATACAATCTGAATATAAGATTCTTGGAAACAGAAATTTTTGTTTTGTTTTGCCTTTGTGTACTCAGTGCTTAGGACAACACTTCGAAAATAACAGATACTTAATAAGTGCTTTTTGGATGGGATTATTCTTCCAGTCTCCATCACTGAAGCTGAGGCTTCACTTTCTTTTCTTCAAAGACTTAATTAGTCCCTCCTCCCACCTTCCCATCCCCCATCACTTCTCTGCTCTAGTTCCTATGTTGCTAGAGGAAGTCACAGAATTTATCAAATAGGTCTACTACAAATTCAAAAATTTTCAAGTAATTTCGATCAATTTGTTCTTCCCATTAACCCCTCCCCCTCAAATGAGCAAATTATTTAAAAATCTGCAGTGCAGGACAGTTTGGATGAAGAACAACAGAGCCAGACAGCAGTTAACAAAACTTTATACTCAAAAAGAGCAGGAGGAAAACAGATGCAACTGTCTCAGTGTTCCGAGTCCTTTGCCTAAAATCCAAAGGCATCACAGGGGAGTGGGGATGGAGGTAAGGGGGGGAGGGGTTGAGACATGCACCTGGCAATGCAAAGGTATCTACACTCTGGTAGAAGGCCCAGAGACCCTTAGGACTCAAACTTTAATAGACTCTTAGACAAAGAAACAATATAGCATTAACTAGAGATTGCCCTACCATCAATAGGGGAAGATATTAGTATAAACAAGACCAATGAAATGAGTACTTTCCAAACTGCCCAATAAAGAGGGAGGAATGAGTAATAGGGATGAAAGCAACTTAACTTTTAACTGTGCCATCCAGCAAGAGGCTGGAGGAATGGGCAATGCCAATCTCCAAGTCTTCCATGCACCCTGGGGGTCTGAAGATATACCAGTCAAACCAGTTTTCTTCAATTCACAAAATCCCTCAATACATACCTACATAATCCAGCAAAACAAATATCCACATTAGCCATGTCTACATATGTGTATCTCTTTCTGGATTTTAAGTTCATCATCCCTCTATAAGAAAGTAAGTTGCATGTTTTATCCTTGTGCTTTTAGTCTCACGGTTTATAATTGCATTGGTCAAGGTTCTAAAGTCTTGTAAAGTTGTTTTTCTCTATAATGCTGTTATCACAGAGTAAATTGTTCTTAGTTCTGCTCGGTGTGCTCTGTTCAGAGGTCTTCCCAGTTTCTTCTGAAACTGTCCATTTCATCACTTCTTATGGTATAATCATATTCCATTACATATCACAATTTGATTAGTCATTCCCCAATAGGACAGCCTCTTAGTTTCCAATTTTTGGCTACCACAAAAAGAGCTATAAATTTTTTTGTACTTGTTCTCTGATTTCTTTTGGGTTTAGATCTAGTAATGGTAATGCTGCAGGGTCAAAGGGTATGTTCAGTCTGGTAACCTTCTGAGCATATTGTCAAACTGCTTTCCAGAATACAGGGACCAATTTGGAGCTTCAAATGAGTGCATTTGTCTACCTGTTTTCCCCACAGCTCCTCCAACAATTGTCAATTTTCTGATTTGTCATTTCTGCCAGTCTGCTAGGAATGAATAAGAACTTTAAAGTTCCTTTGTCTTTTTCTATTAGTGATTTGGGTATTTTTTTTTTCTTATAACTGTTGATAGCTTGGATTTCTTCCTTAAAAAACCGCCTATTCACATCCTTTGACCATTAATCTATTGGACAATGGCTCTTTGTCTCATAACTTTGAATCAGTCCCTTATTTATCTTGGATATGAGACCTCCCCCCCCCATTACCTGTTTCCTTCTAATTTTTACATAAGATTTGTGAAAAAAAATTTTTAGATAATCAAAATTGTTCATTTTATCTCGTGTGATCTTATTACTTGTTTAATCATGAACTCTTCCCCAATCCACAGATCTGAAAGGCAATTTCTTCCTTGCTCCTCTAATCTATTTATGATGTGACTTTTTATATCTAAACCACATATCCATTTGGAGCTTGTCTTAGTACATGGTAAGCTATGGTTCTAAACCTAATTTCTACCAGACTGCTGTCTAATTTTCCCCATCAGTTCCTGTTAAATGGTGAGTCCTTACCCTGCATCAGAGGCCTAACACTTAATAATCATGTAAACCTCTACAACCTCTCAGATTTAGCCACCTAAGACTTATTTATCTAAGCCATCTACATAGATGGAGGGATTTGCATACTAAGGAAATCACAGATTCTTGAAACATTTGACTATACGGATAATCTTTTTTTGATGCCTTATGCAAAAAAGCCAGCAACCTCTTTAATACCACTCTGTATAAACTGGATAAGACTTGCCTACCACTAACAGGCCCAAGATAAGAGAGTCCAGGGGGAAGGGAAACAGGTACATAAGGAGGGAGGGGTAGAATGCTTTTAATTGTATCAGATTCCGGGAAGCTGCCTAACTGAGATTTAAAGTATTATTTTGTCTAAAAGTTTTAGTTAAAGGCAGAAAGCTAGACTGGCTGATCTCTGGAAAACACTTCCTGTTCTATAGTTTTAAAACTATATCATGTTTAGCCTATATCAGATTGTGCACCATCTTAGGGAGGGGGAGAAAAATTTAAAAGTCAAAAGCTTATGGAAATGATTGTTGATAAATCAAAATAAAATTTAAAAAAGAGAACATGAAACTACAAAATAAAATAAGTGGGGGAAAAAACTATACCTACCCACAGTTTTAATTTAAAAGGAATAACAAAGGCAGAATAGAGGACTTGGGAGGAAAAGAACCCTGTATTTTAAAATATATGGTTCATAATTACAAATTTAACATCTAAGAATTTGAAGGAATTTCACTTAGAACCATTTGTGACAAGCCATCAGTACACCTCAGTTGAAGTATAGCACTCATGAAGCCAAAGTTGAAGGCTTGGTGTCTATAGAGTAGCTTCAAAATGGGAAAAATTTTCTACTATACTAGCACTTCGTCTACTCTATACTCAGGTTGATGCTTTAACACAGAGGAAAAAAAACCCTACAGATTTGGAATCTGAGGACCAGTGGGTAAATAGGTTCTCCATTACCCATGTGATCTTCACAATCTCACTGGTATCAGCACACTACTCTATAAAATGAGGACTCTTGATCTCTAAGGTATCTTCTAGTTTTAGAGTCTATAATCTCATAATCCTATGAATCAATTACTATTTTTAAGGAAAAAAAAACTTCAAGCACATATTCTTCATGCAAACTGCTCCAAATGCTGCTAGAGATTCAAAGATTAATTTAGAATGCTTACTATCCCTACACAAAGAAACTTTTAAGATATCCTGGAAAGATTCTCTTATTCACTTAAGAATATTCAAATAGCTACCTAAGTAAAGGTAAAACAAGGAAACTTTTGCCTTGCTCTTCTCCCAGTTCTTCCAACAAGGATAAGCTTTCCCGGCTATTACCTAAAATCACTGATCCTGTTCCAGAAACAAGCTGTTGCTGGTGATGAAACCACAGGATTATAGAGTTCGGAGGGATGGAATTTTGGAGATAATCTAGTCCAAGTTCCTCATTACAAAGGAGGAAATGAGGACTAGGGAAGGAAAGTGACTTTCCCAAAGTTACTCCAATGGTAATAAGAAAGCAAAGATTCAAATCTTTTGTCCTCTCAACTTTAAATCTTTTCCCTATACCACATTGCTTTTCCATCACACACACATCAAACATATCTGGTATTCTCATTTAGTACTCTAATTCACAGGCACTTCCTGGGAAGATATGTTTGGAAAGAGGTATGACTGAGGGGAAAGAAGGGTTTCACATTTTGGTGTTATGAAATCCTTCCTTATCTTACGGTTTAGAACCTCAAAATCTGGTTTATTGTCAGGTTTTGCCAGAAGGTATGAAGTAAATGAAGTTTTAAGCATGCTCACTATGGAAACTTATTCTTACAAGGTGCTGGTAGAGAAATTAGGATTTCCCAAGTAACCTAGTTTAAGATCACTGTTTTAAACATGATAACATTTTAAAAAGAGTATAGTTTTCCATGAAAGTATGGAGTGCCAAAACTGTGGTAAGTCATGATTAAAATTGGTATTAGTTAATATTTAAGCTTTTCATAACGTAGCCTCCTCCATACCTTTCTAGTGTTCTACCTTACACTCTCCACATAATCTTCAACCCAGTGATACTGGCCTCCTTGGATACCTCACATAAGACAATCTATTTTGTGACTTGGTATGTTCACTGGCTCACCTTCATGCTCTTCCTACAGCATAGGGAATGCTCTACCTTTTGGCTTCCTTCAAGTCTCAGCTAAAACCCCACACAAAGCCTTTCCCAATCTCTCTTAGTTCTAGACCCTTTCCTCTGTTGGTTATTTCCTATTTTCCCTGTATGTAGCTTGTTTGTACATAGTTGCTTATATACTATCTCTCCCATTATATTGTGAGTTCTTTGAGAGTATTTGCCTTTCTCCCTGTATACCCATTGTTTAAGCACAGTGCCTGGCACATGGTAGGGGCTCAATAAATGTTTACTAACCAAGTACTTATTGAATATTTACTATTCCTAGTAATCTGCATTCAGAATACTCCTAATGAATAAGCATACTACTTACCTTCTGAATGAGAAATGATGGATGCAGAATGAGAAATATTATTTTTTGGACATGGCCAATGTGGGAATCTGATTTTGCTTCATTCTGAATATTTGCTATAAGAGTTTTGCCCTTTTTTTCCTCCAATAAGAGAGAAAATGTTTTATTACAAAAATTAAATTAAAAAATTTTAAAACCCACAAACAGTAGTCCCATGAAATTATTTGCTATACTGACTCTATCTAGCCATCAAATTCATTTTTATAATCCTTTAAGGTATTTTGATTTTAAGTATTATTTTACCCATTTTACAGACAGAAGAAATTGATGACTTCTGGTGCTAAAATACATTATCTACAGGAACTCCTATTTTCCCCCCATATCCATCAGGATTACATCTTTTGTAAGAAGCTTATTCTCTGTCACTTTTACAAATAATAGATCTGTGTAGTAATCTTTGGGTTGATTTTTTTAAAAATGTGTCTAAGTTTTCCAGGGTCTCAAAAACAAGTCAGTAACAAAGCACAGTCTAAAATTCAAAACTCGAATTTTGAATTTGATCTAGTACTGAAATCCATTCCCCTACAGCCTTTAAATAATATCTGCTTTTAAAAACTATGTTTTATATCTGATTTTATTAATGTAAATGAGCCTTCCTATGTTAATTAATAAATCATTTGTAAAGCAAGCTAGGGTAGTGGAAAAAGCCCTTAAAGACTTAGGTATGTATGAGTTTGAACAATCACTGATTTGGCATATGACCCTTAGGCAAGTGCCTAGAACTCGGTTTGTTAAATGAAGAGGTTGGACTAAATGATGTCTTCGGTTGAGTCTAAAATTCTAAATCTTTTGTAATTTTACACACCCATCAGTTTAGTATTGGAGATTCAAATTACAACAGGGGGCCAAAAAGGAGGTCATAATGAAATACTAAAGTGCTGCATTTTCAGTTTATGATAGGAGACCTGGGTTCAAATCCCACTTCTGATGCTGCCCAGACGTGTGACCTTGGGTAAATCACTTACACAACTGACGCCTCAGTTTCCTCAACTGTAAAATAGGGATAACAATACCTGTAGTACCCACCTCATTTGAGTTGTGAGGTTCAAGTAAGAATGAATGTAAGAATTTTA
Organism: Vombatus ursinus; assembly: GCF_900497805.2. Classification (NCBI taxonomy): domain Eukaryota; kingdom Metazoa; phylum Chordata; class Mammalia; order Diprotodontia; family Vombatidae; genus Vombatus; species Vombatus ursinus. The sequence continues at coordinate 11,765,218 of NW_020947062.1, read as the reverse complement.
GAATCAGTTATTTTGTAACAGCTCTCGAATTTTAGTAAACAAATATGAGTTGTAGCTTTGAGACACATACTTCAAGGAGTTTTTTTTTCTTGAACAAGCCAAGACAAGGGTTACTATGAACAAGTTTAGGTGAACAATGCTGAAACATATAGCAATTCTCACTTAGTGGGTTAAGAAATATAATTAATATACTATATAAAGAATTTACGCAATACATGCTCTAGGCTAAAAATATGTAATTCAAAATCAAAGAAATGGATGCTTTTAAAAACTAAAGAATTTACCAATTTCTTATATTACTAACTCTCTCAAAATTACAACCTGATAAATCAAAATTCAAAGGCCCAAATTCAGCATGTCCAAAACTGAAAGTCACTTTTCTACTCCTACAACTTGTTCTCCTTTTTCTTGTTAATGGCAACCATCACCTTCTTTAGTATTACCCAAGCTAAAAACCTCAGTCACCTCTGACTCTTCAGTCAACATCTAATTAGCTGCCAACTCTAAAACCTCTCTTGTATCTGTCCCTCCTTTCCACTTCTAGTGCAACCAACCTCGATTCAGGAATCAAGGGACCTAGATTTGAAACCTAGCTCTACTACTTATGTACCTGAATGGCCCTGAAGGCATTTAACCTTTCTAAATCTCAGTTTTCTTAAATAAGGGCACTGGACTACAGCATCAGTTCTCAAACTGTGATTCCAAACCCCCCAATTCCAACCCCATGCCTCTCCCACTCCCCCCCACCATCCCTGAGACCCTTTCAAGGGATTCTTGAGGTCAAAACTATTTTCACACTAGTACTAAGACATTTTAATGTCTAATATGGTAATTATCAACAAACATAAACAAAAGCTCTTTGAGGTCCATAACAAGTTTTAATAATGTAGAGGGGTCCTAAGGCCAAAAAGTCCGAGAATCACTGGCCTAAGTGAGATGTATGGCCCAGCCTCACCCCTGTTTCTGTAAGGCCTGTGAGTTAAGAATGGTTTTTACATTTTTTAATAAAACTAAGTATATTTTATTTTAAAATAAAAACAGGCAGCAAGCCACCTTGGATGATAGTCTGCCAACCCCTGGCCTAGATGGTCACTTAAGTCTCCTCCAGCTCTAAATCCCATGACTGGTCCTCTCAACGGGTCTATTGAAACAGCCTTCTTACTGGCTTCTCCATTCTCTCACCCTGAATAAAAGCGCTCAGAGTAATCTTCCTATAATATGTCTTTCAAGTAATATTGGGGAGGGGATCGTCAGCGCACCTACTGCCAACAGAAAAATTTTAAATTTCGTGACCCACAAACCCGGCTCCCACTTTTACACTCTTACTGCATGCAATTCCCTGATTGTCTTCTGATCTCTCAGCTTTTTCATACATCTTTGAAATACTTTCTCCCTTCAAGATCCAACTCAAGTGCTAGCTATCTCTTCCTTGTAATCTTTCCTGATCTTTCCAGTTACAAGTTTTCACCTTCCTAGAATTTACCATACTACTCTGGGCCTTTCCTATGCACATAACATAATTTAACTTGTTATTTATAGTTATCTGGGTTCTTAGCCTATGAAAGCTCCTTGAGAGCAGGGACAGTTTTGTTTCACCTGAGGATACACTACAATATACATGGCAGCACCTAATAAAAGTAAAGGGAGCAAAAAGTTAAACCTAGAAACTACTTGTTGTAGCCTAAATCACTTGTTCTTAACTTTAAAAATACACAGTTTTTTTCCCTCATCCAGATTTACAAACTGAACTATAGGTCTGAGTAGGAAACACCAGGTATGAGCTTTTGGTTTTTTTTTGCCTTAGACTACAATAGGGATCTGCTACATTACTGTTTTTAGCTTCAATTTAAGAAGTGTGGAATTGTGTTTGTGACCCTACTCCAAACAAATAGTCAAATCTGACTAACCTTTTGTTTGCTCCATACCACTGAGCATTCCAAGAAAAAAATTCAGTCAGAAATCAATGACAAGCTCTTCAAAGGAAAAATATTTAATCCATTAAATATTTAAGATTTTTCTATTCAGTAGTTTTTAATGCATTTCTATTCTAGTTCATTTCTATTCAGCATTTAATTCATTTCTATTCAATGCATATTCTATTCTATTTAATGCATATTCTATTCTATTTTAAAACATATACCGTTTATAATTATTGTACCAACTTCAACCTATTGTTACTAACCAAGTACTCAACATTATTATAGATAGATATAGCTAGAGATACTCTGTCCCAAATTTTACCAGAGATTAAATCACCAGATGGCTAACCAACAAATAGTAGTGTGAGGATTCAACTCAGACATTTGATACCTTGTGGTAGATAAGTGTGAAGAACACTTAGAGGAAGGAAACTTTTCCTAAGGAAGTCTAAAATCAGTCACCTTCCCTCATCACTGGTTTCATTCTAAGTATAGGCCTTCATCTACTTTTTCATCCGGATTACAACAATCTTCTTCATTGATCTCCCTGCCTCAAGTCACTTCCCCCACTCTAATATACCCTTTACACAGGTGCCCAAGTAATACTAACTAAAACACTGGTCTGACCAGGTCACTACCCTGTTCAAAAACTCCCAATGGCTCCTTATTACCCCAAGATTAAAATATAAACTCTTCTGTTTGGCTGTTAAAGTCCTTCATGGTCTGGCACTAACATGTTTTAAGATTTATTACATCTTCGCTAACTCTATTATACAATCCAACCGTCCTACTACTCCTCTGACATTTCCCGCCTTTGTAGCTTGGCAGACAGTTCCCCATGCCTGGAAGGCACTCCCTCCTCATCACTACGTTTTAGAATTCCTAGCTTCCTTCAAAGCTCCATTCGAGTACCATCTATCTATGGTACTTGAAGCCTTTCCTAATACCACTCATCAATTCATCAAATTAACCTTCTATTTACTTTGTATACATTATGTATTTATTTGCCTGTGTACAAAGTTCCCCCAATAGAGTGTATATTCTCTGAGGGCAAGGCCTTTTTCATTTGTCTTTGTAGCCCAAGAATCTGGCATAGTGTCTGTCATACAGCAGGCATGTAATAAATGCTTTTAAATCTAGCTGTTAATGAATCTTTTAAGTACAGCATTTAGTTTCCAGCAGAGAATCTTAGCTGGCAATTCAATCAGTTCTTCCCCCAAAATTGGACGAGTTCAGACAATTCATTTGGATGTGATTTACCCCAATGTTTGGGGGGGGGGAGAAGGAGGGCTGTCACTTTAAAACAACGATTCTTAACTTTTTCTTTTAATCTCACAGATCCCTATGGCAGCCTGATGAAACTTACAGACCTTCTATAAATACTTTTTATATGAATAAAATAAAATACAAAGGATTACCAAGGAAACCAACTATATTTAAATACAGTTATCAAAATACTTTTTAAAAAGTTCCTAAGATACCAGGTTAAGGAAATCTGCTTTAAAAGGATTATAAAGAACAGTAACTGATTTAACAAAAAGAAAAAAAACAAATTTGTTTCTCCTCCCCTCCTCAAAACAGATGTTACAAAAACTATTCCTTATGAAGTGTGTGTATTTTTTGTAATTAGGGTCTTCTAACCCAGGGATTTTTTACTACCACCCAAAGAGATCTTAAGGATTTCTTAAAGGCAGCATTTTTTAAGAGACTGTGATTATTGCCAGTTCAAATTTTTTTGAAAAGAATGAGCCATAAAGGGTAGCTCATTTTGTCCAATTTATTATTTTATTAGATACTAAAAAACACAATCTCTAACTGACAGTCTCATTAGATATGCATGACCAAAACCAGAAAATCTAGAGAAACCAATACTGCAATGTCTTAAAACACCCTAATGGAACAGTAGAAGGCAACCCAAGCAAGTTATACTGACTAGTCTAACAGAAACTTTTAGACTTTATTAGCCAATTACACACCCACCAAAGCAAAACAAAATATATTCTCCCTGCCCAAACATCAGTAGGTATTACTTAACTATCCCGAGTCAGTTTGAAAATAAACATTTTTAAGAAAACACACCAACAGCTCTTTGATCAAATAGGGCTTTTACAACTGCCCATTGTGTGCATTTTCAAAGTTTGGATAGGATACGGTAGCTCTTACCTCCCCATAAGCTCCGAAAGAACGCGGACTACAGCACAATTTAGGATCTGCCCCACCAAGCAAAATCCTGATAGTTCATTTATATAGTATATGGCCTTTTATGGTTTACACAGAGATTTTCTCCTAACAACCCTGTGTGGGAGCTACGGCCAGTACTACACCCAATTTACCAAAAAGGAAACTGAGTCTCTTGGAGGTTAAGAGACAAGGTCACAAAGGTTACAAGTAGGGATTTCGCCCAGGTCCTCTCCAATCTAGTGCTCTTTCAAGTAGACTGGCCATGGTCTCTCAGCTAGCGAGTTAAGAGCGCTGCTGCACATAACAGGCGCCTAGTGTTTGTTGAATGTTGTGTGAATACTAAAAGACTGGCTATTTTCAGATTTGGGGTCAAAATTTACCCGGCTGTTTTTTAGCTTCTGGAAAGAAGCTTGCTCAAGCAATGACACTGTTTGAAACATCTCCCAGAATAAAATAAATGCTACCAACGAACTGCTGCATAGGAGAATCCGTACCGTGGCTACTTACGTTTTCAGCGTCTCGCTCAATGACCGTTGGCAAAGGGGTCCTAGTGGACATTTTAATTCACTTTTAATTTTTTTCCCCACAATGGAGAGGAAAAACAAAAGAAAAAAAACAAAAGAAACAAACAGGACGCCCGGAAAACAAGGAACGACAACAAGAGGGAATCAAGGCAGGCCGGTCCGAGGCCACAGGACAGTCTCAGTAGTGGTTCAGAAGGGGCACCATGGGGGAGGGTGGCTTCCTTCTCCCTCCCCCCGCAGAGTGGTCTAGATCCCAGGCTTGGCCGAACGGTTCCCCGGGCAGGTTCCGGGTTTCATGCTGCTTTCGCTGCCCCACCCCCCAAGTCTGGGACCGGACACCGACCTCCCCCCTCCCCCTCCCCGCCCCGGTGCAGCTGGAGGGGCGGGGAGGCTTCAGGCGTGGGAAAGTCCCGGGAGGAGAGCGGTGCCCAGGGCAGGGCAGCGGAGGGCGCGGCGGGGCTGGGCTGGGGGGTCTCTAAGGTCCGTCCCGGCTCCCGGGCTGGGCAGTCAGGGAGGAGCAGCACGAGCAGAGGCGGCGGCGGACAGGACAAGGCAGGGCCAGGCCGGCCAGGGCAGAGGAGGCTGCGGGGACCGCCCGCCGGGCTCTCCCGGGCCCCCGCGAGCCCCGCACTCCTCCGGCCGCTGCTGCTCCTCTTCCTCCCCTGAGGTTTCAGCGCCGGGGCCTCCACACCCCGGCACCAGCCGCCCTGGAAGAGGAATGGAGGGTAGGCTGCGGAGGGTCACAGGTGCCGACCATGGAAGGGGCCTCGGGCGGGGAACTGCGGTCTCCCTTTACCGTCTCTTGCCGCCCCAGCCCCGCCCGCCTGCCTGCCTGCCTCCGCCGCTCAGATCTCCGCAGCTCGCTGCTGCCTCTCCTCGGAGATCCAAGATGGCCGCCACCCAGCTTCCTCTGCTGCCTCCGGCTCCCCTCGCCGACCCCAGACGGGAACGGAAGTGACAACACCCTCTTCGCCCCGCCTCTCCGGAGGAGACTCGGCCAATAGCCGAGGCAGGAGGAGGCAAGCCTTGGCTGTTGTTGCTAAGGGCGACTGGATTCCTGTCCGGGAGGGAAGGAAGGAAAAAGGAAAGGGGGGGGCAAAGAGGGAGGGGTGGGGAGGAGAAGAAGGTAACAAGGGGAAAAGGTGGGGCCATTGGTGGGAGAAGACTCTTAGAGTCGTAGGGTTTAAGAGTCTGAAGAGACCTTGGAGACCAAGGAGAGACACTTGAGTCCAAACCCCTATTTTTACAGAAGGGGAAACTGAGGCCCAGAGAAGGGAACTGACCTGCCCAAGGTCATATAATTAATAAGTTAATAAGTAGCTAAGCTGGAAGAAGAACCCAGGTCCTCTGACTCTAAATCCAGTTATCTCAACCCCTATCCTCTTTCCCTGGAAGAGTTTAACTCCCATGTCTTCCTTTAAAGAATCTTTGGAAGTCCATTGTGTGGGTGTTAAGTCGCATCTGCTTGGTTTTTTGAGCATGTCTTCCCTTCCTGCTCCTCATCATATTTCAGCTTTCAGCTAGTCATTACTGAGCCGAGTTCTGCAGTCTGGGAGACTATAGAAGAGACCATCCTTTCAAGCAGAAGATAAAAATATCATTGGTCGTGTCCTGTCCCCTGCTTAAAAATGTTTGATGACTTCCTGTTGCCTGCCAAATACCATTTATAAACTCAAAGATGGGAGTGGAGAATTTAGAGGTGGACAGGGATTTCAAGAGGACCTAGTCCCATCCCTTCATTCAACAGATTGGGAACCTGAAGCGCAGGGAGGAAGTGATTTGCCCAAGGTCCCATAGAGTGTAAGTAATTGAACCTGAATTAGATCAAACTTTTATGTCTGGTGTTGAAGGCCCATTGCAACCTGGCACTAGCCTCTATTTATTTCCAGCTTCATCTCACACTACTCTCCACCATCTAATTAAACAATTGAGCAAGCATTTATTAAATGCCTACTATGTGCAAATCATTTTACAAGATGATACAGATGTGAAAGCAAAATGAAAAAACAGTACCTACCCTCAAGGAGCTTACATTCTACTAGGGAGATACATCAAATAATTTGAAAGAGCACTAGCACCTAAGGGAAACAGGAAAGGCTTTCTCTGAGAGTGCACACAGATCTCTAAGGTCCATTCCAGCTCTGACAGGTTATGATCTTAAGAGCCCACTATCCTGAGAGATTAACTGGAGTGAACAGGAGACTTAGGTATGAAGGGAGAAATGCCATTGTATTGTCTAGAAAAGTAACAAGTACATCATGAACTTTAGGCTGAAAATACAAAATGCTTGATATTGATACAGAAGTACTCATTTCTTCTGCTTATGCATCCTGTCAGCAATGAAAAACCAGCCAAATGTGAACAGTTTATGGTGGACAGAATTTTTCTGTCCTAGGAGCTGTACAAGGGTCAGAGATCTAGAGGGGAAAGGCCCTCACAGGCCATTCAATCCAGCTCCCTCATTTGACAGATGATGTAAATGAGAGCCCAGAGACTTGCTCAAGGTCATGTAAAGTGGCAGAGCCAGGATTCAGGCCTGAATCTGGTCTGAAACCAAGTTCAGCACTCCAAGTGGAATATTCTTTCCACTACACCATGCTGCCTCTAGAGAAAGGCAAAAGTCCCAGGTATTGTGTATTCCGGTCAGATGGAATTCCTCTCTGTCCCCCAGCGTATCATGTACTTTCCTGCCTGCATGCTTTTGCTCAAGATGTTCTCTATAACTGCAATATTGTCCCTTTACCCCTTTACCTACTGATGATAAATACAACAATAGCAGACACATACAGTGCTTCAATATTGATGCAATATTATCCTCATTTTGCAGTTAAAGAAACTGAGGCTTAGAGGGCATACTCACACAGTAAGTGTATGAGGTGATATTTGAACTCAGATCTCCTAACTATAAGATAATCATATTCCTACCCATCCTTTAAGGCTCAATTCAAATGACACCTAATCTTCTAGTAAAAAAAAAATTTGCTTCTCAGATTTCAAGCAGAATTTTACTTAACGCCTCAGATGCTCTTATCATGAAATATCATGAATTATGATTATCTGTTTTTGTGTAATCCCTTTACTAAACTGTAAATTCCGTAAGTGCATGCATGGGATTTAGTTAAACTTTGTGTCTCCTCCAGTGGCATGTCATCCCAGTATAACAGTCATTTGATAAATGTTTGTTGCATTGCACTGAATTGAAGACTTTAGACCCTACCTTCCAGGGGTTTATGAAGCATTTGGGAAGCAAGATCGAACCACATGAAGCACCTGGAGAACAATACAAAGACATAATTAAGTAGCTTCTTATCTGGGACAGAGAACTATAGGAGTTGAAAAAGAGGGGTCAGGGAAAGCTTCAGAGAAAGTAGGTCTCTTGAATTTGGCCTTGAATTCAATTCAATTCAATTCAACAAACATTTTAAAGCACAAGTTCCTGTGCTAAGTACTGGGGATCAAAGCTTTTAAATGACTCAGAGCCTGCCTTCAAAAAGCTTACAATTCCAGAAAGAGAATACTACATGTACACAAGTTACTATGACACTTGGATCACAGAATGTAATGAGAACAAAGGAGCAATCCAGTAAAATTGCTACCAAAAAACTGGGTTGGAGGGAGAGGATTTTAAGGTGGGGGGAGGGGAGGAGTGGCCAAGTTTCATGAAGGTGGCATCCAAGTAGGGCATTAAATGAAATGAAGGAGTTCAACAGATGGAAATAAGCAAAGGGATCCCATTCCAGGCATGAGGATTTTGTAAGCAAAGGCTTAGAGCCCAGAGAGGACAGGACAAGAACAGATGGTGAGTCGTCCAGTTTTGCTGGAATGCAGAATATGTGAAGGGGAGTAATGACTGGAAAGATAGAGTGGCACCAGACTCTGGAAGAGGGATGATTGATGGCCTGGAGGAATTGGGCAGCCTTAACAAAAGGGTGGGATTGCCTTTTCCTATGAGAATAGAGAAGTAAGGATGTGGATATTCAGCACTTCAGAAGAAGAAGGTGGGAATTGAGAAAGTTGATATCAAATTTCCTCAGCCTTCCCAGTAAAGTAAAAGGTGTGTTTATCTGCAGTGCAGAAGGCTAGGTTGGATTTGGATAAACTAAAACAAAACCCTAATGTGTGATCAAATATTGAGCCCTGGGACTTATATTAAAATATAGAAGGTATATTTTCTATCCTTAGTGAGCTTCTCATCTAAAGGAAAAAAAAACCAGAAGATAAGGGTTTTTTTTTCCTAATGTTAGGATAGCCATTCATTCAACATGCACCTATTAAGCATCTATGATGTACAAGACATTGCTCCATGTGCTAGTTGTCTAAAGACAAGGCAAAAAATAAATTATTAAAAAAAAGTCTCTCTACTCAAGATGCTCATATTCTACTGAGGAGATACAACATTTACAGAGATAAATAAGTACAAAATAATTTGGAAAAAGGAGTAATCCTAAAAAGCATAAGGTTCAAGAAAGGAGTTATGTTTTTTGGAGGCAATTGGGGTTAAGTGACTTGCCCAGGGTCACATGGTCACTGTGCCACATAGCTGCCCTGGAAAAGAATTATTATAAAGGAATACTAGAAAAAGGAACAGAAAAGGTCCAACCATTCTAGAAAGCAGTTTGGAACTATTCATCAAAAATCACTAAGCTATGAATACCCATTGACCAAGAAGGACCCCAAAGAGAGCAAAGAAATAGGAAAAGGACTCATATGTTTCATATATGTGTGTGTGTGTGTACACATATATATGTATGTGTGATTGTGTAAAAACATACATAAATATATGTATATAGGTATAAAAAGAATTGATTTCATATACACATGTGTGTATACATTATACATATATATATATATTCAGCTCTTTTTATAGTGTTGAAGGATTGGAAAGTAAAGGAGTACCCATCCATTGAGGAATGGCTGAAATTATGGTATATGTGCTATAATAATAAAAGGGACAGTTCAGAAAAAACTGGAAAGATTTGTATGAACTGATCTAAAATACAGTGAAAAGAACAAGGAAAACAATCTATGCAATAACACCATTGTAAGTATAAATAACTTTGAAATTACTAGCTGTGTGACCCTGGGCAAGTCACTTAACCCTATTGCCTAGCCAAAATAAATAAATAAATAACTTTAAAAGACTTGAGTTTTTTTTTTAATTTAGCTACATTTTATTTATTTGTTTATTTTTTGGTGAGGCAATTGGGGTTAAGTGACTTGCCCAGGGTCACAACAGCTAGTAAGTATCATATGTCTGAGGCTAGATTTGAACTGAGGTCCTCCTGACTCCAGGGCTAGTGCTGTATTCACTGCAACATTTAGCTGCCCTTAAGACTTGAGATTTTTAATCAATGTGATGACCAACAAGGATTCCAGAGGACCAATGGCATGCTACCTACCTTCTAGTAGAAGGATGATAGACTCAAGGTGCAGAATGAGAAATACATTTTTGGACAAAGCCAATGTGGAGGTTTGTTTTGTTTAAACTATGCTTATTTCTTAAAAGGGTTTTGTTTTTCTTTTCTTTTCTTTTTCTTTTTTCTTTTTTTGCAATGGTGGGAAGGTTGGAGGGAGAAGGTATCTTCCTCTTTCTGCCCTCAAATTAGGAGTGAAGAGAAGAAAGAAAGAAAGGAATAACAGATAAACAGGACAGCTCTAAAAGTAATCTGTTGAATTGATTACATATTTAAGAAGAAAAGCAAGCTTTATATAATAGAAAATTGCTGTTTCATAAACAGCCCTCTCCTGTTCTACATTGTTAAAGGTAATTTTCATTTTATTTGGCATTTATTAAATTGAATAAAAATAAATTTTAAAAAGAAAAAGATAAGATATTTTAGAAGTAATTTGGTCTAATCCCTTCACTTTATAGGTAGGAAAATGAGAATCAGATGAACATGCACATACCAGAGAGAATTTGAGGTAACTGGGGGGTTAATATACATACAAAGTGTCCAGAAATAGGATTCTAGGAAGAACCCTTGATCCATAATGATGGACGGTCCATCATTCTTTCCACTTCATGCTGACTCACTTACTTCCTATGTGATTGTTAGCAAATTATTTCCTCTCTGACACTCAGTTTCCTCATCTGTAGAGTGAAAAGGTTGGACTAGATGATCCCTAAGGTACAGTCCAGCTCCAATCTTCTGTGATTCTACAAAGACTGACCTATTAAGACTAATTGGTATAATGGAAAGAGCATTGTATTTGGAGTGAGAGAACCTGAGTTCCATCCTGGCTCTGATACTGCTGAGTGACTCTCAACATGTCACTTAACATCTCTGAACCTCAGTTTCTTCATCTGTAAAAAAGAAATGATCAGACTAAGTGATCTTCAAGTACTCTTCCAGTTCTAAATTCTATGTTATTATTTATAGTACAGAAAAGTTAATAGATAACACATTAAAATGCCAATTAGGAAGTGACAGAAAATATGGATGTTTTATTTATATTTTTAAAATGAGCTTGTGAGTGAATTTAGGTTCTAGTAGCATCACTTCAGTAACCACACCAATGTTTTTGATACCTTCACTGCCAGTTTGCTGAGCTTGCATGGCATTCTTGATCACCTCCTCTCCCTCGGACATTAGAATTCGTTAAAAATGTTTGTGAGAGCCAGTCAGTCACCAGATCACTTTCAGCTAAGAAGATGTAACTTTTCCCCCTCCCCAAGGATGTTTCTATACATAAAGGAAATGAATCGAGGAGAATTGTGTTATATTTGGCTTCAGATTCTCTAGTTCTTATGAAAATATAATGCCCCTTCTACACACACACACACACACACACACACACACACACACACACACACCACACCCCTCTAGCCCCCAGTTCAGTTCAACTAAACAAAATGTTTCTTCTTTTTGAAAGACGAATACCCTCCCTGCACACCAATCCCTATGACTATACATTGAGTAGAATACATTAAACAGTTTTGGTTTTTGTTGACCAACAATTTTCTTACAGTTTAAAGACTTAGAAGTGGCTATAAACATATAGGAAATGACTGAAACATTCAGAGCCCAAATTGCCTTTCACACAGTCAAGCAGGAATGGATGGAAACAGGGAGTGAAAGTGAGTAGACAATACAATAGAACACTTGACTTCCCCTTGGAGAGAGAAAGGAAAGAGAATAGGGTATCATTGGTTTTGTTTTTTTCCATTCTATGTCCTGCTTAATTAGCAGTAAAGATTTCACTCAGTCTATAGATCAAGAACAGATCATCTCCATCCTCCCTAACTCATGAATCCTTAACCTACTTGCCATTGGTAACCTTCACCCCACCTCCAGCTCCAATAGCTCTTAATTGTTGTTCCTGATGGCATTGGTCAGCAGCTCCTTCCTTTCTCTTCCCACAAGCCCCTTCAACATCAAAGTCAGAATGGACCCTAGAACTTGGGGAAATGCTGGGTAAACCCACCCCAGGGAAACAGGGTAGGTTACCAGAGGCCCTTAATGTTCCCAAGTCAGTGTCCTGGTGTTATGTATGATTAATTGTTGACTTTTCTTTTTATGGTGATGTAGTAACATAATGTAGCTCCCTTTGTGAGATACGAAAACTTCTCTAGTTCTGTCTGGAAAGAAATAGTGTGATTGGTCAAGCAAATAGGTTAGCTATGCCTGTGAAAGTTTTAAATAGCAAAAGCTAAACCCTGAAGATATCAAGGCAAACAAAACTCAGAGCAGTAATGGAATGAGATCCCTGCAGGATGAATAGAAGGGGACTTATTTCTTCTCCCTCTACTCCCCATATTTGCCATGTAGCTTTGAAGTGGGGCTATTGCATCTATAGAAGAATTTTCATCCAGTGGAGAATAAAGATACACATTCCAGACAAACATGGATTCAGAGAGACAGTCACTAGAGGGAGGAAGTAACTTGACCCTTGGCAATTGAGGGTTAAACAACTGAGAGAAGCAGATGTAGGAACCCAGAGTGAGAACTCTACAAAGAGAAAAAGGATTTTCAGACCCCATGGTACCAAGAGTTGGGAGTTGCCTTTGACACCCATGTATGTTGCACTTGTGTCTCACTCCCATTGTACTCTAAATTTGAGCCCACTTTCTTGTTGGATACCCACCATATCATATTTGTGGGAAAGTGCACCCTAGGCCTTTTTTTGGGGGGGGGTTATAACTATCATTCTTGTTATATCACTTGAGTAAATACCTTTGATAAGAACTAATTACATCTACTGGCTCACTGTTAATGGCAAGCACAGATATAGTATATAGAGCAGACCTGCACAACTTGGCAGGAGGTAGGGGCCAAAATGAAAGTAGGCTAAACTTCTTCTGGCCACAGATAGGTTTTTAGCAGCTCATTTTCCAAGTAATGGTATAATTAATGATTAAACTATTTTGCAAATAAATCATGTTTTTAGAAAAATGAAATTTCAATTTATATCAATTAATTACACTTATGATTTTTATCATGAAATCACATTAATGTTCAAAAATTACTTTGCTAAGCAGTACAAGTTTTAATACATTTTTTCAGGTTTTCTTACTGTTTACATTTAGTTAATAGGACGTATTACTTTTCTTGTCCCCAATCAGTTTATCTTCCTCCAGAATCATATTCGAAATAGATTTCCTTAGAAATCTGAAAACTAACCTTAGTAGCCGCCTCTTTTTCTAAGTTTACTTTCTTGAAAAACCATTGTTCCCCACTGAGATTTTTTGACAATTTGGACTCTCTAATTTGTTTTTCATTGGTGTCCAATTTGCTTAAGTCAGGATGTTTTGATTTGAAACGACGACGGAGATTGTATTCCTTTGGAACAGCTACTACTTCATAGCAAACAAGGCACAATATTTTGTCTCTCATGTAAGCAATCAAGTATCTATTTGTCCACTCTGGATTAAACACCCTATGTTCTTATTTGACCTTCCATTTTTTTTATCACCCATTTTACAGAGTCACCCCAAAAACTTTAATGTTAGAACCAAAAAATTTTCACAGTAACTGCTCACATACAAAGAAATACTGAACTGAGTATCTGACCTTGGAGGGAGTGCCAGACACGCATGTAACTTGGAGGGCAGCCATGTAGTGAGGGGGGGGACGAAGCCCCCAAATTGTTGCTGCTCATCACATAGCGGGCATCAGCTGTGTCGGCATGTGGCTGCACTCACTTTGTCCCTGTTCAATGCCAGTAATGACTGAAAACACAGCAAAAAGATCTGACTCTTGCTCCTCTCAGACTAGAGAAAGACTGATAACGGTTGGTTGCTGCAGGTCATGTGACAAACAGAAGACAGTGTGCAATGGCAACTCACCCACCAAGTTACATGACGGGCACAGTAGTGACTAGTGGAAGGCAGGTTAAGCAGGGCATGGACAAAGCACTCATTACATCTTTACTTTCTTTTACATCCTCTACATTTTTTGCGGGCTGCCCAAAATCCTTCGGTGGGCTGAAAGAGGCCTTATGTTGTGCAGGCCTGATATAGAAATATAGTGTTAGGAGAAAACACTTATGGGGTTTCACTTAGAACCTGAGGCATCAACCATATTTTGGGGACATAATCAATCCTTGTCCACAAGAGCAATTTGTGAGAATAGCCCAGAGAGGGTGTTACAAAAGAAAAAGAGTTAAGTAAAACCTGACACAGTAAATGTATATGAATGGGTACATTCTGCACCAAAACCTGAGTTTTGTTCAATCCAAACCTTCAGCTTATAATAGAGAAGCTAATGGACTGTAGTATTTTCTGAAAGCTATTTCCCCCACCATATCAAGACATTAAGTAATGTAATTAAAATTGACACAGCTTAGGAAGTTGACAGTGACACCTCAACACAAGTTGCTTCTGTGAACATGTGTTCTGCCCCATAAGTCAAGTCAAATCAACATTTATTAAGTGTCTACTATGTGCCAGACACTGTTCCAAGCACTGGGGTTACAAGGAAAGGCCAAAATCAGGTCTTGCTCTCAAAGAGCTCACAGTTTAATAAAGGAGACAACTTGCAAACAACTATGTACAAATACAATATACAGCATATATTGGAGATAATCAACAGAGGAAAGGCACTAACATTAAGGGGAAATAGGAAAATGTTTCCTGTAGGTGAAATTTTTGCTGGGGCTTGAAGGAAGCCAGGAGGCAGAGATGAGGTGGGAAAGCATTCCAGACATGGGGGACAGCCAGTGAAAATTCATGAAATCAACAGCAAGGATGTCAATGGGGATGAGTAAGGTTCAAGAAGTTGGAAAGGTAGGAGGCTACTAGATTGTGAAGAGCTTTGAATTTAAAATCCTGAAGGACTTGGGCTATTTCTTTTTTGCTTTTTAATCCCGAGTACTTCACGTATAACAGGCACTTAATAAACGCTTGTGGATTGGTTTTCCTTCCCAAAGACCCGAATTAAAACAGCCTTTAGAACTTTTGTTGCATTTACTGAAGATTACATAATAGCCTTACATTTAAACATCTAGAGACACATTAGATAGATAAAGAGGCAAAGATGACATATTTCTAGTGGGAAAATATCAAACCATTTTTCTTCTTTTACCAGGAGAATCCAACTTGGCCAAGTCCCTGATGAAGCCATATTCTTAATGGAATCTAAGCACACAATCCAAAATTGCTCCAAATAAGCTTCTTTTAAAGCACAATTCTCGTCTCTGCCGGGACAGTTGGTTTCCTGGAGTAATGACAAAGTAGATTCAAAGTGGGAGTCGCAAAATTCACAGATTCACCAAAAAGCAAAAATTTTTATTGCTATTAGAGATCATCTAGTTCAACTCCCTTAACAGATAAGGAAACTGAGGATGAGAGAGGGAAAATGACTTTTCCTAGGTCACATACCTAGAAAGTGGCAGGGCTTGGATTGGACCTAGAATGAATCTCAGAGGTTCTTCAGGCTCCAGACTACTTAATTCAATTTTATACCTATTTATTAAGCACCTACTATGTGCAATGCATTGTGATAAGAGCTAGAAATACAGAAGTGAAAAGTGACAATTCTTGTACTCAAAGAGCTTACAGAATACTACAAGAGATACAACAAATAAAATAACTGGACAAGGTATGATACAATATAGTGTAAAAAGAGGAACTGAAAGAAGTGTTCTGGGAAAATCTGAGGAAAGAAGGGAGGCAGGGCAGAGAAGGCTTTAGAGGGAGGGCACCTGAGCTGAGCCAGAAATTTTTTAAACAGAAATTCCATTTTCTCTCTCACAGGTAGGATCTTTGAAGGTAGGAGTAAATAGTGGTCAACAGTATCAGATGCTGTAAAGAGGTAAAGAAGGATTAAAGTTGAAAAAAGGCCATTGGGTTTAGCAGTTAAGAAATAATTTGTAAAGGCAGAAGGGGCAGCTTCAGTTGAGTGATGAGGTTGGAAGTGATACCACAAATGATTGAAAAATAAGAACATATTCTTGATTTGCTGGGGGAGGCTTACATTCAGTGAAACTTGGTACCCTCCTTTGAAAGTCTGTGGGGTAATAATGCAAATGAAAACACCATTAAAAGACAATACGATTCAGATTAAATGTCTGACCAATCTTGGTTCTGGACACGTGATAATAAATTACATTTCTGTCTTCTCAGTAAAGAAGTAATAGATAGACAATGTATAAAACAGGCCTGCACAACATGCAGCCCTCAGGCTGCTTGCAGTATGCCAAAGGATTTTAGGCAGCCCATGAAAAATGTAGATTTGCCACTGTGCACTCTCCTGTTTGTCACATTACTTGAAGCAACCAACCGTCATCAGTCTGTTTCTAGTCTAATCTATCCGAGGCCTGAAGAAGTTTACAAGTTGTGCAGGTCTGGTATAAAATATTCTGTCCTAGCCCTCCCCTTACCCATTTCTTGATTGAGTAGAGGGATATCTCTCATCTATTCTCTAGTAGAATCACTGGTCATTCATTTACTCAAGAGTTTGGCTTCCTTTTAGTAATCTTTTCATTACATGGTCATAGTCATCATGTAAATTTTTTTTTCATTCTTTCATTCTGCAAAAGTTTGTAAAAATCTCATGTTTTTCTAAATTTCTTATTTGTAATTTCTTACTGTACAATAATAATAGATTACATTTATCCCCTACCACTCTGCTGTTCCCTCAATTTAAATACCCAGGCACCTTGTGGGTTGGATTCTCAGAGGGCAACTACTACTGGATAACTTACAGAGCTCTTCTTCTAAGTTATCTAGAATTATTTATATTATATTTGTTACTAATCATTTCTTAATTACTAAATTCAATGGCATTTTCTCAATTCTTATTCCTCCTCACCTCTTTGCAACACTTGACACTGTTTACTATCCTTTCCTCCTGCCCTTAGGGTGCTTGTATTTTACTTGGGGAGAGAAAAGGGAGCTTCTGTTAAATATTCCTTTTAATTTTCCATTCCTTTCTGAGATTTATGGTGGGTGCGTAATAGTTTTGTGTTATTCAAATTCCTTATCTTTGTATATGAAGGATCATTTAAACAATTTGTTGTTTGTAATTAGAATTATTAAATTTAACCATTGTGTGTCTTGGGGTTGCTTCAAAGGATTTCTTTTTTTTCTTCTGGAAATAATCTGTGTATTATTTTGATTAACACTTTGTTTTCTGTGTTTAAAAGTTCTGGGAAGTTTTTGTGCATTATTTCTTGCAGTGTTTAGGTTTTTTGACTTGTGTTTTTCTGGGTGACCTATAAAGCTTAAGTTATCTGTGGACAATTTACTTCAAAAACAATACGTTTTAACTCTGAGGACCACCTCATACTGATCAGATCGGCTAATATGACAAAAAAAGGAAATGATAACTGTTGGAGGGGATGTGGGAAAATTGGGACACTAATGCACTATTGGTGGAGTTGTGAACTGATCCAACCATTCTGGAGAGCAATTTGGAACTATGCTCAAAGGGCTATACAACTGTTCATACCCTTCAATCTGGTAATACCACTACTAGGTCTATATCTCAAAGACATCCTAAAAAAAAAAAAGGCAAAAGGACCTATTTGTACAAAAATATTTATAGCAGCTCTTTTTGTGGTGGCTAAGAATTGGAAATCAAAGGATGCCCATCAATTGAGGAATGGCTAAACAAATTGTGGCATATGATTGTGATGAAATATTATTGTGCTATAAAAAATTACAAGCAGGATAATTTCAGAAAAACCTGGAAAGAATTACATGAACTGATACAAAGTGAAGTGAGTAGAAACAGAATGTTGTACACAAAAACAGCAATATTGTACAATGAAGAACGGTGAATGACTTAGCTATTCTCAGTAATACAATGATCCAAGACAGTCCCAAAAGACTAATGATGAAGCATGCTATCTGCCTCCAGAGAAAGAACGGATATCATTTGAATACAGACTGAAATGTGCTATTTTTCACTTTCTTTCATTCTTTTTCTTTTATTTGAGTCTACTTGTATAAAATGACTAATATGGAAATGTTTTACATGATTGCACATGTGTAACCTATATCTGATTGCTCACCATCTCAGAGATAAGGGGAAAGGAGGGAGGGAGGCAAAGAGAGAAGAATTTGGAACTCAAAACTAAAAAAAAAAACCCAAATGTTATAAAATTGTTTTTGTATGCAAATAGGGGAAAATAAAATATATATCTTAAAAATAGGTTTAGCTTGTATAAATAGCATACTTTCTTTTAATTTTATTGCTTTTTGTTCCTCTTCTTCCAGATTGTGTTTCATTTCTGTGTATTTACCATTTCTGTGTGTTACCAATCAATTGTCCTCTCTTTTGTTTCTTTGGTGAGACTTACTACCCTGGCTTCAAATTTTTCTATTCTGCTATTTATTTCTGCTGAACAAGCTACAAATTCTACTTTCATTATTCTTATTTCTCTCTTGAACCATTTGGGAACATTCTGTTGTGATTCCATGCTCTCAAGAAAATTCACCAGGACCTCTGCCTCATCAGATGTAGACTCATTTTGTCTTGCAATATTTATTTAGACATGTTTGGATTAATTTTTATGGCCTGGAGGCCATCTTCCTTTCTGTTATTAATATCTATTCTTTTAATTTATCTGCTGATGTTCAAGCTTTTTAAATTGAGTTTTTTTCCTCCTGAGATTTTTGGTAATTTCAGTCCTCTTTCCTTATATTCCCCTGTTGTTCACTTTCAGACCCCTTCCCCTTTGATGGTATATCCCTTCCAAGGGTTAGATCTTAGAAAAACAATTAAGCAAAAAAAAAAGAGATCACATAGCAAATGCATCTGAGAGAATATCCAACATTCCACATCCATGGTCCCTCTGCTCTCTGAGGAAAGAAGGGAAGTGTGTATGCTTATCATTTCCCCAGGGCTAAGAGTAGTGGTTAGCAGTTACACAATATGTAACTTTATTTTGGTGTCCTTTTCATCTACATTATGGTAGTCATTGTACATGTGAATTTCCAGACTCTGCTTTACCCTACCTCAGTCCAAATGATCTGGACCATACTTTTAAAAAATACATTTAACTCATCCCTTTTGTTTTTATATCACATTTCTGGAAAGGGGGAAAAATACTCTTAAGCCTTCATCTAGATTGGATTCATCCCTGTAACAAAGGCAAACAACTGAACAAACAAATAAACAAAAACTTACTTAATGACTCATTATTATGTCCTAGCAGTCCCCTTACTTCTTTCTGCAGTGAGGTAGCAGCTTCACTGGTTTTTCATTTACTCAGAGTTTGGCTTCCTTTTAGCAATCTTTTAATTTACATTGTAAAAGTTATTGTGTATATTGTTCTTTTCATTCTTTTTTACTATTTCAATTCATAAAAATCTCATGTTTTTCTAAATTTCTCATTCATAATAGTGAACTGTATAATAATATTTCTTTACATTTATAACCTCACTCATCTGGGTTGCTCACTCAAGTTGAACTCTTACTTTTGAATTGAATTGCAGAGGCCAACTGCTACAATATATTCTAGGGTAGCCTATAGGCAACATTCTATACCCATAGTCCCCTAGCCCTCCAAGAAAAGAAAGAAGGTAGATATCCCCATCTCTTCCCTGGCATTTGACTTTGTTTTAGTGTTCTTTTTATTTTCATTATTAAAGTCATTATGTATGTAAGCCCCCACCAGTGTTTTTCCCAATAACAGTCTCCTAAAATTAGCTTTTAGCAGAAATATTAAGATGGCAGAGTAAGATTAGTAGCTACAAAACATTCCTCTCATATTCTAGGGTACACTGTCCCACAAATACACACAGTATATATGGGAAGAATAAGCTCAAATGGAGCATAATTATTTTGAGGCACACATATAGAGAACATATGTGGCCAAGGCTACTCAACTGTATGACTGACAGTTGCAAAGCCTCAAAAACTTTTCTCTCTTTGTGGAGTCATAACAAAATTCAAATCTCAAGAGTCAGAGTTAACTGTCTCTCAAGTTCATAGTGGCTTTCATCTTTGTTGCCATGGGTCCCACTCCTCAAAGCTGTTTCTGGCATCAAATGACTACTTTTCAGTATTCATATCTGCCTGGAATGTATATGTCTCCCTCAGCTGTGCCCCAGTAGAGTGATGTCTCTTTCTGGGTGGGTAGTTCCAGCATTAAATGCTACAGCCAATGGGAAGGAGGGAAAAAAAGAAATCCTCTCCCTGCCCCCTTCACCAACCAAGTGAGGAACTAGATTCTTCCCCAGCTGCTGGCTTTCTCTTCAACTTATCCAAGTGATTCAAACTCTTCAACTGGGTCTCCAGAATTTAGTTATTTAAAGACCCCGGGGGCATGACCATTTTGTTTGTTCATCCAGTGGCCAAGTTTCATTGAATTCCATCAGACAAAGGCATTCATACTTCATAAATAGATCAGGCGTTGCCACTGTGTGACCCTGGACAAGTCACTTAACCTCTGCCTCAGTTTCCTCAATTGTAAAATGGAAATAAAAATAGCACCTACCTAGAAGGGTTGTTGTGAGGATCAAATAAGATATTTGTAAAACATTAGCGCAGTGCCCAACCTGTCATGTAGTAGGCACTTAATAAATGACTGTTCCCTTCCCTTTCTTCTTGGTAAGTAGAAGTTTCAAGAAGGAGATTGTGTTCTAGTAAGAGAGAGAGAAAGAGGGAGAGAGGGAGGAGGGAAAAGGGGGGAGAGAGAGAGAGAGAGAGAGAGAGATTGAAGACAAGTGAGAGAAAACAGGAAAGTGAAAGGTGAAGTTAAAACTAAGAAGTGAGGGAGGGAGTGTTTGAGAACTTGGAGATCTGCAGTTTGTAACTAAAGCCTGGTGTGAGTATGAAGAGAAGCAGTTTAGAGTGTGTTCTCTGGGTGCTCTCTTGACCCAGAGATAGAAACTCAGTCAGATTCTATATCTGAATGACAAATTTCGATGCTGCTTGTAGTCTCTGAACAGGAAGAGGGTGTGCCCAGAGGCAGCAAGAGACCTACTCATAGCATCAGGATCACAGCCTGACTCTGTGTGTGAGGGGTCTCTAACAATTCTAACTTAGGTTAGAAAGATTTATACAGACTTGACATCAGGGGGAAAAAAACAACTTTCCGACATGTGATACCACCCGAAAGGGCTACTTGGGTCTCCCTGGAGGCCTTCAGAGGCTGAGTACTTGCGAGGGAGGTTTCAGAAGGGATTCAGTTCAGCCAAATGTCCTCTGAGGGCCCTTCTAACTTTGAGATTCTATGGTTTTTCTGCGGTAACTCTTGGGTTTTTGGACACAAATATCTGAAATTAAGGGTTACCTTTTACTCTCACAGTCACTGTTCAGCTTGAGGGTGCTGTTGAAGAGAGACAGTAGGTACTCAAGCTTCCTCCTATGACTAAAGTAAGCTGCTATGATCTTAGAAGCTTAATTGTTTTTTTTCTTTGCTGTTTTAAAAAATGAGTCAAACCTCAGGCAGGAAATGAGTTTGTTGAAGGATAGTTTCACACCACCTTTCTAACAACCACAACCCTAAGAAGAAGCTTTTTCATTGTCCACAAAACCACATCAATAGACATTTATGGTTGTCTGCATGTGGAAATGTGCATTGGCAGAGAAGAGCAAAGGTGATTTTTTTCCCTCACAGCAGCAGCACTCAATCTGGATATTAATAATATATTACATGGCAAGGGAATGAATTTATGTTGCTATAGGAACAACAAACTTAGATTTCTTGACACCCTGGTTTTCATACCTCCAACTTGTGTTTATGCATCTATTCATGGTTAGAGAATGCTGCAGCATCTTCTGAATATGATGATTTCTCTTTAAAAATAATAAAGCATATATTTTGAGAATTTTTAAAAATTAATTTTAAAAAAGTATCATACTAAAAAAAGGAATGGAATGCCATGTTTCTTTTCTAAAAATAAGCTATCTTGATTGGAAGTGAGGCTTAGTCACTCCTGTAGGAGGAGGCAATTCTGTGGATGACAGATACATCTTACTCTTATTTTGATTCACATTGATATAAGACGAACTCTGTAAGAACAGAGACCAGATCTTAAAATACACCCTCATCTCTGAATCCCCCATTACCCAGTATATTATAGGCACTCAAATGTGTGTTGAATAAAAGAATAAACGAATTCAATAAAATTTTTTTGAAGTATCTCTTATTTCAAGGAAGAAAAATTAAGTACTTTTAGAGTTGCTTATATTTAATGAAGCACTTTACAAAGTACTTAGCCACCTAGTCTTCCTACCTCCAATATCTTCCTCATCCAACCCATAGAATTAATGTCTATCATGGGGTTTTCCCCTCCCATGTCAGTTATGTTAATTCTTTCCCCTAAGGCAAGGAAGCTGTCCCTAAGACTTGATTGGCCCAGGGAGCTAAGTCTCAAGCCTTAACTGATACATTGATGCCTTATTGACGTGGCTTCCTGGACACGTAAGGATATAAAAATGGCCAGCTTACATGGAATAAGGCCTTTCAGACTTGGATAATATTTTAAAGGCCTGATGAGTCATCACCCTCTACTTAGCTGACCAGATATTTTCAAATAGAGGGAAAGGAGACCACGTCTACCCGAGAAAAATGGTCTATCTTTGTTGAATATACTTTTTATGCTAAATAAGCCTCCCTTTGTCAACTACTAAGAGACTTACAGATGTCTCAGTCATTTTAATATAGGATCTAAACTATCAGGAAACCTGCCTGATCCTTCTAAAGCATAGATCTGACCACATCAATCTGTGCTCAAAAAACTTTAATAGCTTGCCCATAGGATATGGGCTGATTGATTTAGCATTCAAGTTTCCCTACAGTCTAGCTTCAGTTTATAAATATACCTTTCTTTCATACCATTCTCATCCATGTATCCTATATTATAGTCGTATTTGATTATTTGCTATCATCCAGTGTTATTCTGTAAATTTCCTACTCTCTTGAAATCCTCCCCTTCTAAGGGAAGAGAATAGCTAATTAGGGGAAAAATTTTGCAACAATTTGCTTAAATAAAGGTCTGACATCTAAGCAATATAAGAAATATTCTCATACATGAATGACAGCCATTCCCTAAAAGATAAATGATAAAAGGATATGAACAGGTAGTTTTCAAAGGAAGAAATCCAAATAATTAATAGATTTAAGAAAAATGTTCATTGGGAAAATTGGAACACTAATGCATTGTTGGTGGAGTTGTGAAATGATCCAACCATTTTGGATAGCAATTTGGAACTATGCCCAGAGGGCTATAAAAATATGCATACCCTTTGACCCAGCAATAGCACTTCTAGGGCTGTATACCAAAGAGATCATACAAATGGGAAAAGGACCCAAGTGTACAAAAATATTTATAGCAGTTCTTTTTGTAGTGGCAAAGAATTGGAAATTGAGAAGATGCCCGTCAATTGGGGAATGGCTGAACAAGTTGTGGTATATGAATGTAATGGAATACTATTGTGCTATAACAAATGATGAACAGGCAGACTTCAGAAAAACTTGTATGGTCTGATGCTGAGTGAAGTGAGCAGAACCAAAGAACATTGTACGCAGTAACAGCCATGTTGTATGATGACTAATATTGATAGACTTAATCCTTCTCAGCAATACAAGGATCTAAGACATCTCCAAAGGCCTCATGATGGAAAATGCTGTCTACATCCAAAGAAAGAACTATGGAGTTTGAATGCAGATTGAAGCATACTTATTTGCTTTTTTTTTTTTTTTCCTTCTGTTGTGTTTTGTTTCCTCTTTCTGGTGGTTCCTCCTATTGGTTCTAATTCTTACTTACAACATCACTAATGTGAAAATATGTTTAATAGGAATGTATATGTATAGCCTATATCAGATTGAGTGCCATCTTGGGGAGGGAGGGGAAGACAAATTTAAAACTCAAAACACTTATGGAAGTGATTGTTGATAAATCAAAATAAATTAATTAAAGTGCAAAAAAAAAAGACACTATCTGCTTCCAGAGAAAGAACTGATAAATAGAAGTACATATAGAATAATTTTACAGATAGATACATGTTCGTGTCTAATGATAGCCATCTCTAGAGGTGGATGGAGGGAAGGAAAAAAGAGACAAAAAGAAACTTACCTGATAATTTCATTATGTATTTAAAAGGAATAGCAAGTTGTACCTAACAGATTTGTAGTTTCATATGCAATCATCTTTTTAAAAATTATTATTATACTATATTATTGAAATGCTTGTTTTATTCCATAAATTAAAAATAAAATAAATTTTCACAAGGATTATGTTAATTAAAAAAGAAAGAAAAATATTCCTAATAGTTTGCTAATAATTAGATTCTCAAAGTTTCTATATCTTACATTTAATAGACTGGCAAAGATGACCAAAAAAAAAAATGACAATTGTTGGAGAGAATACAGGAAAAAACACATACTATTGCACTATTATGGATCTGTAATTGGCCTAGACATTCTACAAAGCTATTTGGAATTATGTGCTAAATATCACCAAACTGTGTATATTCTTTGATTCAGTATTATCACTTCTAGGCCCAAAAAGATCAAAGAAAGAGAAAAAAAGACCAATATGTATAAAATAGTATTCTTTTTTGTTGTGGTAAAGTGCCTGGGATATCTATCAATTGGTGAATGGGTAAGCAAATTATGACATATGAATGTGATGGAATATTATTGAATTGCTAGAAAGGACGAAAGAGGTAGATTCCAAGAAACCTGTATGTACTTTTATGAACTGATGAAGAATGAAGTGAGCAGAACCAGAAGAACAATTCACACAGGAGAGAGTGGAGCCAAGATGTTGGAGAAAAGTCAGGAAATTGTCTGAGCTGTCCCTACTTTCCCTTGGAAACATTAAATCATGGGATGCCCATCAACTGAGGAATGGCTGAACAAGTTGTGGTATATGAATGTAATGGATTACTATTGTTCCACAAGAAATAGTGAGCAGGCAGATTTCAGAAAAACCTGGAAGGTCTTATGTGAACTGATGCTGAATGAAGTGAGCAGAACCAGGAGAACATTGTACATAGTAACAACAACATTGTGTGCTGACCAACTATGACAGACTTAGCTCTTCTTAGCATGCAATGATCTAAGACAGTTCCAAAAGGCTCATGATGGAAAATGTGATCTGCATCCAGAGAAAAAACCATGGAGTCTGAATGCAGATTGAAGCATACCATTTTCACTTTTTTGCTTTTTTTTTCTTTCTCATAGCTTTCCCCTTTTGTTCTGATTCTTTTTTCACAACAGGACTAATGTGGAAATATGTTAAACATGATTGTACATGTGTAACCTCTATCAGATTGCTTGCTGTCTTGGAGAGGGGAGAGGGAAGGGAGGTAGAAAAAGTTGGAACTCAAAATCTTATAAAAATAAATGTTGAAAACTTTCTTTACATGTAATTGGAAAAAAATAATATACTATTAAGTATAAAAAAGTATACTACAATATTGTAAAGGAAACAACTTTGAAAAATTTAAGAAGTCAGTGCAGTGAACAGTCACAATTCCAAAGGATTGTTGATGACATCTTTCCTGACAGAGGTGTGATGGATTCAAGGTTCAGAAGGAGACATACATATTTGGATATGCCAAATATGTGAATTTGTTTTCCTTGATTATCTTTATTTGTTACAAGGATTGTAGTTTTCCTTTTTTTAAAAAAACAGGGTAGGGATTTGGGAGGATAGAGAAGCTAGTGATAGTGTTGCCAAAGAAAAGAAAGATGATCATTGAAGCATTTTTCAAAATGTGTAGAAGAAAAAAGAAGGAAATGCAGACAACCGGGACAGTTTTGAAAGTAACATTTTAAATTTATTATATACTTTTAAAAAAGAAAGCTGTACACTTACTAGCTGTGTGACCCTGGGCAAGTCACTTGACCTTGATTGCCTCACCAAAAAAAAAAAAAAAGAAAAGGAAAAAAAAGCTGTACACAGCAGTCATGATTTCACCTATAATGTTATTTTTTCATTCTTTGAATATGGAAATATTTTCTCTTTTTGTGTGTATATGTGTTCATTAAATTCTAAATTTTAGAAATTAAATTTAAAATTCTTCCCTTCCTTCAAGATTCAGCAGAATCTTCCACTGAGTCTAATAAAAATTGATTGATTCTCCCTCTTAAATTTTTTTGGAGCACTCACATGGAATTTTCCTTTGCTCTTATCATATTCTATTATATATTAAGCTTAGAGGCAGCTAAGTGGCACAATGGATAGCGAGCTGGGCCTGGAGTCAGAAAGACCTGAGTTCAAATCCAGCCTTAGACACTTACTAGCTGTGTGAACTTGGGCAAGTCACCTAACTTTCATTCATTCAATAAACATTTATTAAGCATGTACTATGTGAAGGCATTGTTCTGTCTGTTTCAATTTCTTCATCTGTAAAACGGAGGTAATAATAGCACCATCTTGCAGGGTTGTTGTGAGGATCAAATGAGATAACAGCAGTGTCTGGCACACAGTAAAAGAATGCTTATTTCCTTTCTTCCTGTTGAATTACAAAAAAACCAAAAAAAATCAAATTGTGTCCTTATCTATTATCTGATGGTTCCTTGTGCATTTGGTTGCCCTTTTTTTTCTCTCTTAGTGTGACTCACTTACCCAATCAGCCTGCACTGTGCCAGATTAGGGGTTCCCGGAGGGGCTTTTTCTACTGTTACAACCCTTTTACTTAGAGTTCTAGGGACTCTGTGTTGCTACTATTGTAGCTCCTGAGCCCCTACCGGTATGCTTCACATTTATCAATTCATCTGGCTGAAGTCCGTTAACTCATAATCAGAAATATTTATTAAAATAGAAAGCAAAGCAAGAATAATAATAACATTTTATCTATGAACAGGGGATATGATGTCTTACAGACATAGATAATGTCAGGGGCAAAGGGGTGAGAAGTTGAACAAAAACTTATAAAACCATAATAGAGAGCCACCTTTATAGGGAAACACATGTGTTCAGGGCAACACACAACTCTGGAGGCCTTGATGTCCTTTGTCTCCCTCAGAAACAATCTGTACAATAATTCAGTGACTGGTAGAATCACTTCTCTACTGGCTACTACTCTTTTGGGTTTTTCTGCTCTCCCAGGGATGTGGTAGAGCCACTCCTGTCTGGGATTCTCTGCTCAGCCTGCTCCTCTTCTGGGCTGTGAAGGCAGTGTCATGCCTTTTCACCAAAACCAGAAACCTTAAACCTTAAACTTGCATGGCTTCTCCAGATCTGTTCTCTTGATTAGACTTTGAAGGAGTTCTAATTCTCAGACTTTGGTGGCAGCTCATGGAAAACCCAAGGCAAAACCCTTTTCTTTTTTAGGTCTTCTGTGTAGCAGATAGCAGCGCATTCTCTTCCCAGGCCTGATTAGATGTCTCTTCTGAGATGAGCTCTCAGCTCTGAGCTCTTCCATGAGCTCCAAATTCAATCCCATTCTAAAATCAATTAATATACTGGTCCAAAACAGGGACTCTTTAGTGAGATGACTAAACCTCTATTTCATATGATAAACCAAAATCCACAATTATGGAAATATGTATTGTTTCATAGTCACCAAGCAGTAGTAGGGACTAGAGTTTGTCAGATATTAGCTTCAAAGTCCTTGTGTTAATAAAATGCAAGTTAGATTCTGGGGCACTGGATAGTTAGACTCTTTAGCCTGAATGCCTTTTTTTCCTGAGGGGCTGCTTTCTTCAGTGTTTCACTCATAATTGTGCTTGATTTTGCCTCTTCTGCTTAGCAAAACTATTTACACCTGAGAAGGGCAATCTTTTACACTTGAAATAGGTAGCTATTGTAAGTGTATAAATCTTATCCTACAGCAGTGGTCAGCAACCTACAAGCCATGGGCCAAATGTGTTGTATAGCCTATGAGCTAAATAATGTTTTTTTGCATTTTGTATATAAGAATGTAAAAAGCATTCTTTACTTAAGGATCTAGAGGACGTACAACATTATTACTTTACATTTTCCTTTTGCATTCTTTCATTCATGAATTCAACAAACAATCTATTAAATACCTATTCTGTGCAGAAATTTGACCTCTTGGGGAGATATGATGTTTAAATAAGATCTTATTCCTCCCTTCTTCCTATCTTCTTCCATACAACCCTGGGCTTAAATGTCCAGGAAGAAGTTTTAGGAGAAAAGGCATAAGAAAACACAACCAAAATATTCCTTAAGTGCATTAGAGAGTGACGAACTATTGTTCAAAGGGGAAGGTTGTTACTAGCTAAAGGAATCAGGGAAGGTTTCATGGAGGATATGGCATTTGAGTTTGGCTTTAAAAGATAAAAAAGGCAAAGAAGGAAAAGGAAGGCATCTCAGGCGTAGCAAACAGCACAAAGAAAGGCAGGGAGGCAGGAAAGTGAGAGAGATATTCAAGGGACAGAGAATTGTCCAGGTCAGTCAATATATAGAATTATATAGATAAAAGTAGTGTGGGATAAGGCTAGACAGATGAGATGCCACCAAATTGTGGAGGGCTTAGAATGCCAATGTAAACTGAGTGTCAAGTGGGGTGCCTAGATCCCTTTACTCTTGCCGATTAAATTGTATTCACTTGGAGGTAGAGGAGACCTCTCTAATAACGTCTAGATGGATCATGGTTTGCCTCCACTGAAATAAATCTGGGAACATTTGACTTTGGCTTGTCTCTGGCTCTTCAC
Organism: Vombatus ursinus; assembly: GCF_900497805.2. Classification (NCBI taxonomy): domain Eukaryota; kingdom Metazoa; phylum Chordata; class Mammalia; order Diprotodontia; family Vombatidae; genus Vombatus; species Vombatus ursinus. Next base: position 11,736,567 of record NW_020947062.1, on the reverse strand, counting down.
CAAAGCTATTCAAGTAAGCTCATCTGAAATCAACAACTCTTAACACATATTTGAAAATAAACCGTATTTGTTATAATATGTAAGGAATAGAAAAGGGGTTTGCCACTGAAAACTGCTTAGAGGGTATAGGGCCATCTTCTTTCCCATTCCTAGAGGGATAGGTTCCCATTCTTTCATGAATGAACTTATCAACACACATAGGGAAAATCTAAGTAGTTTGAGTAGACTTGAAGTACTTTGGGAAAGACACTGTCTATATTCCATCTCATGACCCATTTCCCATGTAGTCTGTCCCTTTCCTGTCCCTGTGCAAGTGGTTTCTTATTGTTTACAATAATTGTTGCTCTTCTCCAATTAGTGACTACATCTGGGCCCTGTGACACCATGGGAAAGATTCTCCACTTTATTTCAATCAGTTCCTATGTCTGGGGGCCAAGGTATTACAGGAAAGTGAGTCATTTCTTTATTGGAGAATCCCACTACATGTTCCTCTTACTTCAGAAAATTTTAGTCCTGGCAAATTACACTGGATGTACATGTACAGTTTATAGGCACACATAACAGCAACTATAAGATCGCAAGATCATAGATTTAGAGCTGGTAAACCTCAGAAGTCATTGAATCCAATCTCTTCATTTTACAGATGAGAAAACTAAGACTCAAAAAGCTTACTTAACCTTCGTCCAGGGTCACACAGCTAATAGGTATCTAAGGCAAAATTAGAACTCGTTAGAACATCTTGATTTCAAGCTCAGTACTCCATTCACTATATCACCTAGCTTCCTCTATCAAATTATACATAGCAAGACTTACCTACAAATTACTCCAGATACAAAAGTCATAGGAACACAAAATTTCACATGGTAAAACACTACACAGTAAAATTGCATACAGTAGTTCAAATATGCAGGTCACATTCAGATACTTATTATATTGCCTCAAGTATTACAGTTCTAGGAATAGTATAATTTATATACCATGGCAATCTAGAGAAACTTTACAGTTTTTTGAGTTTACCCATTTTTGCAACAGATTTCCTCTACCCTAAACATAGCCCTTCCTCTTTCTTTACTGACCCTTCCCTTTTCTGGACACTTCCATGCCTCAACCTTCCATCCACCTTTCTCACCCTATGCAACCTGGGGCTCTCAACTTGTGGTCATTAGAGATGGAAAAAAATCAGATACTCTTGATCAAGACTCTGTTCCTTTCTCTAAAACCCCTTGTCATGGTTACTATTCTAGTGATAAGGCTGTCCCAGCATAGGTATAGTTACTATCCACCTACCCAGTATAGAAAATGTTGGCTCCCATCCCCATGTGGAGCTTTGGTGATCTGCCCTCATCCTGGATTCCAGTGTGTGAGGGATCTGTGGGCTTATCTAGATTTGGAAGTATTGACTCAGCCCTAGGGTTAAGGGGGTTAGCATGGTGTCAAATTAATTAGGAGAAGTAACACTCTGGACAGCTGAAGCTGAGAGTACTAAGGCTAAGGCAGTTTATGGGTCATCATTTTATTTATTTTTCAATTTCCCTTTTTATTATTATAAACTTGACAAATGGGAATTTTCCCACACAAAGACAGAAAAAGACAAATGCATATGAAATTGAATCTCTACTATAGATAGTCCTCTGGATCGTGATTGATCAGAGTTTTTAAATCATTCATAGTTCTTTTCCTTTACAATGCTGTAGTCATTATACAAATTGTTCTCCTTGTTCTGTTCACTTCATTCTGCATTGGTTCATACAAATACTCCTAAGTTTCTCTGAATCCATTGTTTTCTTCATTTCTTATAGTGTGATATTCTATTACATTTGTATACTATATTTTTTAGATATTTTTCCAGTTGATTAGTACTCACTTTGTTTCTAGTTCTTTGCTACAAGAAATAGAACTTCTATAAATATTTCTGCATATATGGGTCCCTTTCCTCTTTCTTTGATTTTTTTGGCGTATTGTCCTAATAGTGGTATCAGTGAGTAAAGCCTATGCACAGTTCAGTGACTTTTTGGGCAGAGTTCCATATTACTTTCCAGGATGGCTGGACCATTTCACAGCTCCACCAGCAGTGCCTTAATGTCTCCATCTTCCCACTGCACTTCCAACAATACCATATGCTTATTTTTGCCACTCTGATGTGTGCAAGGTAGAATTTCAGATTTGTTTTAATTTGCCTTTCTCTATATATTTGGAGTATTTTTTCATATGGCTATAGATAGTTCAAATTTCTTCCTTTGAAAATTGCCTATTTGTATTCTCTAACCATTTTTCTAGTTTAATCATTCATCTATTGGAGAATAGCTCTTGTTCTAATATATTTGAATCAACTCACTATACATCTATACATACATACATATGTATATAAGACCTTTATTGGAGAAAAACTGCAAAGAATTTTTTCTTAACTTACTGTTTCCCTTTTAATCCAAACGCATTGGTTTTGTTTGTATAAAAACTTTTCAATATTATGTAATCAAAATTATCCATTTTATTTTAGCTTATGTGACCCTCTATCCCTTGTTTGGCCAAGAACTCTCCAAATATCTATAGTTGTGAAGGGTATCTCCTTCACAGAGACATCGTTGAACTCCCTTCTACCTCTTCTTGCATTCTAGAGGCCATTGTGCTCGAGGGGCAGTGATTGTCCTTGACTTTACCTTGACTTTACTGTCCTCTCACCATTGGCTGTCCTTTTAAGCCTTCTAAGTCTAACTTAAAATGTACCAAATAAAGGCTCTAGAATCACTACGAGGACTGACTCTTTTGTGTTGGTTTCCTAAGTCCCTATTGTAAGGGCTTTATATCCATACATTTCTATAATTCTGGTGTTATCCTGCCCAGAAGGTAGCATAAGGCCTAGTAACAGCATACATTGTTGGGCTACATGAGTGATATCTTTGCTAATCATCCTTGAAGCAACAAATGTCATCCTGATCACGGGCTGGATGATCCAGACATTGTTGCCACCGCATCTGTATCCCTTTTACACTGCCATCAGGTGGCCTGAGGGTCTGAGAAGGAGCAGCCTCAGTGGGGAGTTGGGGACCTTTCTCTTCTCTACCCTAACCCCCAATTCCCAGTTCTCACCACGTGACTGATACCCCTTCCCACTTGCATACTAATCCTCTTCCCCATTCTCACCCTTGCCCGAGGTAAACCAGAGCCCCACTCTGTTCTGATTCTTGAACCTATTATCCCTTCCCAAAAGTAATTGACTGGGGAGCATCCACCCTGCCATTGTTCCCTAAAGTCAAACAGGTTTTATCATCTGTCATTTAACTGTAAGGATGACATGGCTTTTTCATCTGCACTAGAGCTGAACTTTCATATGAACTCACATATGTCTCCCCTAATTAGAACCTAAGTTTTCTTTTTCTATTTCTAGAGCTTAGCACAGTGCTTGGCACATAGTAAGTGCTTAATCAATGTTTTTCTATTCCATTCCATTTGGCAATGACCCACTGTGACTTCTCCTCACTCGCCCTGCCCAGTGTGGGTGAGCTGCCATAGTCAGACAATTGGTCTATTGTCCCAGTTCTGGGGCTATGGACAGCCCAAATAGAACGATCCTGGTTTTTGAAGGGAAGGTAGGGCAAATGAGGGAAGAGATCATTCACGGTATCAAACTCTTTTGGGGGTCTCTGTTCTCATAAAGCCCCCAAAGTTGCTGGCATGAATTAAATGACCTTTGGACTCCCTCTCACTGAGGTTTCTCTTAGGCTGGAACAATCTCGGCATATTTCTCCAGTGCCTAAAAGGGTACCAGAAATCAGTTTTTTCACTGGATTTTGATCCAGATCATTCCCATTTGGACAAAAATCTGGAACCAAGTCTTCAGGTAGATGAATCCCTCTTTGGGCTCAGTTCTATGAGTCTTCCTATTTTCTGGGGGAGTTCCTCAGAGCAATAGGTAATTGTGATGTGTCATCTTTACAGGATAGTTTGGTGAGTAGAGCGCTGGGCTTGGAGCCAATAAGACCCAGGTTTGAATCCTACTTAATATGTTTTTTAGGTATATGACTGGACAAGTTACTTAATTTCTCTGAGACTCAGTTTATTAATTTGTAAAACTGGGATGGTAATAGCACCTACCTCACAGGCTTTTTGTGAGGATCAAATGAAATAATATATACAAAATACTTTGCACTATACACATACGAGTTCTTATTCTCTGAAGCCAGAGCTATAACTGGTCAAAACTCCACCTGGGGCAAATTCACCATAGGTACAAGCTCATCAGGTGAGGTCACTCATCCCCAAGAGAAGCCCACAGTAGCACTTGTGTCCCATGCCTCCTGGGGACCACAAGGTAAGGTACTGGGATAGTACTTATGATGGGGAGGAAGGGTAGAAGCACAGTCTCTTGAATATCAATGCCCTGAGGCAAAGCCCCATTCATCCCTTGCTAGTTATAACTCTATCTAGAGATATTCTATAGACTGACAAAATACTTAGTTCATTCAAGAAGCATTTATTAAATTAAAGGTACTGTGCTAGATTCTGGGAATACAAAGGCAAATGAGAGTCCCTGCCCTCAACAATCTTACGTTATATGATGTTTAGTCCTTTCCATTACTTGGTGTGGGGGTTGCTGTCTATTGATCTGTTTTCATAGCTGTAGTCTATCCTCTAAATGAACTTAAGTATTATTCTAATACTCATGTTATTCCAAACTATATATAAGGCTATAGATAGGGGGTAGGACCCCCTCAATTTTTCTTTCAATTGAATGATATATTATATCCTCCTAGATACTGACTTCCTCTCTGGGTTTTAGTGACACTGCTCTTTCTTGGTTTGTCTGACTATACCTTCTCAGTCTACTTTGCTGATTTATCATCCATATCACAGAAACCAAATGTGATTTTACCATAATACTCTGTCCTGGGCCTTTTTCTCTTCACTTGCCATGCTCTCTCTGTTGGGGTTCTCATAAGTCCCCATGGTTTCAATGATCATTTCTATGTCAGTAACTCCCAGGTTTGTTTACAGTTATTCCTTCCACATTGTGACTTTCCCCATCATGTTTTCTATAGATCATGGCTCAGCATAAGAAATTACATGGGAATTTTTTGGGAGTTTTGTGGAAATTGCAGATGATATGTAAAGGCCAGCAGACAACACAAAAAAAGTTTGGAAACTCAGAAATGCATAAAATATATGCACAGTATTAAATAATATCAATCCAAATTTTACAATAACGTATTGTAAACCCCTCGTAAAAGAAAAATAAAAAATTCAGGCTTCTTGTTTGGTATGCAGGGAAAGCCAAAATATTTTACACAGATTTTTCCAGATGGCAGCAAGCCCTAAAGCCCATGATATGGAAGAGATAACTGTATATGGTTATAATCTCTTTCCTGAGCTCCAGGTCTATGTTATCAACTGCCTATTAGACATTTTGAGCTGGGTATCCTGGACACATCTGAACTTCAACATGTCCAAAAACAGACCTCATTATCTTTTCTCCCAAACCCATTCATCTTCTAAACTCTTTCTGCTGAGGATGCCATTATCCTTCCACTTACCCAGATTCATAACCTCAGTGTCCTCCTTGACTCCTCACCCACCCCACATATCCAAATCAGTTGCCAAATCTTATAATTTCTATCTCTACAATATCTCTCATGTACATCTTTTTCTCTTTACTCACATAGTCACAACACTAGTTCAGGTTCTTAATACTTCCTACTTGGACTATTATAATAATCACCTATTTGGTCCCCCTGTTTTAAGCCTCTCCCCATTCAAATCTGAAACAGCTGAACTCCATTAACTCCTTTTTTATAGTATTTTATTTTCTTCCAATTATATGTAAAGACAATTTTTAGCATTCATTTTTATAAGATTTTATGTTCCAAATTCTTCTCCCTTCCCTCTCCTCTTTCTAAAATGGTAAGCAATTTGACATAGTTTATATATGTGCAATCATATAAAACATATTTCTGTATTAGTCACAGTTGTGAAAGAAGAAACAGACCACAAGGGAAAAACCACACACACACAAAAAGCAAGTGAAAATAGAATGCTTTAATCTGCATTCAGAGTTCACCGGTTTTTATCTGGATGTGGATAACATTTTCCATCATGAGTCCTTTGTAATTGTCTTGGATTATTGTATTGCTGAGAAGAGCTAAACCATCCATTAACTTTTAATCCGAAATATTTACTCAGTTGAAGGCAAATTATAATATAACATTCTATTCACAAACCAGAAACAACTCTCACCAGTGCATGTGGTATCCACGGGAGAGTTAGCATAAACTTATAGAACCATAACAAGAGACACATGAGGAGGGAATATATGTGTCTGAAACAACACACAACTCTGGACAACTTGATGTTAGTACGCTTTATCCCCTTCAGTAACAATCTGCACAATAATCTATTGGGAATCAGGGCCGCTTCTCTGCTGGCTCCTACTCTTGGGTCACACTTCTTCTGGGTGTTTCTGTTCACCCGAGGGCTGCTCTTTTGAGTTACCAAAGCAATGTTAAACATTTTCAACAAAAGTAGAAACCCCAATATCTGGGATATTGTATAACTTTTCTAGGACTGCTTCTTTGGGTGAAGTATGAGGGGCTTTCACATTCCAGGGTAGCGGATAGTAGTACAGGAAAAAGCAAAGGCAAAAAACTGTCTTCCTCCAGTCCGCTCGTCCAAGCAGCAGATGGCAACGCAAAGCCTTTGTCTAGTTCACTCTTCAAGGAAGCAAGTGGTAATGCAGGCTCTGCGGACTGTTCCCAGACCCAATCGGAGGTTTTGTGGATTCTTCTCAGACGCAGATTTGAGGTATGGTCTGACCCAGTTGGAGTACTTGTCCAATCCTACTCCTCCAAAGCAGGGTTTTTTGGTGTGAAATTTGACTCGCCTCTGTTGCATGGTTCAAAACAAAGATCCACATTTCTTTCAGCCAAGCCCTGGCTGGGTGATGTACAATTGTCCCATAGTAATCATAACAGTTTTAGGTCTCAGTGTATTGTAGCTATAATCCTTAAAGTTTTTATATTGGCCATATACAAATTAGTTGGAAAATAGGACACTTTCTCCACCTTTACTCTGAGTATCTTTTCCCTATGGGCATCTTACTCAGTATTTCTTTTACAACTGTCTTTGTTTCTGTCATTTTTTATTTAAAAAAAAAAGTCCAAATTAGAAAGAGGAACCACCTAACATACTCTTACATGGGAAACAAGGTCATCCTATGGAGGGCCCTTAAAGCTGCCTTTCCTCATTCTGATCAACTGCATGGGAGTTTTGGTGCTAGTTTCCAGACATGTATAACTCAAGATTCACCCTACATGACGAAATGTTTGCTAGCTGGTTGCTGAGTTGGAGGATCTGACAGTTCAGAGGATTGGCTAACATGACAAAATAGGAAAATGATAAATGTTGGAGAAGATGTGGGAAAATTGGAAAGCTAATACATTATTGGTGGAATTGTGAACTGATCCAACCATTCTGGAGAACAATTTGGAATTGCACATACCCTTTGATTCAGCAATACCAAAACTAGATCTGTAATCCCAAAGAGATCATAAATAGGGAAAAGGACCCACATGTACAAAAATATTTATAGCAGCTCTTTTTATGGTGGCAAAGAATTGGAAATTGAGGGGATGCCCATCAATTGGGGAATGGCTGAACAAGTTGTGGCATATGAATGTAGTAAAATATTATTGTGCTATGAGAGATGATGAGCAGGTGGATTTCAGAAAAATCTGGAAAGACTTGTGTGAACTGATGCTGAGTGAAGTAAGCAGAACTAGGAGAACATTGTACATAATAACAACAGCAACCATGAAATGACCGTTTAATAGACTTAGCTCTTCTTAGCAATGCAAGGATCTAAGACAATTCCAAAAGACTCATGATGGAAAATGCCGTGACATCCAGAGAAAGAACTATGGAGTCTGAATGCAAACTGAAGCACACTATTTTCACTTTTTTGTTGTTTTTTCTTTCTCATGGTTTTTCCCTTTTGTTCTGATTCTTCTTTCACAATATGACTAATGTGGAAATACATTTAATATGATTGTACATATATAACCTACATCAGATTGCATGCCATCTTGGGGAGGAGGGAGTAGAGAGAGAGAGGAATATTTAGAACTCAATATCATATGAATGTTGAATGCTGAAAACTAAAAATAAATAAATTAATTATTTTTAAAAAAAGGATGTAAGTTCCTTGAGGGCAGGGGTTGTTTTTGCTTTTTCTTTATATCTCTAGTGCTTAGCACAGTGCTTCCTTGGCATATAGTGTTTAGTAAATGCTGATTGATACTCTTTAATAACTTTGACATGGCTCGTGTTTTGATCTCACTAAGATAAGCTTAGGAACATTTCTAAACGTAGGAATAGATTTGCTTCTGGTCTTCACCCAAGGTTATCACCTAGGCTAACCTGTAATAAACCATTTACAAATAAACATTGGAACATAAAGCATATTTATTATAACATGTAAAGTACAACAATGTGTTACCTGTAAGCCATAGTTAGCAAGGAAATGTTTTTTTTTCCCCCTTTACAATCCCTGGAGAAGGTCATTTCCCATTTCCCCATATACTGACTTATAACACCAACAGAGAAAATTTCAGCATCATGGGTAGAGTTAGAGAACTTTGTTGACTATAGCATCTATGTCCCATCTCATAGCCTGCTTCTCTTACAGTCTTGGCTCTCATGATCTAGATGCCATAGACCAGCTCTGTGTCCTCTCAGTGCTAGTTCTACTGGCCTCCCCTGCTGCCATATAGCTGCTTATCACTGCTATAACCTTAGATGCTTCTCTCCTGTCTCAGCACCCCCGGCTTCTACAGACTCATAATAATCTCTGCTTTCATCTAATCAGCACCTGCACGTGGGCCCCATGCCTCATGGCAAAGTGAGCTTCTGCTCTCCTTTAATTAATGCCTGTACCTTGGGCCAGAGGCATTATGGGAAGATGTATCCTTTCCTTGTCAGACAGGTCCATTATATTATGGAAAGAAGGTTGGACTTTACAATAAGGATCCATTTAGAAGGATAACTGCTTTCTCCCACTTCCTTTCTCTTTCTTATTCAAAGTGATATTTTTACCTAAAATAAAACAAGAGAAAAAAAGTTTTTTCAATGGCACTTGGCATCTACTGTGCTTTTGATAGACCCTGTGATTCCCTGTACCAGGTGCAGGGAATTTCCCATAAGGAAACTCCCTCTACCAATGCAGATTGATACCTGCTCGGCAATATATATTCTTAGAGAGTTGCCTGAGGCACTGAGAGATTAAGTCACTTGCCCAGGGTCACACAGCCAGTATGGGCCAGAGGCAACACCCGAACCCAGATCTTCCTGACTCCTGGCTAGCTATCACACCATTCTGCAAAGCTGCCTACAAGTTAAACTTGATGGATTCATTCTTCCCTAATTTGGAATTTATGTAAGGGAGTTGGTATGGACTTTTGTCCTCTGTTGTTCAGTTGTGTCCAACTCTTCGTGACCCCACAGACCATAGCACACCAGGTCCTTGGAAGTTAAACCTGGAACTTCTGGGAGTGGCACAGACTGATGCAAGAACAAGATGGAAAGGATAATTGACTACAGCCAGCACTGTGTAGGTGTCCTAAGCCTAGTTTCCCCACTTTCCCTCTTGCCACCCTAGTCAAGTGTGCAAGCTCTATTGCATCTTGGGAGATGATCTTGGAGAAGCCCTATTCTAATTAAAACCTTAGGGTTGCCTTAGTTTATTAGTCCATAACAGAAGTTCTTAACTCTTTTCCAGTCTGGTAAAAAATATGGACCCCATCTTAGAATAATGTTTTTAAATGTATAAAATAAAACATATAGAATTGCCAAAGAAATCAGTTATATTGAATAAAGATGTAATATTTTTTCTCATCCAAGTTCACATCTCCATGAAATATATCTATGACCACCCTCCTACCCCTACCCCGGGGGGCCTGTGAGTCCGGGGCTAAGAGGACCTGGCCTAAGACTTTCTGAAGACTTAATATTCCCTCTGTCCCATCAATCCAATTCAGCCTTGATGCTTCCGAAGACAGAACCTTCTCTAGGACAGGCGTTCTCTATCTTTTTTTTATGTGTCATGGACCCCTTTGACAGTATGGTGAAGCATATCAACCTTTTCTCAGGATGTTTTTAAATGCATAAAACAAAATACATGTGATTACAAAGAAAATCAATAATATTGAACTACAGTTATAAAAATATTTTTAAAAAAAGTTCACAGACCCCCTAGTTAAGGATTCCTGTTCTAGAATCTCTGTTCTTTCATTAGTGAGATCCTCATTATCATGATCTTTTCCTCTTATAATACTTCTATCTTCTACAGGTTTAACTGAAATGTGTGTTTTTAAGCTAGGAGAAAACCATCCTCTCCAATTCTGTCCACTCCTCTTATTCTCTTTCTTCTTGTAGACATACACAGGGCCTTGTTTTTCTACTTTGAATTATTGTATAATACCTTCTAGATCCTTGTTGCTGTCATTTGCCAACGTCCAGGCCACTCTCCCTTCTTCCTCAGTGAATTTAGCACCCAGTTTATAGTTGTCATCTTCTTCACTCAGACCCTGCCCTTATCCTTGGAAAATGTAGTAGTTCATGTTGATAATTTATCTAAAGCCCCATCCAGCTAATCAATTTCTTAAATTCTTCTGGCCCATATTTCTATTCTACCTCATCTACCCACAGATGTAGTCACACCTTAGACCTCATCATCACTTGAAACTGTTCCATCTCTAAGGTATTGAACTCTGAAACTCTCCTCTCTGATCACTTACCTCCTTTCCTTCCACCTCTCCCACTTCCTGACTCTTTCTGAACTTGCGATTAATCTTTACCACGATTCTCTTGTTAGCCCCAGTCCATTATCCCTGCTCTGATCTCACTTTTCTCCCATTATAGTGTTTATCCATCTAATAAACTCCAAATCCAAAGAAACTGTTGTCCCACATCCTTGAATCCCTTGCTGTCTTGTCCTTTCATTCTTCATGCACTACTGATCGTCAAGTCTGGGCTATTACACCATTTGACTTTTCCTCTCCTACTCCCCCGAGTCAATGAATGTTACTGGAGGAAGTCACAAACAGGTATAGACTGTGTCCACCACAAATTCATGTTATCTAATCTCACTCACAACTACCCAGTAATCTTTTTTGCTAATCTCTGATTGACTGTTTATCACACTCCCCATAGCAGTTGTTCCAAACCTCCTTCCTTAATCTTTCATCGGCATCAATCAATCAACATGTATTTATTAAGTATTTACTTTGTGCTAGGCACTGGGGGTGCAAATACAAAGAATGAAACAATTCCTACTCTTAAGGAGCTTATATTGGTGAGACAACATGTACACGTATATACAACATGTATCTACAGAATTAATGCCAGATGAAAAAATACAAGGTAGTTGAAGAGGAAGGTCACTAGTCATTTGGAGAGAACAGGAAAGGCTTGTGGAAAGGTGGTGCTTTGAGCTGAGTCTTGAAGGAAGAAAGGAATTCTGGGAGGTGGAAGTAAGGAAGAAGTCCATTCCAGGAATGAGGGTTCACCAGCTCAAAGAAATGGAAGATGGAATACCTTATGTGAGGAAAAGAGAAGACCAGTTGGGTTGGCTATAGATTGAGGGAAAGGGAGTAATATATAGTGAGTCTGGAAATTTAGTTGGGGCTCTGAGGTCTTACATCCACTGGATTGGTCAAGATGACAGAAAAGGAAAATGAGAAATGGTGGAGGGGAGGTGGGAAAATAGGTACACTGTCGGTTGAGTTGTGAATTAGTCCAATCATTCTGGAGAATAATTTGAAACTATGCCCCAAAAGCTATAAAACTGTCATACCCTTTGACCCAGGAATAACACTACTAGTTATACTACACCAAAGAAATCAAAGAAAAAGAAAAAGGACCTATATGTCCAAAAATATTTATAGTAGCTCTTTTTGTGGTGGCAAAGAATTGGAAACTGAAGGAATGATCATCAATTGAGGAATGGCTGAACAAATTATGGCATATAAATATGATGGAATATGAAAGTACTATGGGAAATGCTGAATGGAGATGGTTTTAGGAAAACCTGGAAGACCTATATGAGCTGATGCAAAGTGAAGTGAGCAGAACCAGGAGAACAATTCACATGGTAACAGCAATATTGTTAAGATAACCAATCGTGAAAGACTCAGTCACTGTGATCAATGCAATGATCCACCGCAATTCCAAAGAACTCATGATGAAAAATGCTATATGTCTCTAGAGAGAGAACTGATAGATTTGAAGCACAGACTGAATCATATTTTTTTCTCTTTCTCTCTTTTTCTTTTTGAACATGACTAACAGAAATGTTTTGCATGAATTCATATGTATAATGGGCATTATAATTTTTGACATCTCAATGGGTGGAAGGGGTGAAAAAGAGGGAGAGAACTGAAAATGGAACTAAAAATAAAAGTGAATTTCTAAAAAAATGGTATGAAGGACTTTAAAAGTTAAACAGAAGAGTTTATATTTTACCCTAGCAGCCACAGAGATTCATTGGAGCTTTTGGAGGTGGTGACATTAAGTAAATTCATGTTTGCTGTGTATTGAGGAAGGAGTGGGGAGAGGCTTAAAACGATGAGATAATTAAGAGGCTATTACAATAGTCTAGGCAAGAGATAAAGAGGTCCAGAATTAAATTGTTGACTGTGTAAATAGAAGGAATATGATGCAAGAGATGTCATTGGAGATAGAAATGGTAAGATTTGGCAACTGATTTGATATGAGGGATGAGAGAAAGTGAGGAGTCAAGGATTGTGCTGAGGTTCTGAGCCGTGAGACTAGAAGAATGGTGGTCATTTCAAAAGAAATAGGGAAGTTTGGAGGTAGGTTCGAGGGTGGGGGGAAAAGATGATAAGGTCTGTTTAAGACATGTTGAGTTTGAGATGTCTCTGGGATATTCACTTTGAAATGTCCAACGGTCATTTGATAATGTGGAGAATGAAACTCCACAGAGAGAGTAGGGCTGAATAGATAGCTCTGTGAGTCATCTTCATAGAGGGTTGATGAGGTCACCAGTGGATTAACATTTATTAAGCACCTACTTCAAGTCAGCCACAGTGCTAAAAGAGGCAAAAGATAGTCCCTGCCCTTAAGGAGTTTATAATCTATTGGGGAAGACAATGGGCGAACAAATATATACAAAATAAGCCATATACAGGATAAATTGGAAATAATTAACAGAGTGAAGGCATTGTAATTAAGAGGAGTTGGGGAAGGCTTCCTGTACAAGGTGGGATTTTAGTTGGGAATTAAAGGAAGGCAGGGAGGTCAGTTGGAATGAAGGAGGAAGAGGTTTCCAGGCATGTGGGACAGCCTGAGAAAACTCCTAGAACAGAGAGATGAAGTGTCTTATTTATGGAATAGTTAGAAGGCCAGTGTTACTGAATAGAAGAATAAGTGTTGGAATGTAAAGTGCATGAAGACTGGGAAAGTAGGAGGGGGCAAGGTTATGTCAAAAAGAGCATTTTGTATTTGATCCTGGAGGCAATAGGAACTCACTGGAATTTATTGAGTAGGGTGGGGTTAGGAGGCTAGGAAGTGGGGGAGTAGAAGCAGAAGGAGAGTGACATGATTGGACTTGCACTTTAGCAAAATCACTTTAGTAGCTGAATGGAGGGTGGATTGGAGTGGAAAGAAACTTGAGGCAGGCTGACCCAACAGCAGGCTATAGCAATAATCCAGATGTGAGGTGATCAGGGGCTATACCAGAGTGGTAGCAGTGTCAGAAAAAAGAAGGGAGTGTATATGAGAGACACTGCAAAGGTGAAATCAGCAGGCCTTGGCAACAGACTGAAGATGGGGAGTGAGACATAGTGAGGAATTCAGGATGACCCCTAGATTGCAAGCCTGAAGGACTGGGAGAATGGTATTGTCCTCTATATTAATAGGGAAGGGAGGAGGATGAGGAAGGGTTTGGGGGGAAATAATGAGTTCTGTTTTGGACATATTGAGTTTAAAATGTCTACTGGACATCCAGTTTGAGATTTCTGAAAGGCAGTTGGAGATATGAGATTGGAGGTCAGCAGAGAGTTTGGGGCAAGGTAGGTAGATTTGAGTCAACAGCATAAAGATGGTTTTAAAATCCATGGGAGCTGATGAGATCACCAAGTGAAGCAGTATAGAGAGAGAAGAGAGGAAGGCCCAGGACAAAACCCTGAGGGATATCTGAGGTTAGAGGGAATCATCTGGAGGAAGATCCAGCAAAGAATATCAAAAGAAAGTCTAGGGAGAGAAAACAAGAGGGATTAAGACAGAACATTGGGGGAATATCCATAGTTAGGGATCATGATATTGATGGAGCAGTCAAGTCAAGCAGCCCAGATGGGTTTTGGGAGGAGGATAGGGAAAAGAATTGAAAGGGGAAGACAAAGAAGAAAACCAGAAAAGATGTTATATGTTATGAAATGTTAGTGTTATGAAAATCCAGGGAGAAGAAGAGGGTGGTCAATAGTGAAAAATAAAGCAGAGAGGTCAAGGAGGATGAGAACTGAAAAAAAATCCTCAAATTTGGCAAATAGAGATGACTGGAGCTTTGCTCAGTAGCAGTATCATAGCCAATGAGATTTATCAGAGACTTGATGATTGCTAATTGAAAGAGATGACTAGTAGCTCTGGAGTAGTTTCAGTTCAATGATGAGGTCAGAAGTCAGAGAGCAAAGGATTGAAGGGTGAGAGGAAAGGAAATGGAAGCAATGAATATAACTAGTTTTTTTTGTAGAAGTTTGGCTGGGAAAGGGAGGAGACATATAGGACAATAGCTTGAAGGGATGGTAAGGTCTAGTGAAGGCTTTTAAGGTAGGGATTAGGGAAGAAACCTGTAGATAGGGAGAGGTTGAAGATTAGAGAGGGAAGGGACGACTAAGGGGACAGTCTCCTGGAGAGGATGAGATCAAAAGTACATGTAGAAGTACATGTCCTTGGCCAGAAGAAGGGCCATTTTGTTTGAAGAAAAGGAGGAGAGAATGGGGGCTGTCAAGAAATTTCGAGATCAAGAGAAGTACACAAGAAAATGGCCTGAATTTTCATGGCAAAGCCCTCAGTTGAGAGGACTGGGGTTTGGGGAATGCCTAGAAGACTTGAGGAGAGAGGGTTTGAAGTAGCTTTTATAGGGTATGGGATAGAAAATCAAGGAGGAATAAAAGGATTGATTTGCTCTAGTGAGACCCCAGTGGGAGTTTAATAATATCCCTACTCCCTTCTCTCCCAGCTCCCGCTTTATTGAGAACATTGAGTCCATTCATCATGAGCCTCAATGTTTGTGTATCCTCATCCCCACCTGGCTCTCACCTCGAAACCTCTATGTCTATTTACTTCCTCCTTTGTTCCAGATTCAGAAGAGGCCTTTCTCCTTGGCAAGACTAGCCCTTTCATGTGTGAACTTGATTGCATCCCATTCAATAACTTATTTATATAAAGCTTTAAGGTTTACAAATTATGTTCCTCACAATCCTATAAGGTTGATAGTGCAAGTATTATCTTCCCCACTTTGCTGACAAGGAAACTGAGGCTCTGAGAGTTTAAGTTAATGATTCCAACCCAAGTTGACTGCTTTGGAGTGCAATGTTTTATATCCACTGTGCTATATTCATAGTCAGTCTCTCCCTCCTCCTCTCTTTGGACTATTATAACAGCTTCCAAACTGGTGTTCTGGCTCTCAGTCTCTCCTGTTCAATCTACCCTTCTCACCACTGCCAAAACAATCTTTCTAATGCATAGTTTTGACGACATCATTTTACTGCTTCCTGGCTCCCTATGGCCTATAGAATAAGACAAATTCCTTAGTCTGGCATTTAAGTCATTCCACAATCTGGCTCCAAATTACCTTTCCAGTCACCAGAAACTCTATGTTCCAGGCTAACTGGTGTATGGGCTGTTCCCCAAATTCCATCCATTTTCCCCCTCCATTAGTTGCATGGGCTGCCTCCCATGCACAAAATGCATACTCTCCTCATTTCTGCTTTTCAAAAATCATCTTTTTTTGTCAAGATCCAGCTCAGGTGCCACCCTCTTGGTGAAGCATTCTGTACAACAGAAATAGCCCAGGACCTGGAGTCAGAGAATCTGGTTTCAAATCCTGCTTTTGCCACTTAAAACCTATGTGAGATCTTGGGTAAGACATTTAACTTCTGGTTTCAATTTCCTCATCTTTAAAATTAGAGGATTGAGCTAAATGTAGTGGGCTAAGTGAGTTTTCTTTTTTTTCTTTTAATTTCTTAAACATTTTCAAGTAGCAAGGATTTTTAAAATGAATCTCTCTCCCACTACCTTCCCTCAAATTAAGCAAATAAAAAACAAAAAACAGAAAAACATATACTTTGATACATAGCTACATGGTCTGGCAAAACAAATTTGGATATAGCCATATCCAAAAATATCTGTCTCTTTGTACATGTTAAGTTCATTGCCTTTCTGTAAGGAGATGAGTTGCATATTCATATTCATTCTTTTGGACTTGTGGTGTATCATCACATTGATTTATTCTAAAGTTTTTCAAAGTTACTTTTCTGTATAATGCTATTGTATAGCTTGTTCTCCTGGTACTGTTCACTTCATTCTGCATCAGTAGATAAAGATTTTCCCAATTTCCCCTGAAACTGTCCATGTCATCATTTTTTTATGGCACAAAAATATTCCATTTTATTCCATGTACCACCAATCTGTTTAGCTATTCCCAATATGGGAACAACTCCTTAGTTTCCAATTTTGGGCTACCATGAAAAAAGCTTTATAAATATTTTTGTACCTATGGATTATTTTCCTTTATATTAGGTTTTTGTGGGGTATGGGTCTAGTAGTGGTATCACTAAGTCAAAGCACATGCAGTTTGATAACTTTCTAGGGATACTTCCAAATTGCTTTCCAGAACCCCACCAACAGTACACTAGTGTAGCTAGATGAGTTTTCACTGATCCACCAATCAGGCCAGCTCAGCTCTAAGGCCTAGTGCCAAAACAGAGAATTAATTCGACCAGGGTAGCATGTTAGGGGTAGTGGTTGGAGGGGGATAATAGTCATCGGTCGGAAGGTTGCTATATCCTGTAGGGAGAAGTGGAACAGTATCAGAGCAGATGGCAAGATGCCTATACTGGGTAAGCCTTAGATTCATATTTGTTGAGATTCAGAGGAGTTGAATAATTTGTTCAAATTACACTGAGCAAGTGGCATAGTCAGGATTGGAATTAGGGCCTCCTGACCCCTGGTCCAGTGCTCTTTTCATTGCATCTTACACTGCCTAGTAAAACATATAAGCTATTATTACCTTTCCAAAGTCACATCAGAACAGTTTAAATCAACAAAAAATTTTGAGCACCTATTTTGTGTCAAGTCATATTGGGGAAACAAATATGAATAATAGGACAGGGTCTACGTCCTTTGAAGGCTTTATAGTCTAATAATAACTGCCCACATTTTTATAGCACTTTAAGGTTTACAGTGTTTTATATACATTATCTCATTTGATCTTTCACAATTTTCCTATATGGTAGGTAATACAATTATACCCTTTTAAAGGAATTAGATGTTCAAAAATATTTATGGCAGTTCTTTTTGTGGTAGCAAAGAATTGGAAATCGAGGGCATACTCATTAATTGGGGAATGACTGAACATGTTTTAGTATATGATTATGTTGGGTTTTTTTTTTTTGTTTGTTTGTTTTAGGCAATTGGGGTTAAGTGACTTGCCCAGGGTCACACAGCCAGTAAGTGTTGAGTGTTTGGTCTGAGGCCAGATTTGAACTCAGGTCCTCCTGACTTTAGGGCCAGTGCTCTATCCACCGCACCACCTAGCTGCCCCTTAGTATACGATTATGATGGAATAACATTGCACTATAAGAAATGATGAGCAAGATGATTTCAGAAAAACCTGGGAAGACTTACATGAACTGATGCAAAGTGAAATGAGTAGAACCAGGAGGACATTGTATACAGTAACAGCAATATTATAACAATAATCAACTGTGAAAGACTTAGCTACTCTGATCAATACAATGAGCCAAGATAATTCCAAAGAACTCTTGATGAAAAATGCTATCTACCTCTAGAAAAAGGGCCAATGAACTCTGAGTATAGTTTGAAGCATACTTTTTTTTTTTTATTTTATGTTTCTTGCTTTTTATTTTTTTATTTTTGCAACATGGCTCATGTGGAAATGTGTTTTGCATGACTTCACATGTGTAACTGATATTATATTGCTTGCCTTCACAATGAGTGGGGGACGGGTAGAGGAGAGAGAGAATTTGGAACTCAAAAAATTTAAAAACAAATGTTTAAAATAAATAAGATTAAAAAACTAGAAAAAAAATTATTCCCTTTTTATAGGTAAGGATCCTGTAGCTCAGAAAGGTTTAGTTACTTGCCCATAGTCACACAATAAGTATCTAAGGTAGGATTCTGAACTCACATCTTTCTAACTTCAAGGCCATCACTCTGGGCTGAGCATGCTGCCTGATCACAGTCCCTTGTTAGAAGTAAGAGGCATAACTCTAACAGAAGTAAGACCTTGAGCAGGCAGAGAATCATAGACTTTATATATATTATATATATATTTATATATATAATATGTATTTATATAATATATATATAATATATATATCCTGCTGATGTTTGAAGACTTTCAAAGAGAAGGAATCCATGGCGTCTCAATGCAGTTCATTCTACTTTTGGACAGCTAGAGTTGTTAGGCATTTTGCCTTTCTACAACTTCTATCCATTTCTGCTTGTTCTATTCTCTTTGACCAAACAGAACAAGTCTCCTCCTTCTTCCAAATGATAATCCTTCAGATACTTGAAGACAATTGTAATGTACCCCCCTCCCCTACCCCGAGTCTTCTTTTCTCTAAACTAAACATTCCCAACCAATTCTATGATACGGACTCTTCATCCTTCAGGTTGCCCTTGTTTGGACAGTCTACAAGTCTACAACATCTTTCTTAAACTGTATCACCTAGAACTGAATTCAATCTTCCAGATGAAATCTGAGTCATGCCAATCCAGAGCCACATTCCAGTTATCATCATGTAGCTTCTCTCTCTGAGCTTGAGTTTCTTTAACTGAAAATGAGGAAACTGGACGTAGTGTTCTCTAGAGGGCAGCTAGGTGGCTCAGTGAATAGAATACCAGCCCTGCAGTCAGGAACACTCATCTTCCTGAGTTCAAATTTGACCTCAGATACTTAGTAGCTATGTGACCCTAGGCAAATCATTTAACCCTGTTTGTCTCAGTTTCCTCTTCTATAAAACGAGCTGGAGAAAAAAAAATGGCAAATCATTCTGGTATCTTTGCCAAGAAAACCCAGAGAAAGGGATCACAAAGAGTTGGGTATGACTGATCAACTAAACAACAGCAACAACAAAGCGCTCTCTGTCTCTGTCTCTGTCTCTGTCTCTGTCTCTGTCTCTCTCTCTATATATATACACATGTGTGTGTATATGTGTGTGTGTGTATATATATGTGTACATGTGTATATATGTATATACGTATGGACCTAGGTTGGTTTTATATATATATATACATATATACATATATACATAGATGTATGGACCCAGCTCTATACTTATAATCAGTGTGATTTTGGACAAATCAATTAATCAATAAACATATATTAAACCCCTGCTATGTTCCAGGCACTGTACTGAATGCTGAAAATCCTGTTCTATGCCTCAGTGTACTCATCTGTAAAATGAGGAGCTTGGATGATGACTAGTCATGTTAGTTCCAATTCTCTTACACAAATAGAGTGTGAAAGTTAAAAATGAGGTATAAAATGTCTTGAGCTCATGGGGGATGAACCACTTTTCAACATGAGTGGGGTAGGGCTAATCATAACCCAACTTTCTCTTAGTTCTAGTTCAATGTTGGGATGAAATGAGTCACTCTCAAGTCATTAAACAGTTAAGAAAAAGGAGGTTTACTTTGCCCTAACACAGCAAGCTTATGAAACAAGGATCTAATGGTACTAGCTTCTCTGTATTCAGCTTTCCCTGTCTCCATATGGAAACACATCTGGTCATGAGGGCAGGATATGATGAAGGACATGGTGTTTAAAGTCGTCTTCAGAAATTCACCAAGTCCTAGGAGCCCAGACTTCACATGAGTGGGACATTTTCTGCCTTTGGTGACCAATTAGTGGTATCAGGGAGGCCAGGGCCAATCAGGTCCCTGGGACAGCTTGTCTCCTTTTACGGAAAGCTAATTCCTGTCACGGGGGAGAAGGAGAGACCTGAGTTTACCTGTGGCTGGAGGGCAAAGAAACTGTATTGGGGAAACAGGGGCCAATCATGTCCTAGGATCACTTTGTCTCCTTTCAAGAAAAACTAATAGATGTTTCAGGAGGAAAGGAGGAGTGGACCTAACCCATGTTATAGGAAAATGTTGGGAGGTATTGATCTGATCACAATATGTATTTGAGGAAGGTTATGAAAAATGAATATTTTTCCAACTGGTAGATTTAGGGAGTGGTGGGGGGAGGGGGTAAGAGATACTAGGCACAAAGAACAGAAAAAGTACAGAGGCAGAAAAGCATGATATATGTTCAGGGACCTACCAGCAGTCCATATATGTATATGCATGTATGTATGCATATATGTATGTGTGTATGTGTGCATGTAATATAAGTATGATCGTGTCCATTTAATAGATCAAGTTAGATGACTTTATCAAGGTCACATAGCCAAGACATGACATAATCAGGACTCAAGTCCAGGTCCCCTCACTCCCAGTCCAGGGCTGTTCATACTTCACAAAAAGAACTCATGGAATATGAAATAAGGAAGAAAAACTTGGTGGCACCACTAAGTTGTGAAGGTTCTTAAGTGTGATGTTAAGGAATCTAACTAACCTAAAGGAGGCTGGGTGACACAGTGGATAGCATTGGGCTCAGAGTCAGGAAGACCTAAATCTAAATCAGTGTCTCAGTCACTGACCAGCTGTGTGACCCCAGGCAAGTTCTTTAGCTTTTCTCAGTCCTTCAGTCTTGTCATCTGTTCTAGGAGGATAATAAAAGTGCCTACATCACAGGGTTGTTGTAAGCATTTTGCAAACCTTAAAAAGCCATATAAATAAGAGGAAAGGGAATAATATAAAGTACCTACTATGTGCCAGGCACTAAGTCCTTTGTTGTTATTATTATTATTATAATAAATATTATCTTGCAATAATCCTGCAAGATAGATGCTATTGTTATTATTCTCATTTTACAGTTGAGGAAACTGAGGCAAACAGAGGTTAAGTGACTTCTCCAGGGTCATACAGTTAGGAAATGCCTGAGGCCAGATTTGAACTCAGGTCTTCCTGTTTCCAGGCTCAGCGCTCTTTCCACTCCCCCACGTAGCTGCCTCAAATGCCAATTATTATTATCGTTACCAATAATAATAAACTTAATTTGGTGGGCATTTGGGCATCGATGGAAATTTTAAACATAGAAATCAGAGCCGTGCCACTGGAAGATAACTACAAGCCTTGCAGGATGGATTAAAGGAGGGAGAAACAAGAGATAGGGAGAAAAGAACCCTGATTAGAGAATCCAAGAACCATGGTAACCTAAGCACTGTCGGACCCAGGGAGGTAGCCCTGCTGCTGAAATTGTTTCACCCTTAGTCCTTAGTTCTCACCTCTAGTCTGTATATCTCATCTCGGGGCAGGGGGCATTTTAACATTCAAATCAATAAATACTGATGGAGTACCTCCTGCATGCATGCAGTGTGATGTAGAAGGAAGAGAACTGGATTTATCCCCTACTCCTAACTTGCAAGCCAGGTTCCCCCCTGCCAAGTGCCAGAGGTGGATTCTCTGGGGGGGGGGGGGAGCAGATGAAATCAGCTGTAGGTTCCACCCCTATCAGTTATCTAGTACACAACTCCTGGGGAAAGTAAGGGGGAGGGGTTAAGGAGGTGGAGTGGAAGAAGGGGATGAGCAGAGATTCTGTCTTCCTTTCTACTCAAGAGAGAAGCGTTTTCATTGGCCAGGTAAGGGGAATACAAGGACAGAAATATCAAATAGAACTTTCAGGTTTCAAAAACTTATAAGAGGGACTTTCTGCTGAGGAACAAGTATTAAGAAAGCTTCCCTGTAAGCCTCACAACAAAATGTTTGTTCCGAGTTAAAATTTCTCTGGCATGTTTTGGGTGAGATATGTTCTAGGCCTTGCAGAAAGAAACCCTCAGAGTCTCTGTATTAAGGGTCAGGGAGCTCCTTCTGGTCAACTGGACTTGGGTCATGGATACACAGGTCTTGATTGAAGCCTGGCATGGGTATACATGGCTATTCTGTGCTTTAGTTTCCTTATTTGTTATATGATGGGGTTAGACCCAGTGACCTCTCAGGTTCCTTCTACCTGTAACAGCCAGCAATCTTCCCCTCCAGAAGTGGAAAGAGAAGAGGTACCTAAAATCTGATCTGAAAGAGAAGACCAAAGAGGTGGAAAAAGATATGAAGTGACTGGTAATAAATACTCAATAGCAACAAAAAAAATTAGAAAACAAAAAAAAATCTGTCACACACATAAAATAAGGGAACCTTACAATATTTTTTAGTGTTGATTTTAAATATACCTGCAAATTTTGTCTGTTACCTATCATTTTCATGGGAATTAGTTTTATATTTTATATAAATTTTTATATATCTTATTTATATAAATTTATATTATTTATTTTTATATATTTAAATATATTTTATATATTTACTAAACAATTATGCTTGTTTAACTTACCTCAGATGGATACTGATGATTGTATTTGCCTATGAAACATCCCTCCTTCCTGTTCAACAGTAGTCAGCCAGTGAGCTTGGATTCCATGGGCTTTGGTATTGCTTTTCTGGTCAGTCAATGAAAAAGCACTTGTGGAAGTGTCTTGATGGAAGGATTCTCTATGTTCATCTCCAAGTGCCACTAAGTTTTTTTAACAAGTCCAAATGTGAATTCAAGAAATGAATCTTCAGTGCCATGTATCTTATATCTTTATAGTCTTCAATAATAGCTAATAACAATACCTAGCCTTGTTACTTTAAAGTTTGCAAAGTGCTTTACAAATAAGACCTCATCTTATCCTCCCAACAACCCTGGGAGGTTAGTGATAATATTATCCAAATAAATTTCATAGTTGGGAAAACTGAGGCACTTAGAGGCTAAGTGATTTGTCCAGGGTCACACAGTTAGCAAGTGCCTAAGGCTAGATTTGAACTTGGGTCTTCCAAGATCATTTGATCATTAACATCAAGATCATTAACAATTTCCTGGTAGTTCTGCCTTGTAGTAAGTGTCTAATCACTTTTCAGAATGATTTCCATACATCTTCTTCAACTTTATCCAACCGTTTTTCAGAATGTTCATCTTTTATTACTTTCCGTATCTCTGAACCTTATCTTAAAACACTTCAACTCTGGACATTTTCTCTGGCTGTCCCCCATTCCTGGAATGCTCTGTCTTTTCCATTCCAACTACTGTCCTCCCTGGCTTCCTTTAAATCCTAACTAAAATCGCATCTTTTACTGGAAGCCTTCTCCAACCCTTCTTAATTCCCTCTGTTAATTATTTCCTATTTATCCTGCATGTAGTTTGCTTTATATATATTTGTTTGCATGTTATCTCCCCCATTACATTGTCAGCTCCTTGAGACAGGACTGTCCTTTGCCTCTTAAATGATTGATCAATTGATTGGACCCATAAATATGCCCTTTTTGATTTCAGACTCACTGATTCTTGAAAATTGATTTTTTTTTCTGATAAAGAAAACCTGCATTTTTTGCTCATCTCCTTGACAAAATTAAAAAAAATTAAACCAAATTTAATGTGTAATGGTGGTAAGAATTTTTTTTTTCAGGGCTGATCAGTGGTTGACTTGCTTCTTTTCTTTGAGGTCAGTATTTTTTAGTGCAGTCATTTCTCTGACTTCCACAGTAGCTTCAGCATACTCACAAATGAAGCAGATGCATGACATAGACAAGTAGTGATTCTAATAAAATAGCCACAATTTTCAGATCTCTGCAGATATGCCAAGAATACTCTTTATACTTAATGCTTCTCCAGAAGCATTCTTCATGTTTTGGACTTGTTGTGTTGCTCTCTAAAGAAAAGTCTTTCCTGTTAGTCTGGAAGCTAAAGATTCAGCTTGATTTGTGGGGGCAAGTAACTTAAGGTCACAAACAAGGTCATTCTGATCTGCTCTGGTTATTAAATGTGGTTCTGACAACTGAAAGCTTGCTTCAATTAAAGAAATTGTCACCTTGCTTCCTCTCTCTTACCTTGTCCTAGTGATCCTTATCTTTACAATCTGAATCATCAGCTTTATCTGCATGGGAATTCTGAGTTTCTGGTGGTTTCAGTACAGGTAGTTCTTCACTATGTAAGAAAGGTCTTAATTAGATATTGTGTAGTTTGCATAGCGTTGGAGGTGACCCCTGATATATTTCTTAAGCAAAAATTGCAATCTATTACATGGACTTTGTGTTCTCTCCAAATTCCAGCAAAAGCAAACACCATGGGATGAGAACCACATAACCAGTTAGTTATTAGTTGAACGTAAGTGATATAGCCCAAGTGAGGGGTCCAAAATTGAGTTCTTATGCTTTATTGACTGAATGAATCAAGCTTCATTCCTGATATTTAAAAATTAACTCACTATACACATAGCAAAAACTATTTGGATAATTGACACACTTATGAGGCACACTGGGAATTTAATTAATGCACACTGACATATACAAAGTGAAAAACACTTGAACAACCAGATTTGAAACAATAGTGAGGTTTACCAAATGACCCCAACACACAATGGACAGAACAGTCTGTTAAATATTGAGAGGTTCACTGCATGATTGAGTGTGCATAAACATGTCCTAAACTGTCCTGCCGCACTGCACGTTTGGTGGGATTGCACACCCTAATCTGATTCATCCTTCACACAGTCAACAAAGTGATTTTCCTAAAGCCCAAGACAATGTCATGCTATAGCAGCCTATTACCACTAGGATGATATATAAACTCCTCTGTTTGTCTTCACAGCCTGAACTCGTTTGACCTTTCCTGTTTTCTTACATATTACTCTACTTGACACACTCTAAGGTTTAGCCATACTAGTCTGCTTGCTATTCCTTGCTATTCCAATACTCCATCTTCCATCTCTCCCATTCTCTCCTGACTTCTACCCAATGGAATCCTTGATTTCTTTCTTTCTTTTCAGTTTTCAATATTCGCTTTTATAAGAATTTTGAGTTCTAAATTCCTCCCCTCCCTCCCCTCCCCCTTTCCCAAGATGGCATGCAATCTGATATAGGCTATATATGTATGATCATATTAAACATATTTCCCATATCAGTCATGTTGTGAAAGAAGAATCAGAACAAAAGGGGAAAACCATGAGAAAGAAAAAAATAAAAACCAACAACAAAAAAAGAGATGGGCCCCTGGCTTCCTTACTGGTTACCGAGGACATAAAAAGTCCCGCCCATGTGGACTGGTGCCTCTCCAACTTGGATTTCTGAAGACCACTGGAGTCACCATCCCCTGCCCTGATGACCAAATGAGTTTACATATGTGGATGAAGGGAACTTCATCCAGAGAAAATTAGTGTCACTGTGTCCTTGTTGCATATCCTTACTCTGTAAGGACAAAGTAAACCTTTTTTTTTTAACTCTTCAGTGACATCAGGAATCATTTTATCTTAATCTTGAACCTGAACTAACAGGGTGATAGTGTTAGACAACAACACGTAGGTGTTGTACCTGTATAGACAGGTACATGTTGTTTAGACTGTAAGCTGCTTGAAGGCAGGGACTGTTTGCTTTTGTCTTTGTATCCCCCATGCCTAGCACAGTGCCTAGCAAGTAGTAGTAGTAGCAGCAGCAGCAGCAGCAGCTAGCATTATATAGCACTTTCAGGTTTGCAAAGTACTTTACACATTTTATCCTCACAAAAACCCTGTGAGGTAGGTGCTACTATTATTCCCATTTAAGAGAAGAGAAAGCTGAGACTCAGAGAGGTTATTTGCTTAGGATTATACAGCTACTAATGATCCAAAGCAAGATTTGAATTTGAATCTTTCTGATTTCAAGGTCGGTTCTCTATCTACACCATACTTTAAAGAAAAGCATCATGGCATAGTGTATAGGGAGGCCAGCTTTGGGGTAGTCAAAAACTGCATTCACAATCTGTTTCTAACTCATACTAGCTGTATAATGATGGGCAAGTCAGTGATCCACTCACTACCCCCCAGGCAATTCTCTAAATTATTAAACTATAGAATAATTACTGATCTGTCTTGTTGGAGGCAACTCACACACACACAATAACATGATTAATCTGATTGTGATAGGCTAAACAACCTTCCTTCTGTGAACTAGTTCTGATCTGGACAGTAAGCCTTGTGATAGATGATTAATTTGGCTCTTATTTTATTCCAATCAGTATTAGTCAGTTTGATATGATTCCACAGGGGTAGTGATTAAAAGTTCTGATATTAGGCCTCAGAGCTGTGAACTGCAGATTGTAAGTTCCTTGCTTAAGCATAGGAAGCTAACTAGAAGACCTCCACCCTTGTTTTTCCTTGTCATGGTGAACAAGCCCAGCATGGCAGAGGTGACTCAATTACATGGAAAACCCCCTGGGTATTTTTGTTGCCTCTCCGTCCTTTGTCATCCCTCTATTGCCCAACATGGGGAGATGACCATAGGCACTTGGCCAATGAGTGACCCTGGTTGATGGCCTGCAGCCTGTCTTTCTATTGGCCTATTGGCCCATGTAGATGTTGGACTTCTGTTTATCAACCCAGCCTATGGGTATGCTCATCAGCTTAGTAGGACCTCCAGAAGGATCAAAATAAGTCTGTCATGGTCTGCTCATTAACCTATTTGTCAACTAATGGGATTCTCTATTTTGTGTATACCCTCCTGGAGGGTCAAGGGCAAGGTCTACCCACCAATAAGACTTTGTATTTTTGGTCTGCTCCACCTGTATTATCTGAGTATCAAGCACTATAAAACTAAGGCCTTGGAGAAAGGGGGTATCTCAGATCATGAGAAAGATCTGAGGTCCACTTCATTAGAGAGGGTAATGGACCCTTTAATAAAGTGCCATTGGCTCAGAGCTCTGCCTCAGTGGTTTTTCTTGCAGATTGGGTAATTTCAGACCCAACAGCCTACCCCTTCTTCCATGAAGTAACACTTCTTCCATGTTTTTTTCTGGAAACGTCCATACTCCATGCCTATACTCATCGTTTAGTTCAACTGAGCCTCTACTTGGTCAGTGAATACTTAAAAGGTCTATGACATTAGAAATGGGAAATCAACCAGATCCACCTGAGAGAGAACCTGCTTGTTTCCTTTAGAGGCCAAGACTTTTAGGTGGCTCAATGCGGTGCCTTGAAGTGAAAGTGATTGGAACCCAGGCATCTTACACCAACTAAGAGTGATGGAAGACTAGCAGAACTGGAACATGCAGTATCCAAGAGTAGCCACCCAGTAGAACCATCATTGGCTCCATTTCTTCCTCCTGCCATGATTCAAATACCAGTCCACTGCAGATCCTGGAGACCATTCCTCATCACCCCATTGCCCTGTACTTCCATTCTCAGATGTTTCATTATAGGCCTTAGTCTCTTCTTGTGTGAGTTAAAACATGCCATGATAAAAGACCTGCTGCTTTGTTCATTGTTGGTCTGTCTGATTCTGCTGTGAAACCAATACTAAGTCCTGGAACTGCTGACAAGCATGTGAATTGTGATCAAGGAGGATCTAAACCAGGCATTCTTAATCTTTTATTCATTAACTCCTTTAGCAGCTTAGTGAAGCCTATAGACCCCTTCTTAGAATAACATTTTTAAATACGTAAAATAAAATAATTAGGATTATAAAGGAAACCAATTAATATTGGTTTATAATATGATATAATTATATTACATTACATTATATTAATATATATATATTTAAAACAAGCCCACCACCTGAGCTTAAGAATCCTTGCTTTAAACTGAACATAAGGAAGGAAGGCAAAATCTCCCCACATGTATCTGTCATACCAGATATCACAGAGGGTAGTAGTAGTAGTAGGAGGAGATCGACAAGGGAAG
Source organism: Vombatus ursinus (assembly GCF_900497805.2). Lineage (NCBI taxonomy): Eukaryota > Metazoa > Chordata > Mammalia > Diprotodontia > Vombatidae > Vombatus > Vombatus ursinus. The sequence continues at coordinate 11,708,473 of NW_020947062.1, read as the reverse complement.
AAAATCAGTAGAGAGAACCAGTAGTTCACAGGATATAATAATATCCTTCACTAAGGTTCTCTTCTTCATGGCAGAGAACTGACCCCAAGGTCTTGATAGCTATGCCACTATTAACATACATTGGCATTATGCAAGTTTAAATCCTAAAGTACTATATAAATATAAATTACTATTATTTGGCACTGTCCTAGACCTGTTAGATAATAATGAATATCATATGATAATTACGCTAACAATACATTTATGTGGTACTTTAAGGTTTTGTAAGTTTTAGAAAGGAACTTACAAAGAACTTTTATTAACAAAGACTCCATGAAGTAAGTAGCATAAATTGTATTACCTGGTCCGTTTTACAGATGAAGAAAATGAGACTCAATGAGGTTCACATTGCTAATACATTTTTGAGGCAAGATTTGGATCTAGTTCTTCTTGACTGTCAGAAAATAATCAGGCAATAGAACCATTCTTAGTCCCTCATATATGTATGGATACAACACTTTATGGATTCCAGAGGAATTATAATCCATTTCTGCTTCATTCTCTCTGATCCTACTGTATACTTGCAGAGAGGCCCAGCTTCTAAATTTTCATACTTAGAGGTAAAAAGCAAAAGCTTCAATGTTTTCTGCTTTGTTGTTCAATTTTTTGAGTCATGTCTGACTCTCCATTACCCCATTTGGAGTTTTCTTGGCAAAGATACTGTAGTGGTTTGCCATTTCCTTCTCCAGCTCATTTTACAGATGAGGAAACTGAGATAAAAAAGGTTAAGCAACCTGCCCAGGGTCAAACAGCTAGTAAGTGTCTGAGGCCAGTTGTGAACTCAAGAACATGAGTCTTCCTGACTCCAGCCTAGCACTATCCACTGTGCCGCCACCTAGTTGCTCTCTTTGTTTTGTAGAGGACTATAAGAGTTTCATAGAGTCAGCTAGAGGTCTGTGGAAACTTGGGAGTCCAGGTTATTTCTCCCAATTGGTGAAGCTCTGAACTCTGAGCATTATGGGAAATGAATTCCTAGGGACTATTCTCTTGAGCCATGTCCACTAGAGAGAAATAAAAACAACATGGCCCTCATAAGGCCTACAATCTATAGAGATGGAGCTAGATTGCACACTAGGAAGCAGAGGTCCTCGTCTGGCTTTGCCACTTACTTGTTATGTGTGCATTTGACCAAGTCACCTTCTTTCCTTGTCCTCCACCCACCTCACCCCCACCCCTCCAGTTTCCTCCTCTATAAAATGAAAGGATTCATAGACCTAGAGCTGAAAAGGACCTTAGAGATAATTGAGACCAGACATTTTACAAGGGATGAAACTGAGTCCTAGAGACATTAAACGACCTGCCCAGGGTCACACAGCTAGCAAGTATCTGAGGCAAGATTCAAACTCAGGTCTTCTTGACTTCAAATCTGGCATTCTGTCCACTATATCCTCAAAGAAGTTAGACCAGATGAACTCTAAGTTGCCTTTCAGTTGGGACAGTCTATTATTCTCTGTATATGGGATATTCAGGGAGGATGAGCACCTCTGGTGTTAAGGCTTGCAGAGCTCTTTTTAGGCTTCTCATCCACCTTTGGTGTCCATCTTCATCCAACTCTCACCTGTGGCTCCAAGAAGCTGTAGCTTGAGTAGCAGATACACCCTGGTAAAACTGTCTCAGCCGATGGGTTAAACCAGGTTGAGGGTAACTGACAGGCTTCAAAAATGTCCGTGAGTTAGAGGGGTGTCTACTCCAAACATGTGAAGACTTCCCCTGGTAGAACAGGCAGATGAGAAACAATTTGTTCCAACAGCCATGAAGGTCACTGAAGTAGGTGCTGTGGAGTGCTTAGAGCTTGGTCAGGCATTGAAGATACTGCATTCCAGGCTATCGCCAGTTGTCTTAAGTTTTGTCTTGCCACCGGACTTCAATGACTCTGGAAGAGAGAGTGAGGCTGACGACTTTGTGTACCTTTGCCTCACTTAAATCCAGTTCACATACGAGTCAGGACATCACCCGTGATGTCATCAATCTTCTTCGAAACAAAAGGCAAAGAACATTCTGTGACTGGGACAGTACAGGATAGGGCCATTAAAAACTGGCAAACATTCTAAACGGGGTTCAGGGAAGGAGAGGGAGTGAGAGAAAGAGACAGAGTAGAAAGAATGAGAGGAGAGAGAGAGAGACAGAAACAGAGACACGTAGAGAGATTTGGCTGGAGGAGCAAAGAAAGCTTTAAGAAGAGGTGAAATTCAGAAAAAAAAAATTGGTCATCTCAGGATTATTCATGAAACATATCCCACCTTTTAAATTTGTTTGTTTTAAAGAACTTTGTAAAAGAGCCCCTTACTGTCCAGCTGTCACAAAATCACAGGACCACCAAATCTCAGTACTGGAATTGATCTCAGAGATCACTTGGTTCACCAGATCCCCAAACTGGAATTGCTTCCACAACTTCCCTAAATAGTGGCCATCTGCCTTCCCATGAAGATGCCCAGGAATGCAGAGCTACATACTCAGTCCAGGTAGCCTATACCATTTGGAACAGCTTTGATCACAAAGATGATTTCCCACCATTGTTTGTGGAAGCTGCAAGGGACCTCAGAGGTCACTCAGTTCATCCAACCTGCTCATTTTATAGAGAAGAAAACTGGGGCCCCAAGAAAGATCACAGGCTATAGATCTGGAGGGGGACCTCAGAGATCATTTAGTCTCGTTCCTTTAATTTTAGAAGTGAGGAAACTGAGTGGCAGAGAAGTGCTTTGGCCAAGATCACCCAAGTAAATAGCAAGCAGATCTGGGCTTTGAATCAAGGGTCTCAGACTCCAAATTCAGTTACCTTTCCACTATATACTAAACTCACCCTGGTGAGTTATTTATTTACTTATTCTCTTACTTTCTTGTATTGTTATTTAACCTTTCATTCTAGTGTTTCCTATCTCAAGTACCACGTGAGAACCAAGAACAGTTAAGATTCAATCCCTAATCTCCTGATCCTAAATTCAGTGGTTCTTTTTTCCATACCAGCTGCCTCTTCCCCAACTGCCTTCATTGAAGATATTTTTGGTACTTTGGTGGGAGGGAAAGAAACAATCATTAAACAACTAATATGTTTCAGGCATTGTGCTAAGCCCTTTACAAATATCATCTCATTTGATCCTTACAACAACCCTCTGAGGTAGTTATTATTACCACCCTCATTTTACAGTTGAGGAAATGAGACAAACAGAGATGAAATGACTTGCCCAAGGTCTTGCTCAAGTGTCTGAGGTTGGATTTGAATTCAGGTCTTCCTGTCTCCAGTCTCAGTGATCCATCTACTGAACCACCTAGCTAACACATCAGTCGATTTAATTAAACAATCATTAGGTACCTACTATATACAGAAAACCCTTTCCTGGGTGCTTGGGATTACAAAGCTGAAAAATGCTTGTCATCTATAATCCCAGTTACTAGGAGGGCTGAGGTTAGCAGATCTTTGCACTTGAGAGTTCTGAGCTACAATGAGAAATCCCTGCATTTACAGCCTTGGTGACTTGGGGAGACCCAATCTTTAAAAAAGAAAAAGATTAAAAAAATGATACAATCTGTGCTCTCAAGGAGCTTCTTTCCCATAAAGGATGAGATGGGGTCACTTATTTGGGTAAATTTCCATGGACATAAATAAATCACAGAGTAACTGGTTTAATCAAACTTTGCCACAGCAAATGCTATTAAAATTGGTGGCTCTTAGGACCATAGAAAGTTAGAAAGGATCCTAGACCTTTCAGTCCAACCCTGCCCCCTGAAAAAAGTCAAACACACACTACATCATATTTTTCAGAGAAGGAAACTGAGACCCAGAGAAGGCAAGGAAGTTGTCCAATGTCATATGGCAAGTTGGTGGAAGAACTGGGCCCAGAATCAACCAATCAACAAACATCTATAAAGTTCCGTGTAACAGGCACTGTGCTAAGCACCCCTGACTCAAGGTCAGACCTCCCAAGCTCCTATATCTTTCTTTTGCGGCACAGCTGAGATGTGCATCTGAAACAAATGCATAGGACGTGAGGGATCAGGATGATTATATGGTAAGCACACAAAGTCTACACAACTGAACACAAAAGGATCTTACGTTAAATCTGCTTAAATTCCTGACCTCCAATGGGTTGCCAGAAAACTGGGAATAAAGAGATAGGGGTTAAGGCAACAAAGCAGAATTGTAACCACATTCTATTCATGCTCCTCCTCAAATCTGGCTCCTAGGGAGCTGTCCTTCCTTTTCTGCCCCTTGTCTTGTGAATCAGGCATAGAACTGTTCCACCTACATGGTACCGCCTAGAATGTGTGGTTAGCATAGAATCAAAGGCCCTATTCACAACAATGGAAGGGAATGGATGACTAGAGTGTATGTAATGTTTTCAAGTACAAGTTAACAACTAAAGGGCCTGCATATTAATAGGAAGAAGCTAGTTTTACATCCACAACAATCCTAATTTACAGATTTCTTTAATACAGATAGATTTTTTGACATCTTTTAAAAAGAGATCTATTTTTATATTTTGCAGATGTGAGTGAGGGAGTGAGTACTTTGAGTCTAGGCAGAGCTTACTGTTTTAAGACTGCACTTCTGTGTGATCTGTTTGTGCATGGGGCTGGGTGTCAGAATTCTTGTCCTAGTTCTATTGCTGAATCAGTGAGTGACCTTGAATTAGTCATTTCACTGGGTCTTGGTTTCCCTATCTATAACATGAAGGGATTGGTTTGGGTGATCTCAAAGACCTCTTCTAACTCTGATAGTATATTGTCTAAAGTTCCTTCTAGAACTGCTAGCAACTTTGGAATGCTACAAAAACTTATGGCCTCTGCCCAATAGGTGTTGGGAGAACAGCTATAGGCCCACACACAGCTGGGGGTATTTATCTTTCCCATGAAACACCACTCACACACACACACACACACACACACACACACACACACACACACACAC
>NW_020947062.1:11695439-11703518 GCF_900497805.2 Vombatus ursinus | reverse complement strand
ACACACACACACACACACACACACACACACACACACACACACACACAACCTAGGTCCTCTTCCATATGGGGCACTAATATTCCTGACTCTTGTACTGAAGAAAGTATACCTGGTAGGAGGCCAGTCTTGCACTATTGCCCCTCCATTGATGCCTCGGGAAGTTGGAGCCAAGCATCTTTTCTTCCCATCAACCTGTCAGTGCCCTAGCACCCTGAATCCTTTTCACTCAAGCCAAAGCTAGGAGTAAAGTATGAGAAAAGGACCAAGAAGTAGCACCCCCCCCCAATCTTGATATTTCTTCACTAGGCAGATTCGATAGGTAGGGGTGGGGAGCTGGGAAGGAAAGCATGGGTTTGTTTTGCCAACAAATAACCAGCTCAAGATTAAAGAGTAAGGCTTCAGTTATCTATTACCCAGCTTGTCCTTGCCTCAGGCTGGTCCAGGGACCTCTTGCCACTGAGGGAAAGGAGGTTCCCAGGGTGGGACGTCAAAGGACTGTAGGACTCACAGAACAGACACAGATTGGCACAAAAATTGCTAGTTAAGGCTCTGGTTATAAGGTCCTTTCTAGTTCTAATATTCTATGTACATGTTCTAAGGCCCCTTCCAGTTCTGATATTCAGTTTCCTATGACCAAAGGTCCCTTCTGGAGTTAACTTAATTCTGAAGTTCATTCATGCTTCAATAATCTATAAATATATATTTGCTTTTACCATCAATTTGAACAAGTCCCTTCACCTATCTGGGGCCCATTTTCTTCACCTACGAAGTGTGGATAAGGATCTTGCTAAGGGTCAAATGAACTATTAGATGAGAAAGTTGACTCAATGGTTAAAAGTCCTTCTTTGTCCCCAAACTGAAGAGAGAGAAAGAGAGAGAGAGACAGAGAGAGAGAGAGACAGAGACAGAGAGAGAGAGAGAGAGAGAGAGAGAGAGAGAGACAGAGAGAGAGACAGAGAGAGACAGAGAGAGACAGAGAGAGAGAGAGACAGAGAGAGAGAGTTCTTAATGCTGGTCAATAATGAAGCAAAGTTTGATGCCCAGGATGAAGGATGGAAAAATCCTGTGTGGTAATGCATGATAAACACAGGTCCAGCTGCTCCAAAACTATGAGCTCAGTGGAAGGCACTGCGGGTTAATGTGAATAGCTCAGTCTACAGGGAATTTTCTCTTTGGTGAGGAGATGGGGTTTTTCCTCTTCCCTGTCCTTAAGGCTTGTACCAACTGACTCATTCAATAAACACTTATCAAACAACCAGTATGGGAAAAGCTTGAGCCAGATGTTGGGAGAGTCACAAAAATGAATAAGCGATGGTCCGTGACCTTAAAGTACTTACAGTCTACAAGAGGAGATAATGGGCAGCTAGGTGACACAGCAGATGGAGTACAGGGCTTGGAGTCAGGAAGACATCTTTCTCAGTTCAAGTTTGGTCTCAGACACTTATTAGCTTTGTGACCCTGAATAAGGCACTTAATCCTATTTGCCTCAGTTTCCTCCTGTGTAAAATGATCTGGAGAAGGAAATGGCAAACTACTCCAGTATTTCTGCCAAAATAACCCCCAAAAGAATCACAAAAAGTCAGACACAACTGAAAAATGACTGAACAATTTTGTCTACTGGTTGATTGTTAATGAGAAACACTCTAGTAGGGGACTCATAAACATTGGGGTTAGTAGTACAGATCCACATGGTTACCCCTAGAACTTGTGGAAGTAGGTGAGGTAGCCCAGAAGGAGTGCTCTGGAGTATAAAATACTAGAAATATAAAATGCTAAGAGATTAGTTGGGAATAAATCATTTCCAAGTAGCAGAATCAAGGAAGGCTTCATGAAGGAAAAAACACTTGAGAAGCACTGTGCTCTGGTACAAAGAGTGGTAGACTTGAATTTAAGACTGAACAAAAACAGCAAAATCTTTGGAAGGCTGAATAGTACAATGGACAGATTACTTCAGGAGTCTGAGGAATAGAATTCAAATCTTACTTCTGATACTTACCTCTTATAAATTTGAGCAAGTCATTTAATCTCTGAATTTTTTTTCCTGATCCTTAAAATGAGAGGATTAGACTAGATTTTCTCTGAAAACCCTTCTAGCTCTAAATTCTATGATCCTTTCACAGTAAATCAGTCACTTCACTATTTAACTCTCGTTTTCCTCATGGGCAAGATGGAGATAACACTTGTACCACCTACCTCCTAGGTAGTTGGGAAAAAAAGTTTTTGTTAACCTTAGAGTGGTATAGAAATATGAACTATTCTTATTACTTGAGCTGAATCTAGAGGGGTGAATAGGATTACAACCGATAGAGATAAGAGGGAGTTAAATCCATGCAAAAGGAACTGTGTGAACAAATATTGGGGAGGGGCACACAAGCGGCGTGATTGGGCAATGATAACTAATCTAGTCCTACTGGGAAGTCCCTAAATAGACTTGTAGAATTATATGCTATTGGAAATAAAAAGTACATAGAGCGTACATAGAGGGTAGACAATCAGAGATAGGAGGGACCTTAGAGACCACCTAATCTAATCCCCTCATTTCCAGAGTAACCAACTAAATTCCAGAAAGGGGAATGACTTGACAAAGGTCGATAACTGGATGCCCACTCATCATGCCACAGATGAAAAGAAATCCCAGTGCAGGAGGAAATTGGGCCAAAGAGAGATTTAGAGAAACTATGGTTTTGCTTTGAAATTGAAATATATATTTTATATTCTTCAGCAATTTAAACATTTTTGCTATAGTCACCAGAACAAAGCAACTCTATCTTAGCCCTTTATATTAGATTCAGCTATGGTAATGAGAAAAAACATTTAGTTATAAATGAGGAAAGAAAACAAGGAAATAATTTTATTTTTCCAGTGTTTACAGTGCAATGGTTTTAAAAATCTTTTTTTTTCAGTTGTCAAGCCTTTGTTTTTACTCCTTCCCACTTTCAGCTACAGAGAGATGAGGGAGAGGGAGAAAGGAAGGAAAGAAGGAAGGAAGGAAGGAAGAAACAAAGAAACAAAGAAAGAAAAAGAAAGGAAAAATTTCTACGTATCCTCCATTCAGCCACTAAAGTGATTTTCCTAAAGTGTAGGTCTGATCACTTCACCCCTTTACTTTCAATAAATTCCAGTGGCTTTCTATTTCCTCCAGGAGCAAATACAAAATTCTGTTTGGCATTCAAAATCCTTTATAACCTAGTCCTCTCTTACCTTTCCAGTCTTCTTACACCTTACTCCCTGACACAACACATACTCTTTAATCCAGTGACACCAGCCATGAACAAGACACTCCATCTTTCCATTCTAGGAGTTTTCACTGGCTGTACCCCATATCTAGAAGGCTCTTCACCCTCCATTCCAACTACTGACCTCTTTGGCTTCCTTTAAGTCCCAACTAAAATCTCACCTTCTACAAGAGGCTTTCCCTGACACCTCTAAATTTCAGTGCTTTCCCTCTCTTAACTATTTCCTATTTATCCTGTGTATATTTCTTTGAAGTTGTCATCTCTCCATTAGATTATAAGCTCCTTGAGGGCAGGGATTGTCTTTAGCTTCTTTTTGTATGTCCAGCACTTAGCATAATGCCTGGCACATTGCTGTTGTTCAGTTGTGTGCAACTCTTTGAGACCCATAGCTCATGGCAGATTAGGCAAACAGGTTAAGTGACTTGCCCAGGGTCACAGAGTTAGTGAGTGTCTGAGTCCCGACTGGAATTCAGGTTTTCCTGACTCCAGGACCAGTGTTCTGTCTACTGAGATATCTAGGTGCTTCTCTGGCCACAGTAGGTGCTTAAGCAATGTTTATTGAATTGAACTTCCGAACAGTATAAATATAGTCAAGCAAAGCTGGCTGCATCCAAAAATGGGTTTTTCATTCTGTATCTTAGTTTATCACCTGTTTGTCAAGAGGTGGAAAGCTCTCTTCATCAGTCCTCTAGAATCATGGTTGATCATTGCATTAATCTGAATTTTTCATGAACAGAATTGTTCATTTTCACAATATTGATCAAAAAGAAAGCATAATATTAGGGGATTGGAAGAGCCTTATGCTGAGTCAAAAAATGGGGGGGAGTTCCAAATGCCTGGTACCCAAAGGAGCTATGAAACCTTAGACCAATCACTTCCCTTACCTTGGCTTCAATTTCCTGTGAAATGATGGGTCTTGAAAGTCCTTCTTTGTCTCCAACATTTTGCTTCAATATTCCAAGGGCCTTTATAGCTTTGACATTCTATTGTCTCTGTTTTAAAACCTTAGGCTTGAAATCTAGAGACCCAAGTTTGAATCCTAGTTCCACCATTCACATGTGCTTCAGTCTGTCACTTCCCCAGTTTCTACATTTGGACTAACTAGGCAGAGCAGCATAGAATAAGAGAACCTTACAATTAGAACGCTTTTCAGAGGACGTTGAGCTCGGAATTTTTTAAGGAGTCTATGGATAGATTTCATGGGGTGGATGAATGTGGATAGAAAAAAAAACAACTTACAACCTTTATTTCCATTAACCTCTTGCTGAAATTTAGAATTTCCTTCAATTATTTAAAAACATTATTCTGAAAAGGGTGCCATAGTCTTCATTAGAATGCCAAAAGTATCCATGATACACATTAAAAAGATTAAGAACCCTTGTTCTAGCTGTCTGTAACTAAATAGGAATTCCTTTTACAAAATCCCTGAAAGATACTCATTCAGCTTCTTTTTGAACGTCTCCAGTGATGGGGAAGCCACCATTTCCCCAAAGCAACTTGTTTTACTTTTATATAGCTCTCATTATTAAGAAATTTTTCCTTATACTGGCCCTCCCAGCTCTGAAGGTTCACGAGCCTGTGATTCTTTCTCCTTAGTCTCCTCTCTCTCAGTAGGATGGGAGTCTGACTCATCAACAGCCAATCAGAAGGTCCTGGTCTAGAGCACTGACCTGGACTGACTCACCAACCTCCGATCAGTAGTTTTGAAAAACTCCCCTCAGGGACACAGAGACAGAAATGGCAGCAAAGGTTGAAACAAAGTGGTTTATAGCACATCCGCCAACCTGGCTTGCAACATTTTGACGTCCTTCCCATTTGCTGCCTCCAGAGCTTTGGAGGGATGTCTTAGAATTTCATTTCCTCTTTTCAATTAAACAGGGATTTCTTTTTTAAAATTTTTCTTTTTTTATTAATTTGTTTTGCTTTATCAATAACCATTTCCATAAGCTTTTGAGTTTTATATTTTCTCCCCCTCCCTCCCCAAGATGGCGCACAATCTGATATAGGCTATACATATACATTCCTATTAAACATATTTTCACATTAGTGAATGTTGTAAGACTTAGAACCAATAGGAGGAACCACCAGAAAGATGAAACAAAACACAGCAGAAGAAAAAAATAGGGGCAGCTAGATGACGCAGTGGATAGAGCACCAGCCCCGAAGTCAGGAGGACCTGAGTTCAAATCCGACCTCAGACCAAACACTTGACACTAGCTGTGTGACCCTGGGCAAGTCACTTAACCCCAACTGCCTTTAAAAAAAGAAGAAGAAGAAAAAAAGAGCAAATAGCATGGTTCGATCTGCATTCAAACTCCACGGCTCTTTCTTTGGATATGGATAGCATTTTCCATCACAAGGCCTTTGGCGATGTCTTAGATCCTTGTACTTCTGGGAAGGGTTAAGTTTATCAATATTAGTTACCACACAACGTGGCTGTTATTGTGTACAACATTCTCCTGGTTCTGCTCACTTCACTCAGCATCAGACCATACAAGTTTTTCTGAAGTCTGCCTACTCATCATTTCTTATAGCACAATAGCATTACATTACATTCATATGCCACACCTTGTTCAGCCATTCCCCAATTGATGAGCATCCTCTCAATTTCCAAGTCTTTGCCACCACAAAAAGAGCTGCTATAAATATTTTTGCACATGTGGGTCCTTTTCCCATTTGTATGATCTCTTTGGGATACAGCCCTAGAAGTGCTATTGCTGAGTCAAAGGGTATGTACATTTTTATAGCCCTGTGGGCATAGTTCCAAATTGCTCTTCAAAATGGTTAGATCATTTCACAACTCCACCAACAATGCATTAGTGTGAACAGGGATTTCATAAGTATTTGACAGAGCTACCTCAGTGTTTGGGAGGATCTGAAGGAAAGTATGGGAAAGAAGTATTAGACTGCCTACCAAACTGAAGGTCTACAGAGCCATTGTGTTGACCTCATCGTTGTATGCCTGTGAAACCTGGACAGTCTATCAGCGTCATGCCAGGAAACTGAATCACTTCCATTTGAATTGTCTTAGAGAGATTCTGAAGGTACCAGATAAGAGACCAGACACTGAGATCCTTTCTCAAACCAAACTGCCAGGCATACAAACTATACCGTAGAGAGCACAACTCCGATGCCCTGGACACATAGTTCAAATGCCAAACATACGCTTGCCTAAAAAGACTATTTTAAGAAGAACTCACACAAGGCAAGCACTAACATGGTGGTCAGAAGACGTGAAACAAGGACACTCTCAAGGTCCTTGTAAACTTTAGAATTGATTGTGTGACATGGAAGACACAGGCACAGGACCACAGAGCGTGGCATGCCCTCATCAAAGAAGGTGCTATGCTTGATAAGCAAAACAGAATTGAAGTAGCTCAAAAGAAACACAAGATATGCAAATTTAGAGAATGTTCACATGGGCTATTTGTGCCAGACCTGTGATAGAGCATTCCAAGCTCATATTGATTTGATCAGCCACAGTCAGACTCACTGTAACTTGACTCTAACAGAGTGATGTCATTTTGGTCTTCTTCAAGAGTGAAGGACAACAACCAACCTTAAGTATTTCATATGTAAAAAGTACAGGGCAATGTAATGTTGAGGTTCACTGGATCTTAGTTAAAGAGTATCAAGATTTAGAGCTAGAAGGAACCTTAGAAATCATCAAGTCCAATCACCTCATTTACAGATGAGAAAACTGAGGACCAGATATTAATATGTCCATGTAGGTAGTAAAAGCACTAGGGAGGCAATTAGTGTTTATTTACAGGATATTTCAGAGCTGAAAGGGAGCAACAGTGGTTCTCTTTGTGTCATGGGCTCCTTTGCAATCTGGTGAAGCCTATGGACCCTTCTTAGAATAATGTTTTTAAAATGCATAAAATAAAATTCCTAGCATTATGAAGGAAACCAACTGTATCGAAAAGCAGTTATGAAAATATTAAAAGAACAAATTCAAGGGCTCCAGATTAAGAACTTCTGATAACCTAACCCCTTTTATTACAGAGGGGAGAACCGAGGCTCTGAGAAGGGAAGAAATATACCCAAGATCACACAGTAAGTCAATGGCAGAGCCAAGGCAGGATCCAGGCCTCTTAACTTCTAGCCCAAGCGTCTTTCCAATGTATCACATCTTATATCATCTGTCCATTTATCTACCTACGCAGCTAGGTGGTGCAGTGAATTGAGTGCAGGCCTAGAGTCAGGAAAATTCATCTTCCTGAGTTCAAATCTGACTTCAGACACTTATAAGCTGTGTGACCTTGGGCAAGTCACTTAACCTTGTTCTGTAAATTGAGCTGGAGAAGGAAATGGCAAACCACTTCAGTGTTTTTGCCAAGAAAACCTTAAATGGGGTTAACTAAGCATTGGACACAACTGGAAAAATGACTAAAGAAGCAGTTCATCAACAATTTCCTGATCACCCACTGTTTGCAAGGTAATGAAGAGCAGATGAATAAAGCACATGTCATAAAGGATGGCAAATACTGGGGAGTTGGTGGAAAAGGCAGGCTAGCCGGGAACCAAAGGCTGAAGGTATGCTCTTGGGGACAGTGAGGAGATTAATTTGATTTAAGGAGCTGCTTGGGGGCAGGGAGAAATAAAGGGAAGTAGTGACAGAAGAGAAAGAAATCTGCGGTCAGATTATGGAAGGTTCCTATTTAGAATGATATCTAGAAAACCTGTTAAACATAAACTTGGCTTTGTTTCCTATTAACAAGGTATTTTTACTGGGTTGGAAGCAGAGTAATTTCATCCTATCCTGTTCTATCCTACCTTATCCTATCCTACCTTATCCTACCCTATCCTATCCTATCCTATCCTATCCTATCCTATCCTA
>NW_020947062.1:11663663-11695429 GCF_900497805.2 Vombatus ursinus | reverse complement strand
CTATCCTATTCTATTATTCTATTCTATTCTATTCTGAAAAAGCACTGAATTTTGAGTCTGGGAACCTGGGTTGAATTGTGGAGTAACTTTGGGGCAACTCATTCCCTTTTTTTGGCCTTCTATCTTAATCTATAATGATGTCATGGTCTTCTTTGAGAATGAAGGACAAACAACAACAATAAAATGAGATATTTAGACTAAATGATCTGTAGGGTCCTCCCTACTCCACCTTCCACCTCCCAACTCAAAATCAATCAAAATCAAAACCCTATACAATTCCATTCCATTCCACATGATTAAACAGATATTTCTTAGATGCCTATGATATGCAGAACCCTGATGTGAGGCTGAGGAAGAGTCAGACATGACTTACAGTCCTTGCCCTCAGAGAGCCTAGCATCAAGGTATGTATGTGTGTGTGTGTGTGTGTGTGAGGAGGAATCAAACACTCAAATATATATCATTACAATACAAGACAGAGTGTGGTAAGTACAAAAATGAATGGGATCAAAATATTTTAGGTGCTCATGGAAAAGTAAGACCACTTTGGAAGAAGTGGCATTTAAGTTGGGCTTTATTGAGCAGGTAAGAAAGAACTTGGGCTAACCCAGTCCAATTTGAAAGGCACCAGGAAGCCTCCCTCATCTGTCATAGTGATTGAAATTCCACCAGTAGGGCTTTATTCTTTCGGATTAAAGCATTATGCCCTTTTAAAATGCAATTGTGGGAAATGCAACACATTTAGCCAATGATTCATCATTAACACCTCTATATAAATGAGTTTATTGTTGTTGTTCAGTCGTTTTCAGACTCTTCATGACCCCATTTGGGGTTTTCTTGGCAAAGATACTGGACTGGTTTGCCATTTCCTTCTCCCACACATTTTATAGATGAAGAAACTGAGGCAAACAGAGTTAAGTGACTTGCCCAAGGTCACACAGCTATTAAGTGGCTGAGGACAGATTTGAACAGGAAGATGAGTCTTCCTGACTCCAGGCCTGGCGCTATCCACTTTGCCACCTAGTTGCCCTTAAATGAGCTTATTAGAATTTGTCCAATTGATAGCTGGCTTTGAAATGGAAAAAGGCATAAGAATGCAGACTATTGGTTGTGCTCTGGACATCCTAAAGAGGGACATCTGGGGCAACCGAAGGAGAGCTAGAAGGTCTCAGAACACTAGAGGAGGGTGGGATACTAGGAGGGAGGGGCAAAAGTCATAAGATTATAGATTTGGAAAAGGAGAGACCTTAGAGATCATTCAGTACAAGTCCCTCTTTTGCTGAGGAGGAAATTGAGGTCTAGAAAGTTGAAGTCACTTGCCCAAGGTTGCACAGCTAATAAGGTGGAGAAGTGAGATTTGAACCCATGTCCCCTACCTCTAAATTTAGCGCTTTTACCACTACACTTCTCACATTTAAGCCTGCATCATTTGGACATGTAATGGTCCTTGACCTTTCTTCTCTGATTGTGGAATCTAATTGGCAGTCCCTAAAATGAAGGTAAAATTCCCTAGGGCAGTGGTGTCAAAGACATAGAAAATGGAGGCCAGTAAAATATATACTAAGTATCCTTTATATACACAAGGAACCATAGATAAGGCCACATATTGACTTAGAAAACTACATATTAACAATAGCTATGTTCTATGGTATTTTTGTTTATCTTGTTAAATATTTCCCGATTGCATTTTAATCTGGTTCAGGTAGCACCCTTCATGGGACATCTAGATGATTCCTAAAGTGGCCAGCACTGACTTGTGTGAACTTGGGGCAATCATCTTCTGCTTCCAGACCTCAATTTTCCTCCTCTATAAAAATGAGGAGGGTGGACTACATATCTCTAAAAGTTAAGAACCTATGAATCACTCCTTTTGGTTAATGCTTTGCTCACTGTTAAGCTGCAACCTCACCTAGGTAGGATTCATATTATTGTCAGTCATTTATTTACACCTTGGTCTTTTCAAATGAAATGAAAGCAGATTTTTAACAGGCAGAGAGAGAGAGCAGGATACCTGAAATGGAGGAGGTTGGGAATTGGGAGAAAGGGAAAAAAGAGCTCGAAACTGTGGCTTTGAAAATGAACTTTAACAACTTCCCAGTTCTTTCTCTGGATTCCTAAGATGGAGGTTTCCTAAGTAAGAAACCCCAGATAAATGCCTTTCCAGCACATTGTTGGGTCAGGCAGGCCTGGGCAGAAAGAAGCTCAGGGCAGAGCCAACCATTGGAACAGCCTTAGGCGCGTCTGAATTCCCCTGCTAAGAGTGACTCACTTCCATGATTTTTGTACAAAATGAAGAGGCTTAAGGTAGGCATCATTTTCTTAGTCATCCCTTCACTCAAAAGAGAAACATCCAGAAGCCCTAAATGGGAATGGGAAGCAAGAGATGAGAGAAACTGTAGAACCAAAGAGATGGAACTTTGGAGACTATCTAATCCAATTTCCTCATTTTATGGTAGAGGAAGCAGGTCCATAGAGGGAAAGGAACACTCTCAAGGTCACCTAGCTATTAAATCAAAGAAGTCCTAAAACATTCTTATTGGAAGTTAACTTTAGGATTATAAAGCTGGGAGGGACCTTGGAAATGACCTTGTTCAAACTTTTTTTTTTTAGGCAATTGGGGTTAAGTGGCTTGTCCAGGGTCACACAGCTAGTAAGTGTCAAGTGTTTGGTCTGATGTCAAATTTGAACTCAGGTCCTCCTGACTTCAGGGCCAATGCTCTATCCACTGCACCACCTAGCTGCCTCCATTGTTCAAACATTTTACAAAAGACATTGATTGAAACCAAGAGAGGAAAAGGAATTTGCTCAAACTCACACAACAGGTTAGTAGCAAAACTAAGGCTCAAACCCAGGTCTTTTGACTTCTCAGGTTAGTGAGATTAAGTCCCACCAGACTGCAGTACATCCTGAAGGAATCTGGAAGAGACCAACATGGTTCTGGGTTTGCTTAGGCTAACTTGACATATCAGTGCTATTATCAGCAGATTAGCAGAGGTTAGGAGCAGAGGGAGAGGCCAACCAGACAGAAATGATTCTTTTTTCCCAGAAGCCCCAGTGGGACCAGAAGCCCAGCTGCAAAAAGGTCCAACAAAAAGGTAGCTTACCTGGTGAGTCACTATCAGTTAAAAAAAAAAAAAAACCAGCCCTGGGATGAGCAAGTTTTCACATGATAGTCCTTACTGCAGCAACATACTCCCAGCAGACCCCACCCTATAATCAACATAGCTTACAACTAAAGGTTCACAAAAGGAAAGAAAACGCTCATATTACACACTTCAGCACTCCCTAGTGGACATAACTCTGCTGTGGCCATTTAAATGGGGAACCACCAAGGACAGTAGCTCAAGATGACATTCCAGGTGTATGCTATGTTTGTCTTCCTGTCTGAGTAGGTTACTAGTTTTCTCAAGAGGATGGCAACCAGGATGGTGAGAGTACTAGAAACTATCCTATATGAGGATAGATTGTAGGAACTGAGGAGTATTTAACGTAAAGAAAAGACTTGAAGTTGGGAGTTAGGGATGGGATAAATAATCTAGGTGTGAGATGTAGCTCTGGCCTGGTCTTCTAGAGCCAGGCAGCTACATTATTCTTCAGGGTTGTAGGGCAAAGGTGTCAAATTTGCTACTCACACAAGGCCTGGACCAGATTAAAATATAATTGGGAAATGTTTAACAAAATAAATAAAAATATAAGATAGATGATATTAATTTGTGGTTTTCTCTTTCTATTTGATTTTGACACCCCCCATTCTAGGGCACACTGAGGGTCTGTGAATGTCTCTTTTCTCTGTTGCCATTGGCTTAAGCCTCCGTCAGCTGAGTTCCCCTCATTTTAAGGGCCTAGACACTAACACCCTTGCTCCATTTTACCACTTATTGTTGGATAACTTTTACATGGGGATGTTTACTTCATGGAAAAGACAAAAATAAAGTACAAACATATCCCAGAATACCTTGGGGGCATACATCCTCCCTTATACCACATCAGTCTATGGGGGGCATAGGATTAAAACTTTGCTTAGTTCACATAGCATTGGTCCCACCAAGTTCATGTCCAGCTGTGGCATGATTGCTAGATGAGCCTGTGTCTTAGCTACTACTGGCCTGGGATCCCAAAGATCATTCCCAAAGGTCATTCCTCTGGGCATCAGTGGTATTCCAGAATAACAATGCTAGAGAAGCTCCACTTTCTTCATACACCAGGGAATCAATGCTGAACCCAAATTCTAGAATGATGGGATGATGAGGAGCCCTCTAGATCTTTCATACACAAAGGTTATATAGGCTCTGCTCCCTTCATTGAGCTCCCAGGAGAGCTGGGGCAAAGCCAAGGACTGCAGCTCATAGGCCTTTTTAATGCCTCCATAGCCAATCAATGAGTCTCCTTTTCCTGTGAGGTTAGCTAACTGGAACTAGTTAGAGAATATCTACACACACTCCAGTGTCTTCCAAGTACTTCCCTTACACATTCTCATGATTCTCCTGGAAACAGAAATCAGAATACTAAGCATCTCCACCTGAGAAGACATCATAAGAGGCTTTCTGTGCATGTTCCACACCCGGGCCTATTCAAATCTCTCAAGGGAAGTCATGGGGAAGAGTGAGTAGATTTGTTCTGCTTAGCCCTAGAGGACAGAATTAAAAGCAATGATGAAAAAACTCCTAACCAAATGACTCTAAGATGGAAGGAATTGGGGGGGGGGGGTTTAGTCTGGAGAAGAGAAGAGCTAGAGAGTGGGAAGGAAATGATGGTGTTCAATGTCCTCACGGCCAGGCTTGGACTGGCTGCCTTGTGAGGAGGAGGGGGCAGGGCTCCCCTCGCGGAGTGGCAGTTCCTTTCCTCTCCTTGAGCGCTTCCTCTTAGAGTTGTCTTTTCTGTTTCAGACCTGTCCCAGTGTAAAACTGTCATCTAATCGTGATCTCATAGTAACTTCCTCTCTTCCCAATCTGGGAAAAAATACAACTCTCAGAATCTTTAGCAACTTGCTCCCCCCCCCCCCCAAAGCGGTCAATTGAAACCCTGCTGGAAGGATTCTTATGATGTTATCACAATGAGGAAACCGAGGACCAGAGAATTTGGTCTTGCTCAAGATCCCATAGAATCAATGGGTTCAAATCTTTGAAGAGCTGTTATAAGCAAGAAAGACCTGACTTGTTCTGTGTGGATCCAGGGGCAAAAATCTATGATTTCTGGGCAGCTAGGTGGCTCAGTGGATAGAGTTCCAGCCTTGGAGTCAGGAGGACCTGAGTTCAAATCCGGCCTAAGACACTGGATACTCACTAGCTGTGTGACCCTAGGCAAGACACTTAACACCAATGGCTTCACCAAAAAGCAAAAAAACCAAAACTCTATGATTTCCAAGTTCCTTTCTAGCTTTAAAGCTGTTTTTGTTGTTGTTTTTATCTATTTGTTTTATGCCTTTCTTTGTATCCCTAGAGCTTAGCACAGTGCCTGGGACATTGTTATTGTTCAGTTGTTTCACTCATGTCTGACTCTTTTTGACCCCATTTGGGGTTTTCTTGGAAGAGATACTGGAGTAGTTTGTCATTTCCTTCTCTAGCTCATTTTACAGATGAGGAAACTGAGGCAAACAGGGTTAAGTGACTTGCCCAGGGTCACACAGCTATTAAGTGTCTGAGGCTAGATTTGAACTCAGGAAGAAGAGTCTTCCTGACTCCAGGGCCATCACTCTATCCGCTGCACCATCTAGCTGTCCCCATAATACTATGATAGATAAAACCACTTAGAGTGGGGAAGTAGCTTGCCAAAGATAACACAAACAGTAAAACAGCAACAATAACAACAACAAAAAACAAACAAACCCTTAGTTAAAATCCTAGGTCTTCCACCCCCAAATCCAGTGCTCAGAATGGTGTCAAAACCTGGAATATATCTCCAGTGAGTTCTCCTCAGAACTTCCATTTTGGAGAATGGCCCAAAGTAACCATACCTCATTCTACAGACTTAGATACCATCCTCACTCCCTTTTCCCCTCTGCTTGTGTATGGCTTCTTCCCCAACCTGTCCTGCTTTCTTTTAATGCATCTTCCCCTGTTAGAAAGTAAGCTCCTTAAAGGCAAAGGCTATCTTTCTTTTTGCTTGTATTTGTATCCCCAGTGCCTGGTACATAGTAAGTACTTAATAAATGTTTGTTGACTGACTGACTGACTGACTAATGAGTGATATTATACTAGTGATACTAGTATAAGGATGGAGCTCTAGATCTTAGATCAGTGATATCTAACTCAAATTGTGTGTATGGTTGCATCTCTGTTCTCAAAGAGCACCATGACATCAGGGAGACGATGCCATGACTTGCAAGTGAACTGGATTTAAATGAGGGAGGGCTGTTCCAAGTCACCAGTCTCACTTTCTCCTCTGGAGCCATCTGGGTCCAGTGGCGAGATATAGATCAGGACAACTGGAGATGGCCCAGTCAAACTCAAATAGAAGCAGAGACCGCTAAACTATCTCTGCAAGCACATATTAACTTAGAAAACCACATATTAACATTACCTATGTTTTATTGTATTATTTATTTTGATGAATATTTCCTAATTACATTTTAATCTGGCTCTGGCTCCACTCAGGCTGTATATTTGACACTTCTGTCTTAGACCATCTTGAACTGGGTCAGTTTCCCTAGGCACTAATTTTTCCACTTAGAACTGGTCCAGAGGAGCTTGGTACATGGTTTCAGGGTTTTCATCTTTCATCATAGCTCTAGGAGGTGATCAGTGGAGCCCCTGATCAATCTGATAAGCCCTCTAATTAATGATTTACAGGGTGCTTCCATGATGATTGACCCCTGAGAGCTGGAGGTGGGAGAAACTCTGCTCTGAGGAGCCTCCGTCCCTTGTGATCTACGAAAGCAAACACAGGCCCTCTTTTCTCATACTTCTTCCCCCTTGGAATTCTAGATTAGGATATAGTAAAATGGGGAAGGAAATTCCCTCAGCCCATCTAGGAGTGGAAAAGAATAACTTAGAGGAGAAGCACATGGCAAGGCATCTTGTGTTTGCCCAGGTGAGCCTGAGAAGGAAGTTCTCTGGACCTCCAGTTCCTAGTTGTCTTCTTCTGCCATCCTATTTCCTTTATGAGGCAGTATAGTGTTATGAGTAGAACACCCTGGACAAGTCACTTAACTCTCTGGGCCTGTTTCCTCATCTGTAAAATGAGGGGGTTAAACTTAATGATCTTTAAGGTCCCTTCTAGTTCTAAATAACATGACACTAAGATCGTATGATCTGACAGTAGCTCAAAGAGTAGCAATCTGCAGAATGGACATTTCTGTCATAGAGATTATCTCATGAATTCAAGAATTTCCAAATTTTAGAGTTAATAAGACTAAGAGTCAGGCATTGGCTTACCTACCAGAGGGAGATGTTTTCAACAGCAGGCTTAGAAAAGGAAGAGAATCCTCTTCCTTTGCCAGGCAATCTCATGAAGGACTTAAACCATGCCATGATCCTCATCCTCAGGAGAAGGAAGTACAAAAGATCTGAACCTTACCAAGTCAGAGAATGCTTACTCAGTGCAGGTCCAGGGTAAATGGAAAATATTTATTTAGCAGTCCTTCAAATTGTCTCCTATAGACTTATCTCTACAAGATAAGGGCAACAAACCAAAGAGATACTGACCCCTTTTAAGGGATCAGCACGCAGCATGGGATCTCAGCCTGTAAGAACTAAGTCTTTTATTGGGGTGGGGGTGAGGTGAGGGTCCTGGGCAGTGGTTAATGCTATTTTTCACATTCTAAACTTTTCCTAATCCCTAAACCCAACATGAGACCCTGAGCTTGCTGACTTTTCTTGATCCCTGTATCTGGTTGGCTTTCTGGGTTCAGAGATTGGCTAACCACCATTGATATCCTTTATCCCCTGCCATTGCCCCCATCATGTCCAAATTACCTTTTTAAAAAGTCTTTTTAAAATTTTGAATATAACAATCATCAACAAAATGAACATTTCTATATACAAAGAAAAATGAAGAGATTATATATGAAACCTACATGTATGTTTCTCCTTTAGTGAACTCTGTGTCTACTCTTCCTGTTGACATTGCATGTGAATTGCTAATTAATTTATCGAATTATAAAATGGGGCAGGCACGTCCAGTTCTTTGGGTACTCACTAGGCCACAGTGGCAGTGGGGAGTAACACTTCAATCACGCTTTAATAAGGCACAGAGGGTACAGGGGCAAATGGCACAGAAAGTACAGAGACAAATGGCAAGAAGTGTTGGGGGGGCAGAATGGAGGCAGACTGCATAGGGATGGGAATGAGGTGTTGAAGGAAGGCAGGAAGCCTGGTGAAGAGAATGGGAAAGGGGAAAGTCATTTACATAACCATGGATCAGATTTGGGAGCCCTCAGCAGCATGGACCCAGGTGGAGATGGAGAGTGCTGGGAAGGGACGGGGAAGCAGGACTTTGGGAGTCTCATTTTAATAGGGTTTTGGTGGGGGACAGACTAACTCTTATCTGTGCTGCCTTGGCATTAGATCATTAACACATCCACATCATCTTAAAGGTATCAGCAATATGTGGTGTTCAGCTGGTCTTAGTGCAAAAGTACAGTGCTTATCTGAGGCTTACAGACCGTGGCAGTTAGCAGGACCAAAACACTCTTACAGTAAGGGTTAACTGGCTTCTCCTGATTCAGTATGTAGTCTCAGGATCTAAGTTTTAGTTAATATGTGGTACAGTTTGCAAGTAACCATCATGTTCCTTTAATCTAAGGATAATCTGTAAGTGATTTCCAGGTTCCTCTTGGCAATCTTATGTCCCGCTATTGTTTCTTTATACTGGCTACTTCCAAACTTGCTATACTAACTAACTAAGGAGGGTGGGGTGGGGTGGGAATGGTCAGAGGGACCAGAACAAGTTCCAATTTTTAACACAGTATGTATTATGGGGGAGTGTACCGCAAGTTTAGGGGAGAAGATATTTTGTTGCCGCTGTTCTTATTATGCCACCTCAGTAAATGACTTTGCTTGAGCTGATTGTGCTCTCTGGCTGGCTTGAGAAAAAAAATTGTTTTTAAAAATTCAGAAAAAAACCAAAAGAAACAAACAAAAAAGCATTACTGTACACAAAACAGAATATAAAATGAGGATTCTATGTGAAACTGTGACTCTCCATTTCATATTACTTGTTTTAAAAAAGTATGTAATAAGTTCAGTACATTACTTTCAATACTGGCCTACTTGTCTTTGATTCCTTCTGAACTTCCTTATGTTCTTTTCTATGCATTTAAATTTTTTCCCCATGGCCCTCTTTTTGGGAAGATCAACTGACCTTTCCCATTAGTCCCTCTCCATGAAAAAGTGGAAGAAAAAAAGGTGCATGTTAACAAAAATGTATACTTAAACAATACAAATACACATAGTAAAAAATTTTATACTATAATAATAATGCATTATATACATATAACACAATTTATTCAGCTATTCTTCAACTGATGAGTATTCTCTTAGATACTAGAGCTTTTTTTTTTCCTTTGCAATCCCCCTTTAAGGGCCAGGAAGATTGTTTTGCTTGTGACTCTTCTCTTCCAGATATTACTCTCTTTCTTAAACCCCACCTTTCATCCCCACTTATTTCTTGAATTTTATGTCTTTCTGCACCAAACTGGTGAGTGTATGTGTGTATATGTTCAATAATCCTTTGTCCGATTTAGATAAGAGTGAAGTTCCTCATACTCCTTCCATGTTGGTATAACTTTCTTCTCATGTACTCCAATTATGAGAAATATCAAGCTCCATCCTTGCCTTTATCCTTTCTACCCTAATGTATTTCCTTTCACTATTTCTTCCTTTTCTTCTCTTAAAACTCTCATAACAGAATCAACTCATCTTCCCAGGGTCTTTTTCCTTATTTAACTACCTCAATACCCTTTGAAGATATTAAGGTTCTGAAAGGACACTTGTTTCTTCTCCTTCATTAGAATGTTAGCACTGCATTATCATACAGCTCCTTTAATAGTTCAAATAAATGTATTTTTCTAACTTTCTCTTGACTCTTGTGTTTACATTTCAAACTTCCTACTCAGTTCTAGTCTTTTCATCAGGGATGCTTGAAAGTCCTCTATTCCCATGGCACCCAGCTCCTGTCAGACAACTGATGGACCTAAAATACTAATTGAGACATACATTTTTGGATATTGACAACGTGGGAATTTGTTTTGTTGAACTATGTGTGTTTGTTCTGCTTGCAAAAACAAATAAATATATAATTGAACACAAAAACAAGAAAGAAAGTTCTCTATTCCATTAAAAATCTATTTTCTCTATTGTGAGATTATACTCAGCTTTTCAGGGTTTACGTAATTATTGGATGTAAAACCATATTTTTTTGCCTTCTAGAATATTATATTTCAAGATCTCTCAGTTATAGTGAAGCTGCCAGGCCTTGTGTGATCCTAACTGTTCCTCGGTACTAAAACTTTTTTAGGGAGGGTAGAGCCAAGATGACAGAGTAGCAGGAAGAAGTACAGTGAGCTCCCTTCCCCCTTCCAAAAATCCTCCAAACAGATCTAGAAAACATGCTAGCCTGAATCCTGATGGGGAAATCCAAGAAAAAGTCACAGTGAGTCTTTTTTTCTGATACAAATTGGCATAGGTAGAGGACTGTAGATGATGGGGACAGGGCCTGGCCAAGAGCAGACCACTCAGAATGCTCCAGCACCTAGGGAGAGGCTGTGTATCAAAGTAACAGGAGATCTCAGACTCTCACAGGGCAACTTGTGCAGAGTGCAAGAACGGATGCCAAATGTGTCACCCACTACTCAGCCCTGGGTCACAGATAGAGGTGGATTGAGTAAATGGACTTGTGTCCTGGAGTGCTATTCCAGTGGACCCAGATTATGTACTGAGCAGGTAACAAGTTCAGAAGCAAGCTACAATGATGTGGCTTAGATCCCCAGAGTGAGGGTGGGGTTTCAGTTCCAGTTTCTAGACTTGTTGAAGCCTGCAAAGAAATAACAGACCAGGAATCCCAGACTAAAGGAAACACTCCGAACCAGCAGAGTTTCCTGGACTACTGATACTGGCAGAGTCCAGTAGCAATCAAACCCAAGTCAGGAATTTACAGCAATCAATCAGAATTTGCCTTGCATCAGAGAACTTTGGGAACACTGAAAACTCACAGGTGCCCAGCCTGAGCTGTTCCTGAGACCCTGAAATAATGCTATACTCAATACTCCCAAGAAATCAGCAGAAAGGACCATCCTGGACCTTCCCTCCAGAAGTACACAGAGCCTAACCCTAACATCAAGTTCAAAGTCAGAAAGTAAGATGGAAGAATATGCAGACAAAAAAAAGAATCCTACCACAAAAAGCTAATATAGTGACAAATACTCAAGACACATGCCCAAAAGAAGACAAAAACTCCAAAACATCTATAAACAAAACTAAAAAGAAAACACACACACACACACACACAGAGTTTGGTCACAAACTCAACTAGAATTCCTGAAAGAGATGGAGTTGTTGTTTTTTTAAAGAATTAAAAATGAAATAAGAACACTAAAAGGAAAAATTGGGAAAGACATGAGAGATATAGAAGAAACAATTAAAAAGGGAGTTAACAGTTTTGCACAAAAAGTATAAAACCTGACCCAAGCAACAAACTTTCTGAAAATTAAAATACATCAAAGAAGCCAATGATTCTATGAAGCAACAAGTAATATTAAAACAAAGTCAAAAGACTGAAAAAAATAGAAGAAAATGTAAGGTATGTCATCACAAAAAAATAGCTGACTTGGAAAATAAATCAAGGAGAAAAAATTTAAGAATCATTGATCTACCTGAAAGCTACAACCAAAAAAGAGCCTAAGTATCCTATTTCAAGAAATCTTAAAAGAAAACTGCCCAGATCTCTTAGAAATAGAGGTCAAAGTAGAAATAGAAAGAATCCATTGGTCACCTCTTGAAAGAAGCTCCAATGTGAAGACTCCAGGAATATTATAGACAAAATCCAGAACTTCCAGGTCAAAGAAAAAATACTGCAAGCATGCAGAAAGAAAGAATTCAAGTATCCGGCCTCAGACCAAACACTTGACACTTACTAACTGTGTGACCCTGGGCAAGTCACTTAACCCCAATTGCCTAAAACAAAAACAAAAACAAAAAAAAAAAAGAAGGGAAACACTATAAAAAAAAAAAGAAAGAATTCAAGTATCAAAGATTTAGCAACCATCAATATGAAGGAATGGAAAACTTGGAATAAAATAATTCGGAAGACAAAGGATATTTATATACTCACACATACACACATATAGATATATAGATATATATGTATATTTATGTGTATGCATGCATATATGCATATGTATGTGTGTATATATGTAGGGTTACAGCCAAGAATAACTTACAAACTGAGTATAATTCAACAGCAAAAATGAGTATAATTCTTCAAGGGGAAAGATATATTTTAAATGAATTAGAGGACTTCCAAGCATTCCTAATGACAAAAGCAGAGCTGTAGAGAAACTTTGAAGTTCAGCACAGGAGTGGAGACATATTAAAAGGTAAACATGAAAGAATAATGTTAAAGAACTAAACAAGGACACTTAAATTCCTTTCTGAATGCTTGAAGTATTTTTTCTCTGATAAGGGAACTCTCAGTTTTAGCTATGACATTCCTGGGATTTTTTTTCTTTTGGAGTTTCTTTCAGGAGGTGATCTGTGGATTCTATCTATCTTCACTTTACCTTCTGATTCTAATAGATCTGGGCAGTTTTCATTTATGATTTCTTGAGCTATAAGTATTTTTTTATATCATGGTTTTCAGGGAGTCAGATGATTCTTGAGTTATCTCTTTTTGACCTGCTTTCCAGGACAGTTAGTTGTTTTTGATATATGTTTTCTTCCATTTTTTCCAACCTTTATATATTGTTCTGATATTTCTTGCTGTCACATGGAATCACTGCTTTCTGTTTGGCCTATTGTAGTTTTCAGAGAGTCAATTTTTTGGATAAAGTTTACAACTTTCTCTTCTAAACTATTCTCTTTCCACAATTCTTTCCTCCATGACTTTTGTTTTATTTTTTTATCTCTTGTTTCATTTCTTTTAGGTACTTAAGTAGTCCTTATTGAAAATCCATTTTTCCCCCTTGAGATTCTTCTTATAGTTGTTTTAGTTATTTCTTTTTGAGGAGCTCTAATGCTAAGATAATTTTTATACAGGTCGTTGTTTTCTTTGATTTATGCCTCTTTCCAGCTATAGTTCCTAAGTAGAGGCTCTGTAACAGGTTCTACCCTCTGCTGTACTTTTGGGCAGAGTGACCAGCCCTGTTTGATCTTACCCTGGGTGATCTGGCTTCCTGCCATTTTATCTGTCCCCCCTCCTCTGGATTTATGAGGCTTAGAATTTGAACTTCTGAGTCCTATATAACATCTTGAGAGTGTTAGGTATGTCAGAGCCCCTAGGCATAGGGTATCCTAGTCTGAGGGCTATGACATTTCTTTGTTCACTCCATCTCCTCAGGGCTCCCAAGGTTCCTACCCTGAAGCTTTTTAGGGCAAATCATTCACTCTTGCCGACTTCAGACACATAGTTTCACAGGCTACATATGTCTCTGGCCCATCTCTGGTTGGGATAGAAGGCTACTCTGCACTGGTAGCCCTCAGGCTTCTGGTTGACTTTCTGTGCAGTTCTGGGGTATAAGGAGTCATTATAGTTTCTCATTGGATTTCTTGATCATTCTTTGGTCTGGTGTTGAGCTTTACAGCTTTGTTGGGATAGGCATGTGGAAACTGGGAGAAGGGAGCTTTTCTCCCCTTCAGGCAGCCTGGAAGTCCTCCAGTAGCTGACCAGAGACAAGGCAAACACACCAGTAGGGTCCATGAGCTAGAATGTGGACCCATGAAGTACTATAATTCTAGGGGCAACCATTCCCTGAGGTCCAAACTTATGAGTTTGAGTTGTGGATATAGCACAGAGGGGATAAACATCATGAAATTAGCCCATAATCACCTACTCTTTTATAACATTCTATAGGTGTTTGTTTTCATATGGGGGAATCCTGTCCCCTCAACTATATTAGTAGTTCCTTGAGGCCCACATCTCCTTCTCCTGTTTTCCCCAATATAACCATATACAAAGCTAGACAAAATGCTCACTCAAGAAATTGGTCAAATAATTTTATTAAGCACCTATTATGCAAGAAGTTCTGCCCCGTTACTCTTCAGGGATGCAACCAAGGCATTAAATACATATGCTGTGCTGAGATTAATTGAATCATTTTTCCATCTTATTTCCCATCTGTCCTCTCCTTTTTTCCTTCCCTTTAGGAGCCCTTAGGGATAAGGTACCTGAACTGTGCTTTAGAGGTTTCCTTAAGACTGACACTGACCCAGGTGGACTTGAAGAAGGAGTCTGGCATAGCAGGAAGTGTAATGAACTTCTTGCCAAGAGCTCTGGGTTCAATCCAGGCTCCACCACTTACTAGCTATGTAAGAGACAGGTAACACAGTGGATAGAGTGCTGGTCCTGGAGTCAGGAAGACCTGAGTTCAAATCTAGCCTTAGACACTTACTAGTCATGTAAACCTGGGCAAGTCACTTAACCTCAGTTTCCTCATCTGTAAGATGGAAATAATAATAGCTACGTCCCTTGTGAGGAAAAAATGAGATAATATTTGTAAAATGTTTTGAAAACCTTAAAGTATTATATAAGTGCTAGCTATTATCATTATTATTAGTCTTGGATAAGTTGCTTCCTCTCTCTGTGATCTTCTCTGTAAAATCAGGGACAATGATACTTGTTCTACCTCCCATTTAGCTACTAGGAAGCTCAAACATGAGAATGGAGTGAAAATTTTGGGGGAATTGTAAAGTACACAATTAGAAGGCCTAAGTTCAAATCCCTTTTTGACAATACTCATTTGACCTTGGTTAAATCACTTCCCTCCTCTGGGCCTCAGTTTCTTCATCTGTAAAAATGAAGAGGTTGACTAGATGATGTCCATGGTACCTTTTAGCTCTAATACCTTGTGATTCTATTTTTATTCTATACCTGTGAAAGATGATGATGATCATGATGATGATATAACCAAAGGCAGACATGGACAGGATTAAATAGTTGCTGGCTATGGACAAGGAAGATAAATGTTCTTTAAAGGAGACCACAGAAGTTTCATTGGAGGTAGAGGACCCAGATTTGGATCACAGCTTTGCTCCTTCTTCCTTGTAGTACCTTAGGCAAATCTCTCAATGGCTCTGGATCTCAGTTTCCTCATATGTAAAACGAAGGGGTTATGCTACCTCAGGTCTTTTCTGGCTCTAAATCCTTGAATTCTATTTCCAGATAATGCAAAAACCTTCTGTCATCTTCTACAGTTGAAAAAGCACTAGTCTTAGAGTAAGAAGTGGACACCCTTTAGGCAGTGTGTCATTGGACAAATAATTTTACTGCGTTAAAATCTCTTATAATAAAATAAAACTTGCATTTCCTCCCTCAGAGGGTTTTTTTTGTGGAGAAAACACTATATAAATCTTGAGATGCTGCTTCTTCTTCTTCCAAAAAAGATGGCATGCTAAAAACAAAAACAAACAAAAATGGGGCAGCTAGATGGCCCAGTAGGTAGAACACTAGCTCTGGAGTCAGGAGGACCCGACTTCAAATCTGACCTCAGACACTTATTAGCTTTGTGACCCAAGGCAAGTCACTTAACCCTGATTGCTTCTAAAAACAAAAACCAAAACCAAAAGACGGCATGGAAAACGTAGGACTTGGCTGCACCATGCAAGGATCTAAAACTCTGAAAACAAGAACACCAAAAAGGCTATTACTGAAGGGGTTCAGAGGGTGAGCCCCAGGTTAGGGAAACAACTAGAAACATCTGTAGGAAACCATTCTTTGCCCCAAAGGAAAAGAAAAGAAAAAAATCAGTAATTAATAGAAAAGAAAACAAAAGGAAGACTTTGAGGTCTAAACCTTTTTGGTTAGCCTCTTTGTTAACTATTATCAGAGCCCTTTCTGTATCCCTGGGGAAGAGAAAGAAACATGAGATAAAAATGAGCTATGTGGATAACAGTTCTAGAATTTGGCCAGGTCACACTGAAGATTCTTTCTCAGTTCTGAGCATGACGTATTAGGAAGGACTCTGACAAGCTGGAGAGTGTCCCAAAAAGGTTGAGCCCAGAGCTATAACAAGGAATCTTTGCACAAGGGGCAAACACTACAAACCATGCCAAGAGCAAATAGCACAAAAGGAATTCCCAGTTGAGGGGGAGGTCAACATTGCCCCTAGGGGGAGACAGACACCCCCAAAACACCATAAGTCTGCTGCTGGAGAGGCTGGCCTTTTCCCTACCTCCAGGAAAACCAGGCCCTTTGTTAGCTTCCAATTTAAACAATTTATTTCTTATATCTAAAAGCATTTATTTCTTCACACTTAGTAACCAAGGAGCCTGAATACAGCAGAGACAGAGAGAGACAGAGAAAGAGAGAGAAAGAGACAGAGACGGAGAGACAGAGAGAGACACACAGAGAGACAGACAGACAGAGACAGAGACAGACAGACAGCCAGAGAGAGAGAGAAGGGCAGGGACAATGGTAACCTCTATCACAAAGATAACTTTTGAGGAGAGGGTTTGAAGCTACCAGCCCTCTGCCTTCAAGCTTGCAAAGTGTATGTTAGAATTCAAAGGGACCTTGGAGATCATTTTATCCAACTCCAGCCTTTTACAAAGGGAGAAGATGAGACCCTACAGAGAGGAAGTCACTTACTCAAGGTCTTTGATGAAGGCTCATTCAGCTCTTTGAAATGGAGGCTTAGTTGAGGTGGTATCAAATGGAGCCCAAATATCATAAACTCCCAGGCAATTGGAGCTGGGGGGTACCTAAGAAATCACTTTGTCCAATCCCCTCATTTTATAAAGGAACCAACAGAAACTCAAAGTTAGGGTCAGAACCCAGTTCTCCTGATTCCTAGTTCAATGGTCTTTCAGCCAGGGTGTTGAAAATGGTCCTCTTCAAGGACACCAACTCTTCAAGAGTGGTGAGCAATCCTGAAGAGTGGCCTCTAGTCTTGTGACTCAGCTCATGCAACTAAGCAATCCTGGCCCCAATGTAACCTTAGTTATAATTATGGCTCTGAGTGACCAGGATGGTGAGAAGCCTGGAGATCACACCCATATGAAGACTGAGCTGAAGGACCTGGAGTGTTTAGATTCTTGGCTTCCCTGGCTTCCTTCAGTTCTCAGCTAAAGTCTCACCTTCTGCAAGAAGTCTTTTTCAGTCCTCTTTAATGTTAGTGCCTTTCCTCTGAGACTACCCAATTCATCCTGCATATGTCTTGTTTGTACATCTTTGCATGTTGTCTCCCTCATTAGACTGGGAGCCCCTTGAGAGCATGGACTGTTTTTTTGTTTGGTTGAGTTTTTGCCTTTCTTTGTATCCCCAGGGCTTAGTTCAGTGCCCAGAGCATGTTTGTTGTTGTTGTTCAGGAATTTTTACTTATGTTTGACCCTTTGTGACCCCATTTGGGATTTTCTTGGCAAAGATACAGAAGTGGTTTGCTATTTTTTTCTTCAGCTCATTTTACAGATGAGGAAACTGAGGCAAATGGTTACGTGACTTGGCCAGGGTTACATATCTTATCTTTGACTTTTTCTCGTCTCTTCCCTTTCTTATCCAATCAGTTACCAAGTCCTGTCAATTCCCACCTCTCCAATCCTTCTCATATCCATGGCCTGTCTTATTTCTAAATGACATCCTAGAATAGCTCTTCATTACTTCCTCCTCATAAGGACTGTTTCCATAGCTTCCTAACAGTTTTTCTGCCTCTATTCTTTTTTTGCTCCAATTATTCCTTCATAGCCTTGACAAAATCTTCCTTCCTTCCTTCCTTCCTTGTTTCCATCCTTCTTTTTACTGGTAGATCTGACCACCTTATTCCTCTGCTCAGAAATCTTCCATGACTCCATATTGTCTACTCAGTAAGATTCAGATTATTTGATCTAAAGGCTTTCCACAATATGGCACCTCTCTACGTTTCTTCTCTTTTCCATTTTAACCTTTATAGAGAGGCAATTATGAAGAATAGAAGATAAAATGTCAGAGGGTCATAATATTGGTTTATTGTTCCACCTATTCTCTGCCCTCTCTAGACGATCTTCATGGAGGGCCAAGAGATCTATTATGGTTATGATTGGCTATCTGATTACTTACGCCCTTCCCTCCCTCCCATCCCCTCCTCTGTGCTGATGGTTTCCCAGGGTTGTTATTTCACTGCTCACTGGTCCTCAATAAGTCCTGGGCTGAGAGCCAAGGGCTTTACATCAGAGATATCAGACATGGAGCCAGTAGCTGGCAAAACTGATTGAAGTGTGAAGCAGATTAAAATGTGATTGGGAAATGTTTAAAAATAAGATAAAAGTATAATATAACATACACTATGTTAATTTGTGGTTTTCTAAGTCAATATGTAGTCACAGGAATCTGTTGCTATTCGAGTTTAATACCACTGTTCTACCTGATTGCTCTGAGCTCCCTTTTTACTGCCCCAACTATAGACCCAAGGTCAAGGGCTCCACATGGATAATATTACCTCTCTGACCATGGTGCACTACAGATCATGCACAAAAGGCTTGTTGCACCTCCTCCTACAAAATGGGCAAAGCTCCAAAGAAAAGAAACTAAGCATTAAGAATTTGATTTTTTTTTTAAGGTTGCTAGGCAAACCTTTCCCTAAGGATTTGCAGGGCATAAGGATCTCACAATAAGGCAAGCAGTCTAGTAGATCTTTTTAAATAAAAAAAGAAAAATATGAATATTTCTCAAACTTTAGTGATGCAAACTCCATACTTCTCACATATTAGTCTAAACATCAATACTTATACAATAATACAGAAAATAATAGCATTTAACCATTCAACAAATTAATAAATGCACAAGTCTACAAAAATCTCAAATGGAATTGATTTGTAAGAGAATTATTTTACACAGGAATTAAATTAAATTTATCCTGGGAAAAGAGATGTACAATTATAGCCAAAGACAAAGAAAGAAAAAAATGTACCAATTTCTCTAATAACCTGCATAGTAGGATATCCAAAATTTTAAGTCTGTGGTAGACAATCTCTCTGGGGAACTCTGCAAATGTGAAGTGCACTATTTTGTCATGGGGCAGCCCCAACATGTAATGAGCCTGCTTTGGTTCTCTATTTCAGCGCCAGACAATGTAACCCCTAGTTCTAGAAGGAATTTGAGATGTCTTATTTCTACTTCCATCAGCTCACGCTTCTACTGGTTTTGCTCCCCTCTCTGTTAGGTGCCAATGTCTAGTAACCAACCAATTAACATTGATTAGTCTTTACAAAGGAATATTTATTTTGAAGGTACAGAAAAAAAAGTACAATCCCCCCCCCCATAATTCAGGGATACAGTCTTCCCTAACTCATCTCTGGAGAGAATGACCTCAAACTTTGATTAATTTCTATATAACATTGGTCCTGTCAAGTTCATATCTGTGTGTGGCATGATGGTCAGATTAGTCTTCATCCCAACTACTGCTGGGCTGGACCAGGAAAGTCACTCCTTGCTCCTTAAATATCAATGTTCCTCAGAGGTCACCTCAAACCTTGGCATGACTTGGACTCCTGGATTCCTGGAGGCTGTTCTGCTGACCTTTTATAACTCACAAAGTCAGATACTCCTCATTAATCTCATTCACTAGAAGAGAACAAATGCAGAGGTAGGCAGAGAATCCCTGTGTTTTGTGGCCTCATAGGGAGAGTCCAAGGCTTCTGCTTTTGCTGAATTGTCTCTCACCAAAAGCTGTTGGTGAAGGAAGGGGTCAAACCAGCACAATGCAACCGAAGAACAAAATGGCAGAGGCTCTGGTTTCTGGCACCTTATTGAAGGCATCCTCAGTTTCAGCTACACAGCCAATTGAAAGGACTTTTCCTAATGATAGGGTTATCAGATTAGAATCAGTTACATAATGTCTACAGCACTCTCCAATGTCTTCCCAAGTCACTTGAATCACAAGTCATCATGACTTTCTGGGAACAACCTCTTTCCACATGAGAAGTTTGCATCAGCTAAGCACACTGATTCAGTGTTCCCACGTGCCAGTTACATTAAAAACAAACAAAAAATGGAGAAGATGAAATTAGTTCCAAACTTTAGCCTTTGAAAGAGTTGTTGAACCATTCTGACACCCTCCTCTCTACCCTGCACCCACCTTGTCTCTTTAGACTACATATTACAATTAATATTAAGACAACACTTTAGTCCAGGCCTGCACAACATATGGCCTACAGGCTGCTTGTGGCCCACCAAACGATTACAAGTGGCCGTGAATAATGTAGAGGACATAAAAGAAAGTAAAGACATAATGAGTGCTTTGTCCTTGTCTTGCTTAACTTGTCTTCCACTAGTCATGATTGCGCCCATCATGTAACTTGGTGGGGGTTTGCACTGCGCACTGTCTCCTGTTTGCCACATGACACACGGCAACCAACCATTATCAATCTGCCTCTAGACTGAGAGGAGCGATTTCATGATAAATAAAAATGTTAAGTAATAAGTATAATTAATTGAAATTTCCCTTTATAAAATATGATTTATTTGCAAAATAGTTTAATCATTAATTATAGCTTTACTTGGAAAGTGAGCTGCTAAAAACCTATCTGCGGCCTGAAGAGGTTTAGCCTGTTTTAATTTTGGTTCCTCCCTACTGCCAAGTTGTGCAGGTCTGCTATGGTCTAAAGTCCCTGGTCTTACCAAAATGAGAAACCTTATTAATACTTAATTAAACTTCTAGAAAACAATGCCCTGCTCAAAATTCCTTTTTCTATTTACCAAGGGCCTAAGCCTGTTCTTTGAGGAAACTGGGTGAAAGGTCAGGGAGGAACTCTGTTCTCCCTCAGGATGGAGTTTGGGCAGTGACCGGACAGGACAGGGGGCCACTTGATTGATCCACTCAAGAGCTTTTAGGAAAAGGATTCTCTAGGGTGTGCCCACATTTTAAGTTACTATTGTTCTGAGATTGTTACCTAAACTGTGAACCCTAGCTCAGTCTTGGCTGGAATTTTTTGTCTATTGTTTGTGGATATTATAAATTATAACTCTGAAATGGCTTGCTAGAGAGGTATTCAAGTGCTTGAGGAAATCCCACTCGTTTTTGGACTGCCCTCCCATCCTAAGTAAAAAATGTTTAGATGAGAATAATTTAATTAATACAATTGTTTCTGGCAGAACATTCTAAAATGCAGAGTACAGAATTTACTTCTGCAAGGTACAAGCCTGCCCACCGCATTGAGTGAGTCAAATTGGAAACTTTAGATAAGATCATGTCTGTTTGAAGTTAAAGTTACTAGAGCCTTATGTGACCTCCAGTCACCATGTACTATTTACCCCCTTGTATTTTGTTACTTTCATCTTGCTAAATTGTACTTTTAGATCTGACCACTAGACTCTGGAGACAGTAGATCTAGGCTCAAATCCTATTATTTTTCATGACCCAGTTCAGAATCCCTCTTCTCCAGGAAGTCTTTCCTAATTACTCCAGACAGACTGTGAGCTTTTGAGGACAACCTACCTTCCGTTAACCTCCCTCTGTGCATCACACACATACTCTGAGCTTCCTAAGGGCGGGAGCTGCCCCATTAGACTCTTGAGTTCCCAGGGGACTGATCTTATAGCTGCTCTTTTTTTCTGTCTTCTTCCAAGTATGATCTGGAACAAGAATAGTTCTTTCGTGTAACTTATAATAAGGGCAGTGATGTCTCTTTCCAATAACCCCCAGAACTCTTAGCCTGCCTTTTTCCTAGAGTCCTGATCCCATGCTGCCTTATATAAGGGTTATGTAATGCTGGTCATTAGGGGTTCCTCCTCTTCCTGTCCTGACCTGTCTTAATGATAGAAAATGGCTCCTTTTTGGGGTCTTCATGATCATTTGTAATGGGGTTTAATCATCCATGCCCATTGATAAGCAAAGGGGGACAGGGTGGACACTCATAGGAAGAACTCAGCCAGGAGTCCCGACTTGGTCACAGGGTAGCTGCATATGCCTTGATAATGATTGCTTCCTGTATACCAGCTTCTGGTCTTATCTCTTCAGCGCCACCAGTCTGCTAGAATATAGCTGCTAGAACCATAAGGGTAGACTGATAGCTCTTTAGCCACCTCACCCGGCTAAGAAAAGCCAGGCAGAGTGCCCCCAAGCCAAGATATTAAAAACAA
Organism: Vombatus ursinus; assembly: GCF_900497805.2. Lineage (NCBI taxonomy): Eukaryota > Metazoa > Chordata > Mammalia > Diprotodontia > Vombatidae > Vombatus > Vombatus ursinus. Next base: position 11,673,229 of record NW_020947062.1, on the reverse strand, counting down.
AATTTTTACTCTGAATTGAACATACACACACACTAAAGAGAGAACATTTCCATATATGAAGAATAGAGAAAGATCATATGTGAAACCGTAAATTGCTATTATGTAGTTTGCTTTAAAAAAAGTTTATAATAAATTTAACTATTTCAAAGCTTACCTGTTTGCTTGTTTCCCTTTGAACTTCCTTCCCTTTTGCACATTTCTTAAGATGTTTCAATGACTCCCTTTCATTTCTTTTCTTTGCTGCTTTGATAGATAAGTTATTGTTTATTGTAAACCTCTGTCTTTTGCCTTTTGGAGTATTGTAGCCCAAGCTCTCTTCTCCTTTATAGGTAGTAGCTTCAGGTCTTGAGCCTAACTATGTCTCCTTGGGGAATAGTGAACTTTCTTTAGGTTGCTTACATTTTTTTTTTTTTTACCTAGAATCTCTAAATTTTGACTAGGACATTCCTAGGAGTTTTCATTTTGAGGTTTCCTTCATCAAGTGTCCAATGGACTCTTTCTACTTTAATTTTTACCCCTGGTTTCTAACAGGTCTGGGGAGTTTTCTTAGAAAGTACTCTTTCCAAGTCTGTAGCTTCTGTCTACATTTTTTGTGTAGTCTTGGGCTAAATGGAAGAACTTACTGGATTTTCTCTTTGTGTTTTTTGATCATTATTAAATCTGGATTTTTTAGATCATCACTAGAAGAAAAGTGGCAGCATTAAATTCCTATATGACTTACCAAATGGATATTTTAACAACCCACCACCGCCCAGGCTAAGATTAAAGCTTTTTTGTTGTTCAGTCATGTCAGACTCTGGTGATTCCATTTGGCGATTTCTTGGCAAAGATATTAGAGTGGTTTGCCATTTCCTTTTCCAGTTCATTTTACAGATGAAGCAAACAGGGTTAAGTGACTTGCCCAGGGTCACACAGTTAGTAAATGTCCGAGGCCACATTAGAACTCAAGAAGAGAAGTCTTCGGGACTCTAGGGCTGGTGCTCTATCTACTGGGCCACCTGACTACCTATTAAGGGTTTTATTTTGGCCCATAAATGTGGTTGAAGATTCTTTGTTACATATAACTATCTAACTTAATGTACTTAGGTGGTTTTGCCAAGAAAACCCCAAATGGGGTCACAAAGAGTTGGATTTGACTGAAAATGATTGAATAACAATGACAAATTGTGTGTGTGTGTGTCTGTGTGTGTGTGTTTGGGCAGCTAAGTAGCACAGTGGATAGAGCACCAGCCCTCGAGTCAGTAAGATCTGAGTTCGAATCAGGCCTCAAATACTTACTAGCAGTGTGATCCTAGGTAAGTCAATTAACCCTGTTTGCCTCAGTTTCCTCAACTGTAAAATAAACTGGAGAAGGAAATGGCAAACCACTCCAGTATCTTTGCCAAGAAAACTCCAAATGGTGTCACATAAGTGTTGAACAGACCTGAAAAACAACAACAAATATAACTTAAGAGTTAGACGTTTAGAATTACTCAACAACAACAAAAATCTTCTTCGGCTTAGCATGCAGATGAATCTGAGCAAGAGTAAAGGTCAGCTAAGGAGGCAGGTGATTGTTCTCCAATCACCTGGACTGTGTGTTTGCCTTCATTATGCATAGCTGTCAGCAGCAAAAAATCTCTTTACTTTGATGAGGTAGTTTGGCCAATGCAAGCACTTTGCCTATAAATTCAGTTCAATTCAACCAAGATTTCCTGAGGACCTACAGGGCACAGATATGTGCACTTCACTACTCCACTAGTCATTGGCTGCTGTGCCTGGTTTCAGCTCCACAGAATAAGATGCCCTTCCCAAGTTAAGCTCATCACTTCCAATTTCATCACCGTACTGCTATCTCAAACCTTGACTGACATGACTCCTTCAGCCTTCTGTCCGCTCTGATTGTAGGACTGGTCTGTGCAGCCCCGAATCATCCCAATGCCTTCCTTTGTAGAGAGAGGGCAGAAACTGGACTCTCAACTCACTCCACTTTGCATATGCTGCTCTCTCTGGCTTCAGCTCTGTGGAACAAGATGCCCCCAAACTGGGTACCTCCTAGTGTCCCCCTACCCCTGCATTCCTGCCTCTTTTTGTGTTTTCTCTCCCCATTAGATTGCAAACTCCTTGAAGGCAGGGCCTGTCCTGCTTTTTATTAATTATATCCCCAGGCTTAGCATAGTGCCTGACACATAATAGGCACTTAATAAATGTTTATTGGATTGGATTGGATTAGAGGTTATGCTGGGGTTGCTGCTTACTTCCACTAAGGGGAAGAAAAGAATCAATGATGATATGAGCTAACATTCCTATGATTCCTGATATGAGACTTGGTACTTAGAGTTGTAAGAAACATTGATCTAAGGAGAAGTTATCTTTACTAACTATAGAACAAAATCTAAACTGTACATTGGTACTCAAGGTCCTCCCATTGTGAATCCAACCTACCTTAGCTCATAATATACCTTTATACATAGTCTATACTCAAATGATCAAACATGGTAGTTTCATCCTCTTCCCTACTTCCAAATGCCTCAAGGCCCAAGTCATCTTCCCTCCCCTTCATTTCTTAGCAGGAAGTGATCTCTTCATACTCAGAACTCCCATTAATGTTTGCTCCTCTCGTGGCCCCATCACCCACCATGTTAAGAAGTAGTTCTATGTGCATTTGTCTGGTCCCTCTTGATGAGTGGAAAATAGGATTTGGGCAGAGGGGAAGAAGAGGAGGTTAGTGGAGATCATAGGATTTTGACTTTGAATGGATTCTTTTTAAAAAATTTTTTTTTATTTTCATTTTTTTGGCTAGGCAATGGGGTTAAGTGACTTGCCCAGGGTCACACAGCTAGTGAGTGTTATATGTCTGAGGCCGGATTTCAACTCAGGTCTTCCTGAATCCAGGGCCGGTGCTCTATCCACTGTGCCACCTAGCTGCCCCTGGAATGGATTCTTAAGAAATTATTTAGTTCAACATTCTCATTTCATAGCTGAGGAACTTGCCTAAGACTAGGCCAGTTAAATGTAGCACAGGATCCGGAGTTTCTCTTCCAATTCCCACTCAGACTGGCCATCTGAACCTAATCAGAGCGTGATTGCTACATCTCCCCTCATAGGTCTAGGGAATAGCCCTGAGGGCATAAGGGATGTCATTCCTGTGCTACAGAAGACAGTGCCACCAGCCACTGTTGTCCTAGAGAGTTTCTAGGACATTGACGAAAAGGTCAAATCTTCTTGTTCACTACTTTATAGATGACCCAAGTTTCTTTAACCAATTCAAGCGTATTTCCCATCCAGCATCACTCTAGTTCATTCAATGGTTTTCAAAGACATCTAATTTGGGGGCAGCTAGGTGGTGCGGTGGACAGAGCTTGGGCATTGGAGTCAGGAGGACCTGAGTTCAAATCGGGCCTCAGACACTTGACACTTACTAGCTGTGTGACCCTGGGCAAGTCACTTAACCCCGACTGCCTCACCCAAAATGAAACAAAGACATCTAATTTCATCAAGGATTCTCCCCTACCTTACCCCACCTTAATATAAAGCCTGTGACTGATTGATTCAATAGACATGTTTTCATCTGATGAAGGCATCAAGACATATCTTGTTAGTTGTTTAAGAAGCATGAGGTTATTGAAGGGTATCCTGAAGCTAGACCAGCTCCCAGAGCTAACTGCAAATTTTTAGTGTGAACATTTACATCTTTGAAATTAGTAAATGTTACAAATCAGGGCTTGATTTATTGTTTTGTTGGTTATTTAGACTTAGTCAAGTGATAGAAAAAAACAGTAATAATTCAGATTGAACTTAAAAGTGTATCATGCATATTTTTTTCCCTTTTTTCTAAAGAACCAGTTGTTAAACATTTACCAGCACATCCACCAGGTTTTTCAACTTTAAATCTGGATCTTTCTACTACCTCATAATGACTTGGAAAGGGTTGGAAGTGAAATGTCTTCATAGTGTCTCTGAGGTTACGTCACACAGACATCTAATTCTGGGCCTTTGTGAAAGCTCATGGTCAAGGTCAAGATTGCCAAGAGAGTCTCCTCTCCACACCACTTTCTTACCATTTCTACCTGGGGTGAGAGTCAGTGAGAAGGAAGTCCTGATCTTGAGAGGATGGTGATTGGTTGAAGATGTTGGAACTACTTCAATTATTTTTCTCTTCAGAAAATCAGGGTTAGAGGAGTGAGTGAGTGAACAGAAGGTCCAAGGACAATCTTCCTTTGAAAGAACAGGAACAGTTCAGGTCTCCTCTCAAATGCAAAAGCAACTGATTTGGGTTTATGGAAACCCAAAAGTTCATCTCCTGACTTCTGCCGCCCTCTTCAGGATTGTTGGGCAATGGGAAACAGATGGAACCTAAGACAGAGTGATAGACTCCTAGACACTTCAGTGAAACAAAATATTTCAGAGCTAGAAGGGAATGGAGAGAGAGAGAGAGAGAGGAAAAAAAAAAATATATATATATATATATTTATTTATTTACACATACACACATGTACACAATATACATATATATACACATACATGTATGGGTATGTGTGTGTACATATAATACATATATACAAAATCTGGATATATAATATATCATATACACTGGATATAATATATAAGATGTATATATAATATAATATAACATGATATAATAAAATATATTATAATACATAAATGTACTCTGGATATATATCCACATGTATATATATACACATATATACCCAGATTCTCTCTCTCTCTCTCCATATCATGCATATGTTGTTACTCACTCTTCATTTTCAAAGAGGACCAGTAACGTCATGGAGTAATGTCTTGACTTGCATCTGAATTGGATTTAAGTGAGACAGAGTTGCACAAAGCCATCAGAATCATTGAAGTCCGGTGGCAAGGCAAAAGGCAGGAGGACTGCCGGGGATACAGTAGATGACCTTGGAGTCTTCCATGTCTGACCAAGCTCTAAGTGCTCCACAGTGCCTGCTTTAGCTGTCTTCATGGCTATTAAAACAAATTGTTCTCATTCACCCATTCCACCAGGGGAAGTAGATATTCCTCTAACTCACGAGGGGTTTGAGGCCTGTTGGTTACCTTCGACCTGGTTTAGCCCATCTGCTGAGATGGTTTTACTGAAGTGTAGCTGCTGCACATGCTACAGCTTTTTGGAGCCACAGGTGAGAGTTGGGTGACAGGTGGATACCAAAGGTGGATGAGCAGGCCTGAAAATGGCTCAGCAAGCCCTCACACCAGAAGTATTAGTTCTCCCTGAACACCGTATCATATATATATATGTATATATGCATATACATGCATATATACATAGATAGTTACACACACACATATATGTATATATACTCATTTATATCTTGCCTACGGTGTGCTGGGCACTCTATTAAGTACTTTGTGAACATTAACTCATTTAATCCTCACAAAAACCCTGGGAGGTAGGTGCTATTATTACTATACTCCTTTCACAGATGAGGAAACTGAAGCAAACAGTGGTTAAGTGGCTTATCCAAGGTCACACAGCCAATAAGCATCTGAAGCTGGATTTGAATGGAGGCTTCCCTGACTCCAGGCCCAGAACTCTCTCCACTGAGTTGCTCAGATGCCCCTAGAAGATCTAGGTTTGAATTCTGTCTCTGCTTCTCACTACCCATGTGACCTTGGGCAAATCATTTAATGTCTCCAGGCTCCAGTTTCCTCATTTGTAAAATGAGAATGTTGGAAGATGGTTCCTGAAGTCCCTTCCAGCTTTAAACTGATGGTTCCATGATGTCCTCAGTGTAAACAGGCCAAAAGCACAGACTAGTGTGTGAGGATAAGGGTGTGATCCTGCTCAGGGCTAGGGGATAGTAGATGAGACGCTGGTCAGTGAAGGTTTCTTGTAAATGGTGTGAGCAGATGTCAGAAGGTGATAGGTAGTATTTATAGCTGCTTTAGCCATGACTCATGACTCGTGACTGAGTAGCTCCAGCATCTTCAGCATCCTGGGGAGTTGCCATCTGGATAGAGGGAGAGGGTGAGTTTGGTTTTGGCAAAGCTAAGAAACACCCTGTGAGCCCTTCCTCAACATGTCTGAGCCGTACTTGCCCGGGCCCTTGGTGGCTTGGAGGTGAGAGATTTGGCTGACCAGAGGGGCAAGGGCCAGTCCACCCCAAGAACCCATTCCCCTGAATATATCCCCCATTCTGTGTCATTATATGGGAGAGACAGAGGAAGGCATTGAGACCCAGAACCTGCCACTGGGTAGCTCACAGTCTGGGGACGTTTAGTCTGGAGAAGAGAAGATTGGGGCGGAGTGGGGATGAGAACTATTTTGAAGAATTCCAGTGGCTGTCATGTGGGTGGAGAAATAAACTTATACTGCTTGACCCTAGAGGGAACAATTGAGAAAACTGGGTAAAAGTATGGGTGAGGAAAATTTTGGTTTGAAAAATTTCCTAACATTTAGAGCTATCCAAAAGTAAAATGGTCTTCCTCAGGGGGCAATGAGCTCCTTCTCACTGGAGGCCTTTGGTTAGAGGCTGCATGACCATTTATTGGTTTGCTGTAGTAGGAATTTCTTTTGAAGCATGGGTTGGATTAAGTCATCACTGGATCTCTTTCCAGCTTTAAAATTCTGTGAGGAGCTGACCTGGGTCCTACTCTTGGGGAGCTCCCAATCTTGGGGTGCATGTAGAATTGGGGATGGAGGGGTGGAGAAAGAAGGAGAGAACCTGGGCTTTGAGAGAAGAGATTTCATTGTCTAGGAAATGAGAATCACACCCAGAAAACAATTATAGAAGCCAATGCCTAACCAAGTCTGTATAGGCTGTTCAGATTTCCAGGTCTGAAGGATATCAAGGGAAAGGGAGAAGAGAGAAGGAGTGGGATAGAACACCTATGGGGAAGCCAGAGGGCCTAGATTAGTGCTGTCAAATTTAAATAAAAACAGATCCTGGTAGACCATATATTGACTTTAGAAAACCACAAATTAACATTATCTATGTTGTTTTGTATTTTTATTTAATTTGTTAAACATTTCCCAATTACATTCTAGTTAGTTCCTGCCCCTTGGGAGTTTTGCTGACACTTACAACTTGTGAGTTTGATACTCCTGACCTAGATAACACAAGGTGGTGGGACAAACATATTATTCACTGGGCACATACTTAAAAGGCACCCTTTCTGGGCTCTGAGTGGCTGTGGGTCCACACTTTCCTGTCGGCTACACACTGTATGCGCCTGTGACTCATGATTCTTTTCCAGGTTGGGGCTGAGTGCTGACTGCTGCTGGGAGCACATTGCCCATTGGCTGCTCTGACTTTCATCCTCAGTGTTCCAGAGGGTAAATCCATCAGCCTTGCTGGAGGTCAAATAGGAGATGTGACAGTCTTAAAGAGCTACCTTTGTTCATTGTCTGGGTGTCCATAGATACATACCTTTCAATAGCAGCTCCCAAGCTCTGAATGAGCCTTTTCATTTTTTAAAAATGAATCAATTTATTTTTAGTTTTCAACATTCACTTCTACAAGATTTTGAGTTCCAAATTTTCTCCCCATTTCTCCCCTCTTCCACCCCAAAATGTCATGCATTCTAAATACCTCTTCCCCAAATCTGCCCTCCCTTCTACCACCCCCTCCCTTCTCTTATCCCCTTCCCCTTCTATTTTCCTGTAGGGCAGGATATCCCATTCTATACCCCATTGCCTATATTTTATTTCCAGTTGCATGTAAAAACAATTTCTAACATTTGTTTTTAAAACTTTAGGTTCCAAATTCTTTCCCTTCCTCTCTCCCCACCCACCCCCATTGAGAAGGCAAGCAATTCATTATACATGTTATACATGTGTATATACATATATACACACATGTATACAAGTTATACATGAGTAGTCATGCAAAACACTTCCATAATAGTCATGTTGTGAAAAACTAACTATATTTCCCTTCATCTTATCCCTCCCCCTGTTTAGTCTATTCTCTCCTTTGATCCTGTCCCTCCTCAAAAGTGTTTGCTTCTGGTTATCCCCTCCTCCAAAGTGCCCTCCCTTCTATCATCCCCCTCTCTTATTCCCTTCCCCTCTATTTCCCTGTAGGGTAAGATAAATTTCCATACCCAATTGAGTGTGCATGTTATTCCCTCCTTAAGCCAAATCCGATGAGAGTAAGATTCACTCATTCCCTCTCACCTCCCCCCACATCCCCTCCACTGTAAAAGCTTTTTCTTGTCTGTTTTATGTGAGATAATCTACCCCATTCTACCTCTCCCTTTCTCCTTCTCCCAGTACATTCCTCTCTCACCCCTTAATTTTCTTTTTTAGATATCATCCCTTCATATTCCACTCTGCCATCTGTTTATATATATATATATGTATACACACATATATATTCCCTCCTACTACCCTAATAATGAGAAAGGTCTCATGAGTTACAAATATCATCTTTCCATGTGGGAATGTAAACTGTTCAACTTTAATAAGTCCCTTATGATTTCTCTTTCCTGTTTACCTTTTCATTCTTCTCTTGAGTCTTGTATTTGAAAGTCAATTTTTCGATTTAGCTCTGGTTTCTCAAGAATACATTAAATTCCTCTATGTCATTGAATATCATTTTTTTCCCCTCATTGATTATACTCGATTTTGTTGGGTAGGTGATTCTTGGTTTGAATTCTAGTTCCTTTGACCTCTGGAATATTATATTCCAAGCCCTCTGGTCCCTTAATGTAGAAGCTGCTAAATCTTGTGTTATCCTGATTGTGTTTCCACAATACTTGAACTGTTTCTTTCTGGCTGCTTACCATATTTTCTCCTTGACCTGGGGACTCTGGAATTTGGCTATAATATTCCTGGGAGTTTTTCTTTTGGGATCTCTTTCAGGAGGTGATCAGTAGATTCTTTCAATTTCTATTTTACCCTCTGGTTCAAGAATATTAGGGCAGTTTTCCTTAATTGTTTCATTAAAGATGATGTCTAGGTTCTTTTTTTGATCATGGCTTTTAGGTAGTTCAATAATTTTTAAGTTATCTCTCTTTGATCTATTTTCCAGGTCAGTTGTTTTTCCAATGAGATATTTCACATTGTCTTCTTTTTTTCATTCTTTTGGTTTTGTTTTATAATTTCTTGATTTCTCACAGAGTCATTGGCTTCTATTTGCTCCGTTTTAATTTTTAAGGAATTATTTTCCTCAGTGAGCTTTTGGACCTCCTTTTTCATTTGGCCAATTCTTCTTTTTAAGGGATTCTTCTACTCATTGGCTTTTTGGATCTCTTTTGCCATTTGGGTTAGTCTATATTTTTAATCAATTTTTTAATTAATTTATTTTGATTTATCAACAATCACTTCCATAAGCTTTTGAGTTTTACATTTTTCTGCCCCTCCCTGCCCACCTCCTTCTCTAAGACTGTGCGCAACCTGATATAGGCTATACATATATATTCCTATTAAACATATTTTCACATTAGTGATGATGTAAGTAAGAATTAGAACCAATAGCAGGGACCACCAGAAAGAGGAAACAAAACACAACAGAAGAAAAAAAAAATAGCAAATAGTATGCTTCGATCTGTATTCAAACTCCATAGTTCTTTCTTTGGATGTGGATAGCATTTTCCATCATGAG
>NW_020947062.1:11441554-11663653 GCF_900497805.2 Vombatus ursinus | reverse complement strand
ATTTCTGATGGATAGTTGAACATTGGTTGTAATCCAAGCTCCTTTGCCTTACAGAATATTGTATTTCATGCCCTATGGTCTTTTAATGTAGAAGCTGCAAGGTCCTGTATAATCCTGATTATGGTTCCATGATATTTAAATTGTTTCTTTCTGGCTGCTTGCAGTATTTTCTCTTTGACCTGGTAATTTTGGAATTTGGCTACCATATTCCTTGGCGTTTTCAATTTGAGATTTCTTTTAGGAGGTGATCAGTGGATTCTTTCTATGGCTATTTTACCCTCTGGTTCTAGGACCTCAGGGCAGTTTTCCTTTATGATTTCCTGAAAGATATTGTCCAGGCTCTTTTTTTCATCGTGATTTTCAGGTAGACCAAAAATTTTTAAATTGTCTCTCCTGGATCGATTTTCCAGGTCAGTTGTTTTACCGATGAGGTACTTTACATTTTCATCTATTTTTTCATTCTTTTGTTTTTGTTTGACTGATTCTTGCTCTCTCATAGAGTCATTAGCTTCCATTTGCCTGATTCTAGTTTTTAACAAATTGTTTTCTTCTATTAGATTTTGTACCTCCTTCCCCATTTGGCCAATTGTATTTTTTAGGGACTTGTTTTCTACAGTTAATTTTTGTCCTTCCTTTTCCAAGCTATTGACTCTCTCTTGCATACCATTTCTTTTCCCATTTTTTTCTTCTACCTTTCTCATTTGACTTTTAAAATCCTTCTTGAGCTCTTCTAAGGTTTCTTGGGCTTCAGATCAGTTCCTATTCCCTTTTGAGGTTGCAGATGTGGATTTGTTGACAATGTTATCCTCTTCAGAATTTCTGCCTTGATCTTCACTCTTCCCATAATAAGAGTCTATCGTACATTTTTTTTCACTCATGGTATTTGCTTATTTCCTGGCCTTTAAAGAGATTGAGCTCTCCTGCTAGGGAGCAGAGAGTGCTGACCCAAGCTTCTTGTGTTGAGATCCTAGGGCCTGGTCACTAGCATTGTGTGGTGGGGCTTCTAATGCTGGCAGTTGGAGGCTGTAGAGTTCTGGCAGCTTACCTGGTGTTGGGCTGGAATCAGCAACACTGGAATTCTAGGGGTAGGATTGGGTAGTGTGGCTTCTGGAGATTTCCTGCTCACCGGGGCCTTTTCTTCCTTTCACTTTCTTCAGCTCCTTTCAGAAGGATGTTGCAGGGTGTTTATCCACCTGGGGCCCCTTGGAGCATTGCTTCCCTTAGTTTTGCTGTGGCACTGGGAGAGCCAGTTGCTGCAGAATGCTGAGGCACCTAGTGGTTTTCCAAGCTGGTTTCCACTGGTTCCCTGCCTTCACTGAGGCACTCGGGGGTCCAGGTGTTGGTGTTTGCCTACTCTACCACCTGGGTTTCAGGATCTCCTCCTGGTATGCTGAGGTGGGGCTTTCCACTACCTTGCCAGTACTGCTTCCTTTCCCCCAGGGCAAGAGGGGCCTTTTCCATTAATCCCTCAAGCTACCTGGGCTACTGGAGTGCTGCACTCCATCTTTCTTCTGGTTCAGCTGTTCCAGGGTTTTTCCTGGGGTGATATTTTTTTAGTCTTTCAGAAGTTAATCAGGGAGGGCAAGAGCAACTTACTTCTTACTCCGCCATCTTAGCTCCCAGAAGCAGAAGTCCCCCTTTTTAGTAAATTTTTAAAAATACAAATAATGTTTTTACTTTATGAAAGGCGTCTACTGCATCTATTGATATAATTTTAATGGTCCTTTTCATTGATTTATTATATTTTCCTTGTATGGAACCATTCTTGTGTTCCTGGCACTATACTTGATCATAATAACTTCTTGATGTATGACTCCACAAAATCCTACTCCAAAATCTCAGAATGGCTTAGAAGTCATAGTCTAGCTCAAGGGTGGGGAACCTGCAGCCTCGAAGCCACATGTGGCCCTCTAGGTCCTCAAGTGCTGCCCTTTGAACCCAACTTCACAGAACAAATCCCCTTAATAAAAGGATTTGTTCTGTAAAACTTGGACTTGGTCAAAGGACCAAGAAGGCCACGTGTGGCCTCGAGGCCACAGTTCCCTACCCTGATCTAGGCTCCCAAAGGCTATACCAGCAGAGTGCAAGTTCTTACAGGTTTTGCAGTGTAGCAAAGACTTCAAGAACAATTCATATACAATTGACTACTTACTTTCCCAAGGACCAACTTAGCCAAATGCAGGGAATCTCATCACTGGCCACTTGGTGATGGATTCCTTAGCCATGTATGTCAACATGGGAAACAAACAAAAATCCAAAATAGTGCGTAGTCCTATGCATTGCTCTCCACTTCTGCAAGTGATAGTGCCAGAAGAGAGGAAAAGGGGGAAGAGGTTACACTATTTTGAGACCTCAGTGAATTAGGAGGATGTCTACCCCAAGCATGTGAAGACTTCCCAGGGGAATGAACAGATGAGAACAATTTGTTCCAACGACCATGAATGCAGCTGAAACAGGCCCTGTGGAGTGCTCAGAGCTTGGTCAAACATTGAAGATGCCAAAGTTATTCATTGCATCCCGGGCCATTGCTGGTCGTCCTGACTTTTGCCCTGCGACTGGGCTTTGATGACTCTGGAAGAGAGAGGCTGAGGACTTTGTGCAACTCTGCTTCACTTAAACTTTGTGATGTAATTAGTTGTCTTCAAAAATGAAGGATGAACATCTGACCACTTCTCAAGTTTCCTTTGCTTGGATCTTCTTCTGGATCATACTCTAACTTCAAGGTTTTGTCGTGGCCCCTATTCTCTTCTCCCTATATTCTAGTTAAAGTAGCGCTCTCATAAACTCCTATTGATTTAATTATCATCTCTTTGCTGATAATTCTCAAATATACCTTTCTTGTCACAATCTCTGTTGAACCCCAATGTCACATCTTTGACCACTTTACATTTAGATTTGAATGTCCAATAGAAATCTTAAACTCAGTATGTCCAAAACCGAATTCATTTTATTTCCCCCTAAACCCTCCCCCATCTTCTACCTTCCCTATTACTGTAGAGGGCAACACCATTCTCCCAGTCCCTCAGGCTCAAAACCTACAAATCCTCCCCGACTCCTATATTCTTCCCCGTATCCAAACTATTGCCAAGGCCTGTCAACTTCACCTTTGCAACATCTCTCCTGTATGCTCCCTTCTCTCCTCTAATACTTCACCACTCTAATGCAGGTCCTCAAATCACCTCACACTTTGCTTACCGAAATAGACTCCTGGTGGCTCTGCCTATCTCAAGTCTGTCCTCACTCCAAACCATCCTCCTCATTCGGCTACTAAAGTGATGTTCCTTAAGCATGGACATGTCATCCCTTTACTCAAAAAACTCCAGTGGTCTCCTATTGTCTCTATGATCAAATACAAAATGCCTAGCCCCCTTCCAGTCTTCTTACACCTTATACCCCAACACATACTCTTTGATCCAGTGACACTGGCCTCCTGGCCACAAACAAGATAATTCTTTCAGCTCTGGGCATTTTCTCTGGTGGTCCCCCATGCCTAAAATGTTCTCCTTCCTCAACTCTATTGACCTCCCCAGCTTCCTCTAAGTCTCAACTAAAATCCCATCTTCTATAGGAAGCCTTCCTCAACCCTTAATTCCAGTGCCTTCTCTTTGCTAGTTTTTTCTTTGTATCCTGTATTATAGCTTGCTTTGAATATATGTTTCCATGTTGTTTCTTTCGTTAGATTGTAAGCTCCTTGAGGGCAGGGGCTGTCTTTCACTTTTTTTTTAAAACCTGAGTACGTAGCAGTGCCTGGCACATAAAAGGCACTTAACGTTCAATGATCCTGATTGATGTGAGACAGAATTTGAATTCACATCATGGGTTGGCAATCTAAATGTCATCCTTCACGTCACATATCCAGCTACATTACCACATCTTCCCACTTTTATTTCCCGAACAGTTCTCATTTCTACTGCCTTCTAATCATACTCCAGCAACTTGGTTCAAGTCCTCCTGACCTCTCCCTTGGGTTAGTAAGGTGACTATTATCCTCTCTGGTTAATATTTTTCCTAACTCATCCATCCTCTCAGTTGTGACATGCCACAAGCACAGATCTGTGTTAATTCCTACTGTCTTCTATATAAAATATGTAAACTCCTCCGGTTTTTAAAACCCATCACAACCCAGTCCCAAAATACCCTTCCAACCTCATTATGTGTTACTCCCATCTCCTGTCTCCATGCCTCCTTGCATTTGCTATCTCCTCATACCTGCAATATACTTAACTGCCTTGTAGAATTCCTTTTTTTCTTTTAAAGACAAATCAAGCACTGTTTTCTGTGCGTAGCCCGTGGCCTTCCCTGAACCCAATTCCAAGTAACCCTCTCTCTAAACTATGTATTTCAGCCTGACGTATTTTCCCCAGGAAAATGTATGCAGTGTCATCTTACTTTTTATATTCCCAGAGCACAGCAGTATCAAGAAGGTGGCAGTGTTGACAATCCATCGGGGAATGACCAGTCTTCTACATGTAAATTCTTTGGACATCACTTGAAACTGTTTCATAATCTCCCTACTCATTGGCTTCTTATTCTAGCTTCTCTATACAAAAACTTTAACCCATTTAAAATCATTTAAGTCAATAGGTTTTCGTGATTTCCCTTCTTCTATTTATGGTTACTATCATATCTCCTATCCCCATTAGTCTGACCAATTAGCTGCCCTCCACTGTAATGGTCTAATTTTGCTCCACAATGAACTCTTACTTTATCAATAGTTGCTACTCCCTCTACTCTCCTTTTCCCACTGTAGCTGTTTATACACTTCTTATGATATACTTGCTTCTTCCATCTATAGCTATTTTGAGGGTAATTTGAAGAATTAGGCTCTTTGTATATTATGCCTCACTCAGGGAAGATCTCTGAAGGTCATTTGTCCAAGGTCACATACCGCAGATCTTGAACCCAAGTTTCAACATAAAATTCAAAGTTCTCCATCTGTTGGCAATATTCAAGGCATTGACGATTCAAACATAAATGAAGTCCTCGCGTCACAGAGCTTAGTTTTATAGAGATAATATATTGCAAAACACAAAACAAACATTAGTGGGGCCCCTAAGGAAGAACTTAAGGTTGGGTCATTTCAAGCTTGTGTGTAAGGAGCATGGAGCATAGAGTGAAACAGGCTTTTGGATGTGGTACTTAAATGGTCTTATTTCAACAGGTTATTTGGGTAGAGATTATCATAGGCTTAGGGAGACTGACTATAAGATTGTAGTCTGAAGAAAGGTAAAGTTATTCATACTAGAACACAGAACTTTTAAATGAAGAGAAGTTAACAGACAAGAAATTAAGTTGAGTCACAATATAGAACACTTTCAATGCTTTCAAAAAAGTAGTTTTTACTTTTTGGAAAAAGCAAACTAAGGATTTTGAGTAGGGGAGTGATGTGGTACCCTAAGATTCTCTTGTGTTTAAACAAGCAGATACTTAAAAAAAACATCTCTCTCCTACTTCTGTACTTGAACTGCCCCTTCAGACCAAAAGCAAAAACCATTCAAAATGTTTTTATCAATGGAACTTAACAGGGAGTATATTTCAAGGGCTTAAAAATCAAATCCCTTTGCTTTAGGACACAAATTAAATACATTTGAAACCCATTTTGAATACGTGAAATCCAAATTAATAAGGCTTAGCAGCTGTGTTTAACTCTATTTGGAAAAAGATTCGAGTCATTTGCCATTTTCTTTTCCAGCTCATTTTACAGATGAGAGACTAGGTAAACAGGGTTAAGTGACTTGCCCAAGGTCAGATTGCTACTAGGTATCCAAGACCAGATTTGAACTTGGGATGATGAGGACTCATACCACTCTAAATAACTGTTCACAAATTACTTACCACTAGTAATGTAAGGTAAAATTAACACTTCTCCAACACCATCTTGTCTAATTTCGCTCTATTGCAAACCTCTCTAGAAATTTACTTTGTTGCAGATTTCAAAAATAAACTGATCAAGTGACTGATGATAATTTTTTAAAAACTTAGACCACTTCAGTACACGTAAGATTGTTAGCTATTATTTGAATTGACTGGATTTCAGTGGTCAGAGAAAGATGGATTGCTACTTCCCTAACCAAGTTATAAGCTTGGAAAAGCAATTGTTTTAAGTGCTATGGAGGAAGGAAAAAGAACTTTGGCTTCAATGGTTCAAGTAGGGCAGGTGTTAAACATGCATCTAGGGTTCTAACACTTGAGTGTGCTGTCTGAATGGAGTAAAATATAATTCTGAAATATTTAGCAAAACAAAAAATATAAGTCAATATGTGGCCCACAGTACCTAAGTACAGATTAATTGACCCTGAACTAAGAGGATCAGAGATCTTTTAAAATTCTGATAAATTTACTAAATACCTATCTGCAACCTCAGTCCCATATCTACCAAATGCAAACTCAGGTTGATCACACAAGAGTAGGTTTTTAATTAACCATTGCTCACATCTTTTTAGCTTTGATTATTTTCCTTTCATGGAAATTAAAAAATCAACTTTTACATTCTTCACCAACTGGTTGAGCTAGTCTAACAGGAAAGCCAAACATTTAGAATGCTTAAGACAGATTTTAAGCCACCATGAGTAACTGAAAGCCCAAGTAGCCAAAAGAAAATAAGTACTTCAGCTTTCTAGGGGTTTGAGAAAGGAATATGCACAAGGAAAAACCTTAAGTAGCTTAGCAAAAGTATTAATTTAAGAACCTATCCTTTCTGCACACATATATTAATTCACTTCAATTATGACTGTAAGAAATCTCTTTATGCTTGTCTGAATGAACAACAATGGTTGGTTCACTTCTTTCACATTTAAACCTGGCAGGATGGGATGGACATGGTCCCCCAGACAGCACACAGCAAAGACATTTCCAAAAAAGTTGTAATTACTATTGTCTTACCAAAAAGAAAAAAAAAAACTAAGGTCCCACAAAAAATGCAAAAGGCTCAATATTAATCTTTTAATAATCAAGTAATGTAGAATAGAGGAAAACAGGAAAAGTTTAAAGACAGCGGTAGAGAGCAAAGCATACAATTGCTCTTTAGGATAACCTTTGTGAATATTTCATTTTCTTGAAGCTTCAAATTTAGTTACATTTTGATCCCTTCAGATTTCACACTGGTCCAGTGTACAAGATTTCCTGTCACTTAGTGTTTCAAAAACCGCAATGTTTTAAAAGATTAAAGAACCTTGCTAGCTTGTTGTTTTAAGTGATCCCCTATGTCACAATCCTGTCTCACAACCTGTGCATTTCAATTTCTAAGATTTTCTGACAAATAAATTCTGATTTTCACAATAATTTTGCATACTATTTTCTTTACATCTGTGAGGTCAGTTGGAAATTTTTCCCAATTCACAGAAAATGCCTAGAAAGATTCTACCTTTCAGCAATGGATTCTCAATTTCCAGTATTCTCTTACGTTTTCAAGATAGAAAATCCCTTTACAAAGATGGTTGTTTTGAACTATTTCAAAGTCTGGGCCAGAAGTTTTAAATTTGGAAACTACAGAGTCAAACTCTTGTGAAAATCTGGGCTGGGACCACCACTCCCACCTGCAGAACCCTTAACACCCATCACAAACAATTCTGTGAATATCTGGCTATTGTCACTGTAAAATAAAAAATATACCAAGTCACACTGTGCATTACAGGTTCTGACTTATAAAGTACACTTTTAGCTTTATTTCAGTCTTTTTAAATAAGAATGTTTAGAAAAATCAAGTTAGACATATTAACACTTCTTAAAAATTTTGGCAAGATAGTGCCCAAGTTCCAAACAGCACAAGCTATATCAATGTAAAAAGGCATGAAAGATATCAAACCAAAACATCAGGGCAAGTAGCACACTGAAAAGGTATAATAAATGCCCAAACATTTTGAAGTTGGGATCTAGACTACCAAGGTCAAGGCTGAAAAATTCTCAGCGATGTTCACTGTTTTAGATTAGTGCACATCTTCTCCCTGTTTTCCCTAAAATAAATTTGGCTGTTATAGGTGAACCTATTTAATCACATCCAAAAAGTTTGAAATTTCACTCAGAATTGCTACACATACAGAAATACTCCATTTCTATTAATATGGAAGGATTCTCAGCTTAGCCCACACGTACATTGCACTGAAACTCAATGACAATATGGAGCAAACATACATAAATTTGCACAGTTCAAGTTAAAAAAAAAAAAAAAAAAACACCTTTCAACTTTTGTTTACACTTATATCCTCACAACTTTCAATGAAACAAGGTGTTATCCCGTCATTTTTATGGTAGCATTTGCTACTCTAAGGAACAATTTCAGATGCCAAATTCGAAGGGTTAGAAATAGAGGATTTTACTTTCCCCATACATTGCTAACCAAGATTAACTAATATCAAAGTATCAACTTTTCCACCAGGTGAAGCCCTCCAAGAAATATTAAATCTAATTAAGCTCCCAAGATCACAAAAATCCTCAGCCTTTCCCCTTCCTCCCTTAAGCTGGCTGAGACAGTGAAGTCAGTGTCATTTTAGGCTCAAGTCATTCAAAGTAACAAATTGAAGAATGACCAAAAACAAATTTTTATTTTTACAACTAAATAAATGTAATTCAAATGTGTCCATCACTAGTTTTTTCCCCCAAATTAACATGTTATAAATAAGCAAACTAAACCTGGGCACTGATGTATATGGACTCCCTAGATGTCTCACTGGGCTTAGTTACAGAAGACCACTCACAGTAAAAAGACATTTTGAGTACAAAGTGTAGCATGATGTTAAGCCATTTTAGCTTCTGCACATACATGTTGCACTTCTGGCTGAAAATGCAGAGAAATTCGAAGCATTACACTGTAAGCTCGGTTGCACTGTTTTAAATGGCATCGATATCAATGTCATCATCCTTGTTATCAGCAGACTTCACAGTTTCAACTTTAGGTACGCTGGCTGTCTTAGAATACACCACCTAGGAAACAAGGGCAGTTTTATTTAGGAGGAAATAACACAAACAACCCTGTCACCTCGCATTAAACATTATGCTGTAGAAATCAGAGGCTACTTTTTTCATAAAATTGAATCATACAAGAACAAAGAAATAATTTTGTCTGACTTACAGAGAACTCTAAAGGCATTTGTTGGTATAAAATTATCCTAAGCAATCATACATTAATTATATCACATCATATTCCACTAACTACCTTAGAATCTTAAGAGTGACATTAGAGATGGAGCACGAAGAAAAGCTTTGGCTCCTGAGTGCCTCTTATTAATAGGATGCTTTCAACAAAGAAGTATTTCTATAAAATTCTTTACAAACACACCCCACACACCCCTGAATTTGTATCCTACAAACAAGATACCTCAATATTTTCATCTTCATCTTCCTCTTCTCCACCAGAAGATTCTTCTTCTGCTTCCTTTAGCCATTTTATAAATGGCTCCGCTTTGACACGAATCTCTTTGGCAAGTTCCTTTGAGACGTATTTCTTGGAGGCCTGAACAAATTCATTATTAGTTCAGCCTGGTTTGAGAAATCTTAACACTAAAAACTGCAGGAAGTTTTAAGCACAAACAACAAATAACCCAAATACAAAAGAAACATCCTCTTACCTTTTCTGACCAGCTAATGATGACCTCTTCTTCCAAAAGGTCTGCATCATACATTTCCTTCAAGATATGTGGAATTTTGGAGATGAGTTGAGCTTGATGCATAGCTACCACACACTCCAAACCATGAAGAAGGTATCTCTGAGCTTTTTTGTTATTGTGGCAGAACTGGAAAAACAGAACCTAACATTAGAAAGCATCCAAATAATCTAAACAGCAAACTCTTATTCTCGAAATCAGCTATAAGTAACAAACATGTACCATCTATAGATTGATTGTACATAGATACTAGTTACTACCCTCCAAAGAGAAAGCCTATGTTGCTAGCCTTTTAACATATCATACAGGTAAAAAAACCCAAAACCCTTTCACTTTAATTGAGATGTCCATCCCCAAGAGTAGCCATAAAAACCAGCTGCTTACTCGTAGAAAATGACGTCTATACTTCTTAATTTGTTCTCGAATCTTCTCGTTAAAAAGAACCTCAGTCAAAACAAGAGGGCCCATAGCTTTTACATCCAGTCTTTCTGCTTCTGCGACAATTTCTTTGTCAGAAGTATCGATGATACCTTCCTCTTTCTTTTTCTGCAGGAAGGAGACAAGGGATCGAAGATACATTTTGCTGCCCATTCACAAGTACCCAAGGAAGAAAGAGCAAGTAAAAGACATTTTGTATTACAACAGGTCAAATGGAAAATTTGTGTTTCATACATTCTACACTTCATTCTTCTAGTGGTTTAAGAATGAAAGATTTACCACTTATCTTGAATTGCTTGCCCTGAATAAAATGCTGAATTCAAGAAAGCTCCTAAAGGGTATTAAAATATGCATACTTTACCTTCACAAAATCAAATAAAATATTGACTCTTTCTTCAACTGTCCTTTCTAAGTCGTCACTAAGTGTCAGAACTTTTGCATGATCACTAATTTCATCCATTCTGCGCCTTTGAGCTTCTTCAGTTGTGTCCTCTCCCCAATCTTCATCCTCATCATCTTCCTGTATATAGAAGCAAAAACCTAGTTAACTCACAGTTACATCTGGAAAACAGCTTGAATTAGTGAGTCTTTCCCTGTGAAAAACAAATTTTTGAATCCTTAAATAATAGCAAAAGCTACCTCTTTGCCTGGTGTTTCTTCCAAATAAATTTATTTTAACCCTAGTTTGAGCCAATAGATTCGTATACTATTACATTCTATATGCTCTTTTATTAACTATGTTTAGGATCACTGCCCACATCAAACTCAGATCCCCTCATACCTGTAAGGTGTATAGTTCAAATAAAAAAAAAAACTACCAAGACTGTACTTCCCACACTCACCACAGCATGTGGAGGGTTAAGTTCATTGGGTGGTGGTGGTGGTGGTGTTGTCTCATTGCTGGACACAGAACCATTTTCTTTGTCTTTGCCCTTTCTATTTTTCTTTTCTTTTTCTTTTTTTCCCGTAACACTGTCACTATTCTCTGAGGAAGAAAGGTGAAGAAGACAAAGTTGAATCCCACAATTTCCATTACTATTCACCCTCTCAAGCCTACCTAGTTGCCAGAAATAGGACCTTCTAAGTCAGTCTTCTTTCTTTTGTCCTAAGTGTTTACTAAATTAAGTTTTAATAAAGTATTTTAGAACTGGGTACTCATACTGTTTAAGTCTATATAACAGATAGTCTCATTTAAGAGAGACCACTGGAATAGGTTAGACTTACTTGTTTTTTGCAAGTCGAAATTGTGTCAGACAACTTTTTGTCAGCCACAGAGTGTTGCTTGCAATGAATGATCAAAGAGGGAGCTGTGCAGAGAATTAATCCCTCAAGAAAAATTATCCGCATACACATCCTATGCTTTTTAGAGCAACAAACCCAGTATGAATCGCACTATTATATTGCTTTATACAACTGTTCAAAAGTAGGTGGATATTACTTACCAGGTGGGTTCTTGAGAATGAATGTGCAGAGTTTATGGTTTGTGTCAAGCATGCCTCGATAGCCACAGGCTTTGCAAGAGTTACCTATTGTTTGTTTCTTAGGATTGACATGCTGTCAGAGAGAAAATATTAAATGGATTCAGCATAGCATTCAGTCCAAAGAATATACTTACACGTACAGATGTGTACTTAGCTTCAAAGACTAAATAATGACTTCGTATGTCAACACATACATATCTATGCAAACAGTTCACTTACCAGATCAGTTTCAGGATTCTCACACTCGGGACAGAGAACAAATTTTTTAATGAATCCATCCAACATGTCTTGCAGCTTATTCGCCTCATGAGATCCATTGACAATGTAACGGTCATTCTTAACATCAAACTGGGTCTGTGCTCCCAGCTCACAACCAAAATATTTGGTGGGATCTTAAGGGGGGGGGAAAAAGGTGAATGAACTAAGAGATCTTGCTTCACTGCTGTTTACTGCATTCATTACTGTTATCCACCCATATATATGCAATCATCGCTCTACATTAGATGCTGTTTTTTATTTAAAAATATTGCTTATATATGTATACACTGGAAGAGTACAAACTAAACATGAGGAAAGTGAAAAGCTTTCTAATTCTATGTTCCCAATGTTTTGATTGACTCAATCCATAGCCCAAAACACAAGCTTTCAGATTATAAATGTACCAACAGAATCATCAGCATTGTATTTGTTCATATTTCTTTAAAACATTACTTACACGTTGGAGGCCGATTAAGCGCCTTTGCAACGTCAACCATGTTGACTATAACTGTCTTTATTCCATTTCCTTTGCCCTCAACCTAAAAAGCAAAATTTAACACTGTCATTTTCATCCTAGAAAAGCAGACCATTAATCTTCATATTTAAATGACACAAATATTACTAACAAAGCCATCTGACCCACAAAAGATAATGTACAACACCAAATTACTGAGACTTACCCACACTTTGTCCTCCCAAAACAATTTAAAAAAGAAATCAGTAAACATTACCTTAGCAATCAGACGGGGCATTTTGTAGCGATAGAACTGATCTGAAACGCTGCGGTTGACGTTGACAGACATTTTGGCTTATTAGTAGTAGTTTTATCAATAAGATGAAGAGCTCTTTGATTGCAACTTTTTGGTATCTTCTGTCTGGAGAAGAAGGGATGACATAAACGACTGCAAGAGTTCTCGGTCTCTGACATGAAAAAGTTTTTGCCACAGAGGCTGTAAGCGTCTTGCTTGTATGCTATATTTCCCCAATACAGGTACCAATGGCTGCGCAACAGCTCTGAAACAGAGGGGGAGGTAAGGTGAGAGAATAAACAAAATTTAGTGACATATAGGTTTATAGACATAAAGAACATTTCCCTATTTGCTGATAAGTTATCTTATCATAATGCCCCATCTATTGCCATACACACAGAATCACTAAAGGGGGTGGGTGGGGGTGGGAGAGGAGAGAGAAGGGACTCAAAAAAAAAAAAACCCCAACAAAATGTTGAGGTCAATTCAGGGTACAAACATAGCCTTCTTTTCTTATGGGGGAAAACTCCTGCTTTTAAAACCACAGCCAAGGGACTCAACTATAACTATTCTTGTTTTTTTTTGATGTTTATCCAATCTATTTAGATATTTAAATCCCTCCACTCTCCTTCACATCCATTTTTGACAGGCTATTTGACCTCTGATTACATTTTCCAAACTGGTTACCTCACTTCATCAGAATATAGAAAACAAGTCTATACTAACGTTTTGATACTGAGTGTTTATGCAACAATTCATACGAAATAAAATGTACAAAGTGTAATCTAAGCTCAGTGTAACACCTATGTTAATTTTATGTAAGAATTCTTGTTCCAAATACAAATCAGAAAGATAATGAAGACATTCTAGTCACAAGTCACCCATTTTGCTACACAGGGCACAAAGACCCAAACTAAATGTTTTAACTGGAATTCAGCTAGGAAGCTTATGGTTCGATCTAGTATTTTCTCTTTATATAGAAAGAAATTGCCTGCACATTCACTGTTACCTGTATCCCAATGCAACCATGGACATCAGGCTTATGGAAGACCTTAAGTATAATTTCTCTTTAGGTCAAGGGAAGGAGCACCAATAGGTGATACCCTAGGGTTCGACTAAGAAGAGGACGAGATTCGCCCCCGAGCTGCCCTGGAGTTCGGGACACCTTTTCCCCCGAAGCGGCCGCACCCACAGGGTGACAGAACTGGCAGAAAGAATCAGAAGGAAAGGAATCGAAAGCGAGGAGCAGCAGCAGAAGCCTGGAAGTGCTGCGGCGCCGGGCCCTCCTCTCCTCTCCCCTCCCCCTCGCAGGCTCCTCCCCCAGCCGGCCGGGATGACTCATAAATGCAGCAATTAAGCACTGAGTCAGCTTTTGAGGAGGCGTGGCGCATGCGCAAAGCTTTCAGGATCACCACCCCCTTCCCCAGTCGTTCGCCAAACACCCGCCTGGGTGCGCCCCCTTCCCGGGGGCAGGGGGTCGTACCCGCCGACCCCGGGACTTCCCCTTTTCTCTCCCAACTTGTGGGGGTTCGCGAAATAAACTGCGCCACGCGACTGGGGGGGGAGGTCACGAGGAAGTAGAGCCGCCATTTTGTGCGGCCGCCATCTCCCCGGGGCCAGGGCGCCTCCTCACACGCTTTCCGCCGCCGCCCCCGTCCCGCCAAAGCCCCGACGCCCGCCCTCCACTCACCGTTTTCGTCAAATAAAGACATAAACCCAACGCTGCTCGCCCGGGACTGGGATGAAGTGTCTGAGGCGCGGTATAAACAAGAGTCCGAGCAGCTGCAAGAGGTGGAGGAGGAGGAAGGGAAGAGGAGGAGGAAAGAGGAGGAGGAGGCGGAGCGGGAGGAGCGGCCCGAGCCAGGTGCCGCCGCCGACCAGCGGGGGGGAAGGGGGGGCGGTCCCAGCGACGTCCAGGGGGAGGCAACACCCTTCGGCACCTGGGAGCCTGGCGACCTGAAGGGAAAGAGACAGAGGCGCCATTAACACGGGTCAGTCCCTGCGAGTAAAAGCATCAGCACAACCTACCTACCCCACTCGCCCGCCCCTAGTCATTTCGAGAGCCCAGACCCACAGCGGCTTCAGAGTAAGGAAGTCCCCCGGGGCTGGAGCCAAAGCCATTTCAGACTCACCTTTGGAATGTTCTCGCTCAGACTGAACAACGCCGATGCCGCCGCCGCGATCAATCTACCCCCCCAGGCCCCGCCTTCCCTGGTCCGGCCATCCCAGCCTATTGGCTGGTGGGCCGCTCGAGCCCGCACGCCATTGGCCTTTGCTTTATGTCAATCACGGCCGCCTGCCTTCCCCCAGCGTCTGGCTTCCCCTCTTTCACACCCGCCCTTGCGGAGAGTCCCAACCTATTGGCCGATGGGCCGCTCGAACTCACGCACCACAGGCCAAGACCTCGAGTCAATCACGGTCTCCTGCCCGCCTCTGCTTCTCCTCCCTTCACCCGCCTCCCCAACGCTCCACCCCCGCCCATACCAGCCAATTGGTCGGTGAGCCCTTCGAGTCTGCACACCATTAGCGGCTGTGTCGTGTCAATCAAGGCCTGCCGCCTTTCCCTGTCTTCTCTCTTCTCCTTCTCCACACCCACCCCTCGACCAAACCAGCAACCCCAAGGTTCAGCACGACGAAGACGGCTCGAGATTTCTAGGCGTGCAGTCTCGCGAGACCCAACGGAAGCTGGAGGGGTTGGAGTATTAGGAGGTCTTGAGGATTGGGGGGGGCGCGCGCGTGTCTGTTTCGTTCTCGAAGCGGGAGGAAAATGGCGGTTGGTTTTCCTTCCCGTCTCCACCCTCCCAACCCCCGCCTTTCTGCCGCCCCGGCTCGCTTCTTGGAGGTGGGGTTTGTCGTTACATGATGGTGTGGGTTTCGTTACCCGGCCCCCAGCACCGGGCCAGCGGGGTTCTTCTTCAGCTCGCGCTCTTAAACCCTTAGGGGTAACCCTGGCGCGCGCCTTTCCTGTCACTGCGCAGGCGCCTCCCTGAGGTCAAGGGGTCAGCGCCGGGGACGCGAAGGTGGCTTCCCCTGCGCGTCCATGTGCGAGTCTTGAAGTTGCCTGTGAGAGCGACCTAAGCGTGACTCAGCCTGAGTGAAGTGGGCAGTCTGGCTCACCGCCCCACAGCACGTGGAGGTAATTAGCGACTACAGAGCTCTGATGCGGGAAGAAAAAAAAAGAAAAAAAGCCAAGCCGCTGTATCATCATGGTTGCTTCCTCAGGTGTTTACTGAGGTTTCCTATGAGAGAAGTTGCAAAAAGATTTTTTTTGTTTTGTGTAACCTCAGGCAAGGCGCGAACCCTGCTGAGTTCAACCGGTGCTTGTGTTTCCTCCGTCTAAAAGCAGTAGTTTTTTTTTAAAAAAAACCTGTCATTTTATTTCTGGGTTTTTCCACAGACCTTTCCATTACACTACACTGCCTCTCATCTTTCCAAGGTGAAATTTGAATCTAGTTCCGTGCCAGGAATTTGAGAAGGGAGGCGGTCAGTTTTCCCCACAAAAGCTATCTTTTATTCCTCAAACACATGGAGCTAGCCTCTGGTTAGAGAGGCTATAGGGGGAATTTCGAGAAATATTTCAAGTATTTAGGGTCTTCTGTGTAAGTCGAACTGTGCTAGCAGTTAGGGAAAAGGCTAAGGTCGATCAGATATCTCGTGGAGTTTACTGTCTAATAGAGGAAAGAAACAGGAATAGGTAACGATAGTATGTAACACATGATTGAGTGCATTAGAGGTAGAAAATAAGGCAATAGGGTTAGGGTTAGGGGCCTCGGGGGTGGATTTGAGTTGGGCTTTGAAGTGAGCAGAAAGAAGGCAGGAAAGTAGATCTGTTAATGTTGCCAAACTGATTTTGCCCTTTTCTAGATCAGGGGCTCTTAACCTTTTTATGTGTGTAATGGACCCCTTTTGCAGTCCGGTGAAGCCTATGCACGCTTTTTCAGAACAATTTTTTAAAATGTATTTAAATATATTAAAATAAGTAGGGTTATAAAGGAAACCAATTATTTTGAAAAGTTTTTTTTAAAGTTCATTGGACTTCAAATTAAGAATCCTGATAGCCTTCCTTTTCTGCCTCTGCCCCACCCTGAGTTATTTTCTTCTAGCTAAAATGAAACCTGAATCTAGCTCAGTGAGGAGAATGAGAAATTAGAGATCAACATCTTTTCCCCAGCAAAAATTATCTTCTATTCCTCCCAAAGATCTGACTAACTTTTGTTTATAGGAACACTCTTAATTAAAAAAAATTTTTTTTTAATTTATTTTTAGTTTTCAGCAATCACTTCTATGTTTTTTGAGTTTTAAATTTTTCTACCCCTTCCTCCCCAAGACTGGAGTGCAATATGATATAGGCTGTACATATACATTCCTATTAAACATATTTTCACATTAGTCTTGTAAGAAAGGATTAGAACCAATTGGACATACCACAAGAAAAGAGGAAACAAAACAAAACAAGAAAAAAATAGCAAATAGTATGCTTTGATCTGCATTCAAACTCCATAGTTCTTTCTCTGAACATGAATAGCATTTTTCGTCATGAGACTTTTGGAGATGTCTTAGATCCTTGCATTGCTGAGAAGGGTTAAGTCTATCAATATTAGTCATCCAGCGATGTGGCTGTTATTGTGTACAACATTCTCCTGGTTCTACTCACTTCACTCAGCATCAGTCCATACAAGTCTTTCCAGGTTTTTCTGAAGTCTGCCTGCTCATCATTTCTTATAGCACAATAGTATTCCATTCCATCTTGTTCAGCCATTCCCCAGTTGATGGACATCCCTTCAATTTCCAATTCTTTGCCACCACACAAAGATCTGCTATAAATATTTCTGTAAATTTGGGTCCTTTTCCCATTTTTATGATCTCTGGGATAGAGCCCTAGAAGTGCTATTGCTGGGTCAAAGGCTATGCACATTTTTATAGCCCCTTGGGCATAGTTCCAAATTGCTTTCCAAAATGGTTGGATCATAGGAACACTCTCTGAAGACAGGAATAATATGGTATACCTTTTGAACTAGACATTGTACTGTAGTATATTTCTCTTGTAGTCTGAATAGTAAAGATCATACAGTGTGAAGAGAGGCAGGTCAGTGTCTGGGGTTATTTGAGGTCAGTTGAATTTGAATGAAAAAATCATTATGTAACCCAGGTGACCATTTGATCCATAGGGCAAATGGACTAGATTCAGTCTTGCAGTTTTGGTCATTTTACATTTTTTTGGACTAGATTTATGATTTCTTTGGTATATAAAACACCCTATGAGGAAATTTCCTCAGCTAATGCAGGTATTGGCACACAATCAGCATTTTATAGTCTTAAGATAATTGACTGAGGGCACTGGGAAGTTAATGATTTAGCCAGACTTAGAGAGAGAGAGAGAGAGAGAGAGAGGTAGGATCTGAATGTAGGTCTTCCCAGCTCTATAAGGCAGGTGCTCTGTGCATTATGCCAAGCTGCCTATGGTGGGAGTTTTAATAACTTACTTCACTTCAGCAGGCATTTACTAAACACTTAATATGTGCAAGGTGCTGGGTGTACAAGGCAATAAAGGAGATAGTCTCCACTCTCAAGGAACTTACATTGTGCTTTTTTTTGTTCAAGACCCTGCTCAGGTTCATTCTTTTGCGAACATTGAGGTAACAAAGCATGGAATGCAGAACAAATTTATTTCACACAAAAAAATGTAGAAAGAACTTGTACCCAAGTCCACAGTAAAGAAAACTGTCTCCTATGGTGAGCCTCATCTTCTCCAGTAATCTGTACAGTTATTTTGTACTTTGTACAGAGTACCCCTCTGGTCTAGAGGTTCCCCAAGCTGCAGTTGGGAAAAGAACTGAGTCAAGCCATCTCTCCTTGTGGGGAGTCTCATCTTCTACAGAGACAACAACTATATAGGTTGTTGCAAACTTATAGCGCCAGCAGAGAGGTTCCTTCTCTTTGTGGCTTCCTTTTGTGTCAATCCTTTCCTTTTACATCTTTGGCAATAGTTTGGTAATAGTTCCCCCTCTCTCTGCCCTCTCCCTCAGGAAATCTCTGGAGTTTCTGGTGTCCTAGTTTCTCTGTGCATGTGACTTCCTGGAGGGGTACACTGCACAGGCACCTCTCCAAAGAATAGAGTCCATGTTTATGTATAAAGGCCAAATACAAGGACATAGCTCAGTTATATGAACTATCAGCAAACTTGATTCAGTGCTGAGACAGTAGAACAAAGGACCTGAGACAAGATTCATGTCTTAACAAGGAAAGACAAAGACAAAGAGGGGGAGGAACCTGGGCCATGCAACAAAACTACACCTAGCATACTACCCTGTAGCCCCAACTCTGGGTATTTCTCTAGGGAACATGGTATCAACTCACTCACTTAGCACACCAACAGCATCCTCCCTCCCAATTACCTTTTCCAATTTGTTGCACTCTGAAACTATGGTGTTAGTGTGCAAATCTCTTTCTATGGTGCCTTCTTCAAAGTCGGTGGATAGCCCTAAGATATAATTATTCAGTGAACTTCCAGGCTTAAGCCTGCTTTGTTGCCAGCAAAAGTCTCACTAGGGTGCTACAGATTGATGCCACAGTCTGCTGGTGCCATACTGCTGGGGGTGCTGGGGGTGGGGGGTAGCCAAAGGCTTAGGAAAAAAGCAGTGAAAAAACATTCCACATGAACTCCCAAGATTGAATTTGTTCCATCTGCCCAGAATTTTGGTTCTGACCACTCAGGTGACATTTGAAGATTTATCTGATGTATTTTAAAATCTTTTTTTTTTTGTTAAAGATGTTGATATTTTCAAGATGCACAATATTTTATAATTCTGATGATGAAAACTTTAAAACACTTTCCTAAATTTGGCAATTGAATCAGGAGAAAGTATAAAATCAGGCATTCAGTGAGATTGAGATGAGGAGACAAGTAATGTGAGAAGTTTCTCCTGAATTTTTGTGTTGCCTTGATAACATCTATTTTCACTGGGTTGTCCTATGTAATACCATAACAGGGGCTGGCAAATATGTGGAATAGCTTTCTGAGGTCAAAAAACTCCATAAAACGAGGCAAAGACATTTAAAATTCCACCGGCCCAAAAGAAGTTATACAGAAGAAATCCTTGGCTCACTGTTTTGCCAAGATACATTCTGCTCACAAAACCCCAAACATTCAGGGACACTGGTAGCTTAGTTTCTTTTTCAGTGGTATTATGAATTTAGATGAACAACTGACCGTGGAATTCCTTAGTTAAGTGAAATTGCATTCAGCTAGAACAATTTGGGTTTACTTTAAGGCCTGAAAAACTTTGTCTAAAGTGTATGGAGGAGAGGGGCAGGACTCTTGTGGCAGAAATTGTTGTACTAATTGTTTTGAAAATGCTTTTTCAATCAGGATGTAAACTGCTGTTTCCAGAGTAACTACAGAGACGTAGGGAGTCCTGGCATATTAACTGGGCTTACACCTGAGTTCAGGGCATGTACCCTAGATTAATTAACTTCATATGCCATCTGCACCCATTTTGTTACTTGCCTTGCTGCCCCTCTGCTTCCACACTAGTGATCAAAGACCCTCCTCACCCACCCCCAACCTAGGAGGGAGAATGATGTGAGCCTAAACTAGTACTGAGCTGGCTGAGGGTAGAGAGATGAGTACCTTACACGCACTTTGGAACTGTATAGGAGAAGGAATTCCTCTAGTCTTCAGAGGTCCCAGATTCTTCGTCTGGTCAAAAGGGAGTAAGTAGGGTAATACGCTGAAGGGCTCTTCTTCTGCCTCAACCTCTTCATTCTCTCAGAAGTTTAGATAGACCTGCTCTCTGCTGGCCTGTCATGAATGCTGGAGTTTGAATTGACCCCTACGTGGCATGACTGAGTCTCCTCAACTATTCTCAGGACACTTCTTTGATCTCACCCAATGCCTTCCCAACTTGATTAACTAAGTTCATATTTAATTCAGTATTCTTTGATTCAGATTTGTTCTTACAACATACATCCTTACACCATCCTTGTAAAAGAATATAGTTCGAATGTTTAAAAAAGAAAACCAAAGTTATTCCACCTTCATAATCACCCACAATTACCGGGATTGTTAACCTAGAAGAACGGGCAGTAAGAGTTCAGCCATCCCCAGGGAATTCCCATACAGCTTGGCAATGTTCTTCTGATAGCCTTTTCTCTTTTGGGCAGCAAAGGGGCAGGTAGGCAGCCCAAGCTGTTTCTCTTAATGTTAGAGTGAGCATATTCTCACCCCTCCAGAATGACTGTCAGGCTCTACCATATTTCTTCCAAACTTCTCTCTTTTATGGGAATGTGCTAGTCACTAGGGTTAGCAACCTGGATGGCATGTCCTTTCTCTTCTTTTATTCATTCTTATCCACCTGCCCCTTCTGCCTCTGCAATATGTTGTATGTCTGTTTCCTCTAGGCTCATAACACCTCTACCCTTTCATCTCCTATTAGGACAATTTCAGTACCTTTTAGGAATGAATGATAAAAGCATTAATTAAGCACTATTTGCCAAGTACTGGGAATACAGATAAAAAAAGTGAGGGTCCCCAGTGTCAAGGAGGTTATGTTTTAATAAAAGGAGATAATACAGAAAGGGAAGCAGTGGTTGGGAAAGGATGTTTTGCTCCAGAAAGTCACAGGGATGGTAAATAGAACAACAGGGTAGGCTCACCATGCTAAAACATGTCTGAGCTCTCTCCTGCAAAAAAAAAAAAAAATCTGGCTACCTGTTGCCACTAGGAAAAAATACAAACTCCTAGGCCTGGCATTTTTCCTACACAGAGCCTTTACTAATTCTACTCCCCCCACCTCCTAGTTTTCTCTCCTTCCTGAAATCATTTTATTTATTCTTGTCTGTGTACATGATATATACTCTTAGTAGAATGTAAACTCTTTGAGAGAGGGCAGAGACTGTTGGGTTTTTTGCCCAGTGCCTAGTTAAGTGTTTTATACATAATAGACACTTAATACATGTTGAATGGAATTGAAGTCAGATTCTTGTGTCATTTTGATTGCTGTTTCTGTCACTGCTGTATTTTCTTTATAAATTTAATTTAAATTTGATTGGCAAATACAGGCATTCCAGTACATGAACAAGAGAATAAGAAAACCAAATGTATTTACTTGTGTAAATACTTGTGTATTTGGTTTTCTTATTTTCTTATTCTCTTTTTCAGCTATCAAAAAATGAGATTATAAATGTCTGTGATTTTAATTATTTGGCAGTTGCTAACCCCACCTTGTTTTCTTCATCCTTTTTTGCTTTTTAAATTAATTGTGTATAACATGACCTTGTTGTCATTTTTGTCTTTAACTACATGATTGTAGTCTGTGTATATTGTTAATTTGGCCCTTTTTCATCACTTGTCATTATTTTATGTCTTCCTATATTTTTTTGAATTCTTCATATTTGTTAATTCTTATGGTGCAATAATATTCCAGTTAATCAACAAGCATTTATTAAAAGCTTAAAATATATCAGATACCCTGATAGGGATTATGATTATAGATACAAATGTGAGACAGTCCATGCCCTCAAGGAGCTTACATTTTACTATATTTCATAACTTATCTTGTCATTTCTCAATTGATTCATACTTAGTTTGTTTCCAGATCTACCCCCTCCCCACCACTGTCAGTAACCTCATTTGGGTATAGTTCTAAATGTGGGGCTAAAGCATGTGCACCTTTTTGTAACACTTATATTTCCATATTTCCAAAAAAGGTTAGACCAATTCACAATTTTACCAGCAAAGGAATAGTATGCCTATTGGTCATAGCTTAGCATAGCAAAATGCATTGCATTTTATGGTTTTTCATAATCCTTACTAATTTTATGGGGATCAAGTGAAATCTGAGTTGTTTTAATATGTTTCTCTGTTTTTAAAATTTTATTCATTTATTTTTAGTTCTCAACATTCACTTCCAAAAGATTTTGTGTTCCAATTTTTCTCTCCATCTCTCCCCTCCCCCACCCTAAGACACAGCATTGTGCATACCCCTTCCCCAAATCTGCCCTCCCTTCTATCCCCTTCCCCTCACCTTCTCTTATCCTCTTCCCCTTCTATTTTCCTGTAGGGCAGGATAGATTTCTATATCCCATTGCCTGTATATCTTGTTTCCCAGTTGCATGTAAAAACAATTTTTAACATTCGTTTTTAAAACTTTGAGTTCCAAATTCTCTCCCTTCCTCCCTCCCCAACCACCCTCATGAGACAACAAGCAATTTGATGTAGATTATACATACATAGTCATGCAAAACACTTCCATAAGTTATGTTGTAAAAGACTATATTTCCCTCCATCCTATCCCGCCCCCTGTTTATCCTATTCTCTCCTTTGACCCTGTCCTTCCTCAAAAGTGTTTGCTTCTGATTACCCCCTCCCCCAATCTTCCCTCCCTTCTATCATCCCCTTTCTCTTATCCCCTTCCCCCTATTTTCCTTTAGGGTAAGATGGGTTTCCATACCCAATTGAGTGTGTATGTTATTCCCTCTTTAAGCCAAATCTGATAAGAGTGAGATTCATTCATTCCTTCTCACCTGCCCCCTTACCCCTCCACTGTAAAAGCTTTTTCTTTTGTCTTTTATGCGAGATAATTTACCCCATTCTACCTCACCCTTTCTCTTTCTCCGAGTACACTCCTCTCCTTAATTTTGTTTTTTAGCTATCATCCCTTCAGATTCAACTAACCCTAAGCCCTCTATCTATCTCTCTATCTCTCTATCTATCTATCTATCTTCCCTCCAACTACTCTAATACTGAGAAAGGTCTCATAAGTTACAAATATTATCTTTCAGATTTATTTATAATAATTATAATTATTACATAACAATTATATAATAATTTGTACATACTTCTATTTCATCGGTTCTTTCTCGGACACAGCACTTCATAGGTCTTTTATAGTTAGTTTGGGTATTTATAATAGTCAAAATGACTTGGTTCCTCAAAGTTGTTCTTTAAAATGGTATTGCTTTTACCGTATACAGTGTTGTTTTGGTTTTGTTCGTTTCATTCTTCATTATTTCATGAAAGTCTTTATATGTTTTTCTAAAATTGTTGAGCTCGTCATTTCTTGTAGCATAGTAGTAGTCCATCATGAATTAAATACAACACAACTTGTTTAGCCATTCCCCAATTGAAGGGCATCTCTGCAATTTCCATTTCTTTGCCACCACAAAGAGAACTGCTATAAATATTTTAGATCATAGAGATTCTTTTCTCTTTTCCCTAATCATCTTGGGAAACAGATCTAATAGTGGTATTGTAGAGTCAAAGGTTATAGGCAGTTTTATAACTCTGGGCATAATTCCAAATTGCTCTCCAAAATGGTTGGACTAGTTCATAGTTCCACCAGTAGTGAATTATTGTCCAAATATTTCCATATTCCTTCCAACATTTGTTGCTTTCCCCTTCTATCACTTTAGCCAATCTGATAAGTGTACAATGATATCTCAAGATTGTTTTAATTTAAATTTCTCTAATCGGTAATGATTTAGAGCATTTTTTGCATAACTATAAATTGTTTTTATTTCTTCATCAGAAAAGAACCTGTTCATATCCTTTGACCATTTATCAATTGGGGAACAACTTGTATTCTTATAGATTTAACAAAGTTCTTTATATATTTGAGATATGAGACTATCTGAGAAGCTGTCTATAAACATTTTCCCAGTTTTTCTGTTTTCCTTCTGATCTTGGCTATATTAGTTTTATTTCTACAAAACTTTTTTAATTTCATGTAATCGAAATTATTCATTTTACGCCTCATAACGCTAACTCTCTTGTCTAATAAATTGTTTGCCTATCCTTAAGTCTGATAAGTAATATGTTCCATGTTCTTCAGATTTTCTTGTACTATCTCCCTTTATATCTAGGTCATGTATCTATTTATGCCCAATTTCTGCCTAACTGCTTTCTAGTTTACCAACAATTTATACAAAATAATGAATTCTTAGCCAAAAACTTAAGTCTTTTACACTTGTCAAACACAAGGTTACTATAATAATTTGCTGCTATAGATTGTATGTCTACTCTGTTCCATTGATTTACTGTTCTATTTCTTAGCTAGTATATAGTTTTGGTGATTACTGCCTTATAGAGTTTAAGATCTGCTACTGCTAAACCTCCTTCCTTTACATTTTTTCATTAGTTCCTTTTATATTCTTCACCTTTTGTTCTTCCAAATGAATTTTGTTAATATATTTTCTAACTCAGTAAAATAATTTTTTGGTAGTTAAATTGGGATACATTGAAAATATAGATTAATTTAGGTAAATTTTTCATTATTACAATGTTGGCCCTGCCTACCCATGAACAATTAATATTTCTCCAATTATTTAAATTTGATTTTATTTATATAAAAAGTTTTTTATAGTTTTGTTTATATTGTTCCTGGTTTTGTTTTGGCAGGTGTACTCCCAGGTATTTATATCGTCTAGAGTTATTTTAAATGGGGTATCTCTTACTATCTGTTCCTCCAGGGTTTTGTTGGTGATATATAGGGATATTGATGATTAATGTGGGGTTACTTTATATCCTGCTACTTTGCTAAAATTCCTAATTGTTTCGACTAACTTTTTAGTTGAGCCTTTAGGATTTTCCAAGTATATCATCATATTGTCTGCAAAAAAAGATAATTTTATTATCTCATTGCCCATTATGATTCCTTCTATTTCTTTTTCTTCTCTTATTGCTACTGGTAGGATTTCCAATACAATATTGAATAATATTGGTGACAGTGGGCATCCTTGTTTCACACCTGGTCTTACTGGGAAAACTTCTATCTTATCTCCATTACAAATAATACTTGCTGATGGCTTTAGGTAAATGCTTCTTATCCACTTGAGAAAAAATCCATTTATACCTATACTTTCAAGTATTTTTAATAGAAATAAGTGTAGTACTTTATCAAAAGTTTTTTCTGCATCTATTGATATATGATTTTTGTTACTTTCATTATTGATATAGGTCACAATGTATGATCTTTGTAATATATTGTTGTAATTTCCTAGTTAGAATCTTATTTAGGATTTTTGTATCCATATTCATTGATGAAATTGGTCTGTAATTTTCTTTCTCTATTTTTACTTTTCCTGGTTTAGTTATCAGTATCATATTTGTTTCATAAAAGGAGTTTGGTAGAACTCCTTTTTTGCCCATTATTTAAAATAATTTATTTAATATTGGAATTAGTATGTCTTTAAATGTTTGGTAGAATTTACTTGTAAATCTGTCTAGTCCTGGTGTTTTTTCTTAGTAAGCTCGTTTATGACCTATTCAATTTCTTTTTCTAAAATAAGTCTATTTAGATATTCTTTTTCCTCTTTGGCTAATTGAGACAATTTATATTTTTGTAAATATTATTCCATTTCACTTAAGTTGTTAAATTTATTGGCATACAAGTGGGCAAAATAACTTCTTATACATGCTTTGATTTCATCTGTGTTAGTGGTATTGTCACCCTTTTCATTTTTAATACTAGTGATTTGGTTTTCTTCTCTCTTTTTAAAAAAATATTAACTAATGGTTTATCTATTTTATTGTTTTTTTTTCCCCATAAAACCAACTCCTAGTTTTATTTATTAATTCAATGGTTTTCTTCCTCTCAATTTTAATAATCTCACCTTTAATTTTAGTATTTCCAGTTTGGTGTTTAATTGGGAATTTTTAGTTGTTTTTGTAATTTTTTAATTGTATACCCAACTCATTGTTCTGCTCTTTATTTTATTTATGTAAGCATTTAGAGATATAAATTTTCCTTTGATTACTGCTTTTGCTGTATCCCCTAGGTTTTGATATTTTGTCTCATTATTGTCATTCTCTTTAATGAAATTATTGGTTATTTCCATGATTTATTTTTCAGCCCACTCATTCTTTAATATTAGAGTGTTTAATCTCCAGTTTGTTTTTATTCTATGTTTCTGTTTCTGTGTTTATTAAGCACCTACAAAGTGCTGGGCACTGTGCTAAGTGCTGGGGATACAAATAAGAAAAAGAGATAGTCCCTGCCCTCAAGGAGCTTACAATTTAATTAGGAAAGACAACACCCAAAAGGAACCGGAAAAGGGTGGGAACTTCTGTGGAGGTATGTTGTTCAGTGGAGTCAAAGCCAAGTAGAGCAGCTGATGGAAAATGGAATTATTGTACTCGGCATAACTGAGTATAGTACATGGGGGGAAATGGATTTTTAATGAAATAGAGGACTTCCAAACATTTCTAGTGGAAAGGCCAGAAGTAAGCAGACTATTTGAAATACAAACATGGAAGTTAAGAGAAAGAAAGAAAGGTATATACATTTGACCAACTGGAAGAAGCTATATGATGAATTGTTTACATTTTTATAGGGAGAGAAAAGAACAAGTGTCCTTTTAGAACTTTAATGTTTTCAAGGGCCATAGACAGAGGGCCTTAGGGGTGGTTTTGTTCAGTTTTGATGATCTTTGGAGAAGAAAGAAATAGTAAGAATAGGGAAATATATTGGAAGGAAAGGAGGAAGAAGGAAAGGCAACTTATTTCATATGATAGGGGTGCATGAGATGAAGACTGTATGAACATAGAGGAAAGGGTAGGTGCAATAGGCATATCATGAATGTCACTTTCATTTAGGAAAATGAATGTACACACAGACTGTAATGAGGAAAAACATTCATCTTAGGGGCCTCACAGGCCACTTAAGCCAACCCCTTCATTCTGTGGGCAAAGAGACTATCTTAAAGAGGCTAACTGATTTGTCCAGGGTCATACAGCTAGTGAGCCTCAGAAGTAGGATTTTAACTTGGATATTCCTGATTCCAAATCCAAACTGCCACCCATTATGGCATGCCTGGATGGCGTGAAAATGACTTCATGCAGAGAGACTAGGTTAGAAGGCATTTGGTGTAGTCTTGTTGATAGATTCTAAGGGCCTAAACTAATAAGGTAGTGACTGTGGTAGTAGACGGGGGTATGGGAAAAATATTGTGGAGGCAGAATCTATAGGACTTTGAAACTGATTGGATTTAGGAAGCAGAAAGAGGGAGGAGTCCAAGATAACTAAGATTTCAGTGGGACTGGGGGGGGGGAAATGGTACTGCCACTCACAGAAATAGGGAAGTTGGGAGGAAGACTTGGTTTTGAGGGAAATGATGATTAAATTTGGTTTGAGACATGTCATTCCTGGATTGGAAAACTGGTACTGTTCTGATAAACAGCCATAAAGGCACCTTGCCAGGGAACCACTCTACCTTCAATTCAATCAAGTTCATTTAAAGATAAAGATCAGATTAGGCTTTCAAAAAAAAGAAAGAAAGAAGTTCACTTCAATAGAGAACTGGGAAAGGGCTAGGAGAAGGGAGAGGAGGGGTTAAATAAAAGGTAGTCTAGTTGAGAGAGTAGTTATAAAGAAAACAAACTGACGTTTGAGGGTGAAATGTGAAGGGCAGATAAAAAAGTAAAAAAGGTGACTAAGGGAGGGGCAAGAGGAAGAGAAGAGACAATACAAAGTAGAAATAGACTGAATTATAGATCACTAGTGTTAAGCAAACTTTTTTTCCTCCTCTGTTATTTGTAGGAGGGGTGTAAAGAAATGAAGGAAAGAAACAATCATTGAGGGCCGGCTTTATGCAAGAACTTTACAAATACTATCTTATTTGATCCTCATAACAACCCTGGGAGATAGATGTTATTATTATTTTATTTATTATCTCTAAACAGGGTAAGTGACTTGCCTGGGGCCACAAAGCTAGTATCTAAGACCAGATTTGAACTCAGATCTTCCTGATTCTAGGCTTGCTGAACTGTTCTGTAAGAGAAGAAAAAGTGGAAAAGGACAGAATAGAAGAAAATACACAATTAACAATTATAATCATAAATAGGAATGGGATAAATTTACTCATAAAATGAAATAGAATAGCAGATAAATAAACATTAGAAAGAATAGCAGAAGAAGAGACAATGGAAAGTAGACTAACAATATGTTTACCCTTGAGGAAATACATGTGAAACACAAAGTATGACATAAAGTTAAAGTCAAGGGCTGGAGCAAAATTTATTGTTTCAACTGAACTAAAAAAAAGTCAGGGGTTCATTCCCTAATGGCGGGTAGGTGGCACTGTAAAATGGGAATAACAATAGCATGTATCTCCCAGCATTATTGTGAGGATCAACTAAGATAATATTTGTAAAACACTTAGCACAGTGCTTGGCACATGCTGTTGTTCACTTGTTGCAGTCATGTCCAATTCTTTATGACAGTGTTCTCGGTGAAGATATTGGAGTGGTTTGCCATTTCCTTCTCCAGCTCATCTTACAGATGAGGACTTCTATCAGAACAATTAATTCCAATATTAAACACACTGTAAAAATAGGCAAAGAAAGCGTCCTTTCAAACTCCATAATGAGGTTTAGGTCTTGATACCTAAACCAGGGAGAAACGGAGCAGAAAAAGAAGACAGTTGACCAATATCTCTAATGAATATTGGCATAAGGATCCTGCATCCTTATATCTGCTTTAGTGACCTCCTTTTCTTTTTGGATTTGACATCATTGAAGTAGAGCAGTGGTGTTGAACTCAAGTAGAAAGGGATCTCTTCTGGACATACACCGACTTAGAAAAAGCACAAGTTTACATTATGTCACATTGTATTTTTATTTATTTTGTTAAATATTTCCCAGTTACCTTAACTCTTTTACCCTGTGCTTCGGAGTTTTTCATGCCACTTCCTTTTGACACTTCT
Organism: Vombatus ursinus; assembly: GCF_900497805.2. Lineage (NCBI taxonomy): Eukaryota > Metazoa > Chordata > Mammalia > Diprotodontia > Vombatidae > Vombatus > Vombatus ursinus. The sequence continues at coordinate 11,634,427 of NW_020947062.1, read as the reverse complement.
GATCTAGAGAACCTGTGATGAAGCATATTACCCAAGTATGTTACAGGGAGTTCAAAGACACAAGATGAAAAAAGAAACTTATGTGGCTATTGCATGGATCTGTTTTGCATAACTATGCTTATTTGTTACAAGGGTTTTTTTCTCTTAGTTTTTAAATGGGGGGAGACTTTTTGGGAGGAGTTAAGTAATAACACACACCCCCACACACATAACCCCATAGGGCCATTGTAACATTAAAAAATGTATATACAGAAGAGAACAGAAGGAAATTTAAAAGGAAGTATAAATAAGCAGGACAGTTTTGAAAGGAATATGTAGAATTTTTATATGCTTTTTAAAAACACATATGAAATAGAGATTCCTGATTTCACACAAAATCTCTTTTCATGTTCTACTATGTGTGTGGCTACCCCATCTGAGCAAGGGAAGAAATTGGTGGGGACTCGATGAAGGAGGAAAAGGACTCCTAGGGCAAGGAACTACTCCTTTCCCCTGCCTGGGGAAGGGGGATGTTTTGTAGTAACCACTTCAAGTCTGAGTCCATTCTCTTCAGAGTCTGAGTGTAGAGGGGAGTGTGAACTTCACAGTTTGGGAGGATATTATTTTACTCTGATCCTTGCTATATGTTGAAGGGGAAAAAAAATACCATATTCTTTATTTTAGGCACATTTCTGTTGGAAACAATTTTAATGAACATTATTTTAAATTTAACCATTTTCTACTTGGAGAGAAATGTCCAGCTGGCATACCCTCAGATATCTCTCTCTATTGTGAGATATTTTAAGGTAACATTTATGGAAGTCTTGAACAAGAAAACTTTCACAATATGATAAAAACCAGTTTGAGGTTAACATTCTATTTCATTTAATAGAGTAGTAGTCAATCTTTCCAAGATGCTTCTGGAGAATCATCCTTATAAGACCACTAATCCCTTTTTAACCAGTCCCCTCAAAGAGCTTACCCTTCAAAGGGACCTTCTTTCTCTGATTAATTCCCTAAACCCTTCATGAAATAGAGAAAAAAAGGTACTGCCCTTATTGCATCCTGTCCGACTCTTAATGACTCCATTTGGGGTGTTCTTGACAAAAAGAGGGACAAAAATGTGGCATGCCATTTCCTTCTCCAGCTCATTTTACAGATGAGGAAACTGAGGCAAACAGGGTTAAGTGATATACTCAGGGTCATATAGCTAAGCAAGCTGAGGTCACATTTGAACTCAGATCCTCCTGACTCCAGGGCCAGCACTTTACCCACTGTGCCACTTAGATGCCCTTAGTTGGGTCATAAATCTGATCCCCTCAGGAGAAGGGGAAAGATAAGAACCTTAACTAGACTAGTTTGGTTACCACTTTTAGCAATGTTCCGGGACCTTAGCTTTGTTTCTTTTTTTTTTCCTTAAGCTTTCATTCTTGACAGACTTTCCTGAAAGAGCTGGTAAAGGACTTTAACAGAAGGGGAGGCTAGTTCCAGTTGGGTCCCTAGAAGAGCAGCTCCTACTGTTATGCATGGAGGTTGTTTGTCTTTCATTCTTGGAGAGGACCATGACATCAGGAAGATGATGCCATGACTTGCAAGTGAATTGGATTTAAGTGAGGGAGGGCTGTGCAAAGTCACCAGGCTCACTTTGTCCTCCAGAGCCATCTGAGTCCAGTCGCAAGATGGCCCTGCTACTATGTACCAGGCACTATATTAAGCATACCTGTGTCATCTAAAAGTCGTATCACCTCAAAGTGGACACTTCAGAGAATCTCCATTTTCTTGTGCCCCTTGAAGAACAGGTATTTGCTGACTACATCCAAGGATATGCACAACCTCTGAAAAGACTCAAGAGAAAAACTTGATTCACATTGAAAATAAATGTTTTTTTCCCCACAGTATCTTCATGCAAGTGTCATGTTCTATTCATTTTGAGGTTTGAGTGATGGATGCAAAGTATGTGAGGTGAAGCTGAGGGAATGGCATGAGAAATAATGTACAGACAAGAGACAGGAAAATTACTAAGACGTACATTTTGGTTTTCAGTTGATGGCAATACTTGATTAGCAGTACTCATGGCACAAGTCTAAGGCAGCTGACTTGTAGATCATTATGACTTTAGCAGGCAGTTAAGGGTTCCGTTTATAAAGCTCATACCTATCATGTTATTTTGACCAATATCTTCAGATTACATGTTTACAGCCTGGTTATGAGTTTCCCCCTTATAGTGCATGTGTATGGGCAAAACAGTGGGAACTACAGATAATAGCCAAGCTTCTTTAGATTTATCCTATAGACTACTTTGAACTTCATCTTGCCTATAGGAATGTCATTATCCTGCAAGATCAAATCAGCCTTGGGTATTCATATTGACCTCATTGGTACTTCCTAACACAGGGGTTTCTCTGAATGGAGGGTGAGAGCCGCCTTCAATAAGGAGGGCTTCCAGGCCAGCTATTTCTTCATTCTGCTTCTCTTTCTATCCCTTTCTCTTTTTAAATGTCTTTTTGTGTGTTGTGTCCTCTTATTTGATTGTAAGCTCCATAAGGCCAAGGGATCTGTATCTTATTTGTATCCCCGGAACTTAGTATAGTTTGTTGACTGGCTATCCTGAAACACATCTTCAGCATTTTTTCAAGGAAGGTGATGAGGGATTTAGGCAAGTGGAAATTTTTCTGTTAGTGTCCACAGGAGTAAAGTAATTCCCCTTTTCTATTGTTGATGAGATAGATGATACTCTCAGGGTTTGGTGTGGTTATATTTTTGATGTCTAGATTCCAATAGGGTGGCCAGCATGGGGACTTTGGCATAAATATATGTATATATATACACAAATGTATGTATATGTGTGTGTATATATATATATATACATATATATGTATATTTTTCCAATTCAAGTTTGTTTATGTGTTAGCTGAAATAGGCTATCCTAATTCCAGCCAGGGTGCCATAGGAATGACTATCCATGGGTCAGTTGGCTCTTTAAAACTAGTGAAAGAGCACATCCTCAAGTTAATCTCTAAGATGTTATCAAACCCACCATACACAATTGTGTTAACAGGGTCAGTGAGGGCACTGATGAAGCTTATCCTTCCCTCTCAGGTTATTTGTTTTAATAAAAAATAATGGTCTACGGTGTTTATTCTTGGTCAGGAGACAAATCAAAGAGGAAAAAAATAAACCCTGGGTTTTCTTCATAGTTCACTTGGAAAGCAAGATCCTGCATTTGTTTCCCGGTGGTTTGTACTAGGTTCTTAAAAGCTATATATGTATAGAGCATATGTGTATATAGATAGATAGATATCTATCTATCTATATATATATACAGGTATAAATATATATTACCTGTCTATCTATTTGGATAGATACAATCCCAAAAGTCTTAGTGCTGTGGTTGTTGAGTAGTTTTCAGTCATGTCTGAGTCTTTGTGACTCCATTTGAAATTTTCTTGGCAAAGAAATTGGAGCGCTTTGCCATTTCCTTCTCCAGCTTGTTTTATAGATGTGGAAACCGAGGCAAACAGGGTTAAGTGACTTGCCTAGGGTCACACAACTAGTGTCTGAGACCAGATTTGAACTCAGATTAGTCTTGCTGACTCCAGATGTGGTCATTTGTCTGCTGAGCTGCCTAGCTTCTGTTAAAACTTAAAACTGCACTAAGATTTTTGAGACATCCTGTGTAAAGCATATACATACCCATTTATTATCCAGTTATTTCAGTCATGTTCAATTCTTTCTGACTCAATTTGGGGTTTTCTTGGCAAAGATACTGGAGTAGTTTGCTATTTCCTTCTCCAGCTCATTTTGCAGGTAAAGAAACTGAGGCAAACAGGGTTAAGGGACTTCCCTGGATTTGAACTCAAGAAGATAAGTCTTCTTGACTCCAAGTCCGGTGCTCTATCCATTTAGCCACCTAACCTCCTATGTCATTGAAAACCAATTTAATAAAAACCCTATTAAGGGTTTATTGCTCTGACTGATGAGGTTAGTGGTCACCAAAGGTCAGAGAGAGTTTTTGAAATTAGAGGCAATGAGGTAGTTGATCCATAATGACATGTTTGTTCTTCCTCTCCAGATTTGTATCATTTCCCTTGATGATTTTATGGTTAAAGTAGAGCATGTTGTTATTCAGATCTTATTCAGTTCTAAATAATTCTCACCATTCCCAGCCATGTAAAATTCCAAGAGGGAGGACTCTGATGGGGTAGCTAAGAAGGGAAACTCTTACATACGTATTTTTAATTCAAATTTGTGTAGGTGGTAGCTGAAATAGTTTCTCCTCACATTTGGAGTATTCTTCAAGGCCATAGTGGTTAAAAGCTATTGTTACTTTGTTTTTCTTTAAAAATGTCTTCTTTAGACGGTGAGGTATGGCTGCATGTGACTTCCACATCTTCTTGGATTGAATGGTACTTCTTTTCAACAGTTTTCTCTTAAGAAGCTTAGGTGGCTCAATATGCCTGATAAACTTTGCAGTTTTCTGTTTTGGGGGATAGTCTTTCTCTTCTGTTTCCTCTGACTTCTTTTAAAAACTGACTGTGACATTGTCAGGGTGGAGAGGTCTTTTCCTCTCTTTCTTGAGTGGTTACCAAGCATGGCTTTTGCCATGTGACCAGCAAGGTTTTTAGTTACTGCTTTCATGTGAAGTTTCGCAGTCTCCAGACCTCTTCTGAAAAGAGGTATAAAAGAGACCTTAAATATCCCACTTATACCCGTTTCACACATTATTGAAGATTTTCCTCCCTGTTCATCTCAGCCTCCCAACTTCCTTCAAGTCTCTGTTGAAATCCCACCTTCTACAAGAAGCCTTTGTCAATTCTCCTTAATGCTAGTGCCTTCTCTCGATTTACCCATATCTTGTTTGTATAAGATAAAAGTGTCTCACCCATTAGATTGTGAGCCTCTTGAATGAAAGGATTGTTTTTGCATCTTTGTATCTCCAGTATTTAGCACTGTGCTTGGCATGTGATGGGTGCTGAGTAAATGCTTATTGAGTTGACCCTGAAAATTTAATACATCTGTGCCTTATTGTAATCATAGGGCATTCATGATTCCCCATAATCTTTTAGCAATGATATTTTACCTCAAAAAGTTCTGTGCATGTACATGAACCTTCATGATTACCTTCTCAAAATGAAATGAAATAGTTTTGTCTTACTCTATATTTCAGTCAGTAAATAAGTATTTATTTATTGACTAGTTTTCTCATTTTATTTTATTTTCAAAATTTTATTGATATGCTTTGTTTTTATATTAATTTACAGGTTTCTTTCATTTCATCAGAAATCTCTTATAACAAAGTAAAAGAGTTAAGTAAAACTAATAAAAGTTACCTCGTCTAAAAGAGCATACAATATTTCACATCTGTAGCACCTCCTACCTTTCAATTTAAAAAAATTAACAAATGTATTTTCTCTTCTTCTTACCCTCATGCCACTAAAAAAATCGTGTATTAAATGTGCATGGTCAAGTAAATTAAATTTCTTCAATGGTTTTATATAAAAATATATGTCTCATTCTCCACCCTAAATCCATCACATTTCTGTCATGGATAGCATGTTTTTCATCACTGATCTCTGGAATCACGAATGTATTGATTACAATTATGATTATAATTATATATAAATATAATTGCAGTTAATGATTACAATTATAATCATTAATTGTATTAATTATAATTCTTATAATTTTCAAAGTTGTTTTAATGGCATTGTTATTACTGCATAAATTGTTCTGATTCTGTTCATTTCACTTTTCATCAGTTTATGAAAGTCCTCAAAATTGTTAATTTTTACAATATTGATATCGTAATGTATTTTTTTGGTTGTCCTTATTTTATTCTGTATCTGCTCAGATAAGTCTTTCTATGTCTTTTTGAAATGATCTATTTTGTAATTTTTTTTCGCATTTAAAAATTACTTAGTATTTTATTTTCCCCCAATTACATGTAAAAACAATTTTTAACATTCATTTTTAAAACTTTGAGTTCAAAATTCTCCACCTTCTTTCCTCCCCACCCCCCTCATTGAGAGAAGGCAAGCAATTTGAAATAGTTTATACGTGTGTAGTCATGCAAAAAATATTTCCATGTTAGTCATGTGGTGAAAGAAAACAGATCAGAAAAACCCCTCTCAAGAAAAATAAAGAAAGTAAAAAAAGTATGCTTCAATCTGTATTCAGACACCATCAGTTCATTGTCTGGGGATGGATAGAATTTTTCATCAAAAGTCCTTCAGAGCTGTCTTGGATCATTGTATTGCTGAGAATAACTGAGTCATTTACAGCCGATCATCTTGCAATATTGCTGTTACTTTGTACACAATACATTTCATTTTGTGTCAGCTCATGTAAGTCTTCCCAGGTTTTTCTGAGAGTGTCCTGCTAAACATTTCTTATAGCATGATAGTATTACATCACAATCACAAAGCATAATTTGTTCAACCATTCCCTAATTGATGGGCATCCTCCCAATTTCCAACTCCCTGATGCCAGAAGAGAGCTGCTATAAATATTTCCATACATATAGGTCCTTTTCCCTTTTTTTAAAAATCTGTTTTTGGCTATAGACATAGTAGTAGCACTGCTAGGTCAAAGAGTATGCACGGTTTTATAGCCCTTTGGGCATAATTTCAAATTGCTCTAAAGAATTATTGAATCAGTTCACAACTCCACCAACTGTGCATTAATTTCTCATTTTTCCAATGTCCCATCAAACATTTGTCATTCTCCTTTGCCCCTCTCGTCCTTCCCACCATCCCAATACGGCATGCATTCTGAATACCCCTTCCCTTATCCCCTTCACCTTCTATTTTCGAGTAGGGTGGGATAGATTTCTATACCCCATTGCCTGTATAACTTATTTCCCAGTTGCATATGAAAACAATTTTTAACATTTGTTTTTAAAACTTTGGGTTCCAAATTTTCTCGCTTCCTCCTTCCTCACCCACCCTCATTGAGATGGCAAGCAACTCAATACAGGTTATACATGTGTAGTCATGCAAAACACTTCCATAGTAGTCAAGTTGTGAAAAACTAACTGTATTTCCCTTCATCTTATCCCGCCCCCTGTTTATTCTGTTCTCTCTTTTGACCCTGTCCCTCCTCAAAAGTGTTTGCTTCTGATTACCCCCTCCCCCAATCTGCCTTCCCTTCTATCATCCCCCCTTTTCTTATCCCCTTCCCCCCTATTTTCCTGTAGGGTAAGATAGATTTCCATACCCAATTGAGTATGAATGTTATTCCCTCCTTAAGCCAAATCTGATGAGAATAAGATTCATTCATTCCCTCTCACCTTCCCCTGCTTCCCCTCTACTGTAAAAGCCTTTTCTTGTATGTTTTATGTGAGATAATTTACCCCATTCTGCCTCTCCCTTTCTCCTTCTCCCAGTATAATCCTGTCTTATCCCATAATTTGATTTTCCAGATATCATCCCTTCATCTTCAACTCACCCTGTGCCCTCTATCTATCTATCCATATAATTTTTTCCCCTCCAACTACCCTAATACTGAGAAGGGTCTCATGAGTTACAAATATGATCTTTCCATGCAGGAATGTAAACAGTTCAACCTTCATAAGTGTTATCCTGATTGTGATTCCACAATACTTGAATTGTTTCTTTCTGGCTGCTGCAATATTTTCTCCTTGACCTGGGCAATTCTACTTTTTTAAGGAGTTTTTTCTTCAGTGAATTTTTGTGCCTCTTTTTCCATTTTATCAATTCTGCTTTTGAAAGCATTCTTCTCCTCATTGACTTTTTACACCACTTTTACCATTTAGCCTAGTCTGTTTTTTAAGGTGTTCTTTTCTTTTCTTTCTTTTCTTTTTGTTATTTAGATTATTTATTCTCTAGTTTCTTTTTTTATAGTTTTAAAAAATCAATTTATTTTTAGTTTTCAACATTCGCTACCGTAAGATTTTGAGTTCTAAATTTTCTCCCCCCCTTACCCCCCTTCCTAAGACATATACATTCATATTAAATATATTTTCATATTAGTCATGTTGTAAAGAAGAATTAGAACCAATAAGAGGACCCATGAGAAAGAATAAACAGCAATAACAACAAAAGAGCAAATAGTATGCTTCAGTCCGCATTCAGACTCCAAAGTTCTTTTTCTGTGTGTGGATAGCATTTTCCATCATGAGTCTTTTGGAGTTGCATTGCTGAGAAGAGCTAAGTCTATCAAAGTTAGTCATTGCACAATGTGGCTGTTACTGTGTACAATGTTCTCCTAATTCTACTCACTTCCCTCAGCATCAGTTCAGGGTTGTGAAAGAAGAATCAGAACAAAAGGGAAAAACCATGAGAAAGAAAAAAAGGAGAGAAAATGAATGCTTTGATCTGTATTCAGACTACATAGTTCTTTCTCTGGATGTGGATAGCATTTCCCATCACGAGTCTTTTGGAATTGTCTTAGGTCCTTGCATTGCTGAGAGGGGCTAAGTCTATAAAAGTTAGTCATCACACAACGTGACTGTTACTGTGTACAACATTCTCCTGGTTCTGCTCTCTTCACTCAACCTCAGTCCACACAAGTCTTTGCAGGTTTTTCTGAAGTCTGCCTGCTCATCATTTCTTATAGCATGATAGTATTCCATTGCATTCATATGCCACAATTTGTTCAGCTATTGCCCAATTGATGGGCATCCCCTCAATTTCCAATTCTTTGCCACCACAAAAAGAATTGCTATAAATATTTTTGTACATGTGGGAACTTTTCCCCATTTTTATGATCTCTGGGATACAGCCCTAAAAGTGCTATTGCTGGGTCAAAGGCTATGCACATTTTTATAGCCCTTTGGCATAGTTCCAAAATGTTCTCTAGAATGGTTAGATAAGTTCAAGGTGTTATTTTTTTCAGTATTTTTTTTGTCTCCTTTACCAAACTGTTGACTCTTTTTTCATGATTTTCTTGCATCACTTTCATTTCTCTTCCCATTTTTTTTTCTTCTTCTCTTACTTAATTTTCAAAATCCATTTTGAGGCCTTCTGTGGTCTGAGACCAATTCATATTTTTTCTTGGAGGCTTTGGATGTTGGAACTTTGACTTTATTATCTTCTTCCGAGTGTTTGTTTTTTTCTTCCTTGTCTTCATAGTAACTTTCTAGGGTCAGATTTTTTATTCTGTTGTTTGCTCATTTTTCAGTCTATTTCTTGATTTTTAACTTTTTTTTTGAAGTGAGGCTCTGCTTCCAGGGTAGAGGGTGCACTGTCCCAAGCTTCAGGAATTTTGTGCAGCTGTTTTCAGAGATAGTTCTAGGGACCTGTAAGTTTTCAGTTCTTTCAAGGTGGTATGAACTAAAGAGAGGTGTGTGGCCTGTCCTGTGGTATGTGAGTGACCATAAGCACTCTTTTCTGCCCCACACTTGTGAGAAGGATCCCTGCTCCACTGTGGCCCCTAGCTCTGGTGTGCTAGTGCTCATTTTTGCCCTGGGACTGCCACTGAGGACTTTGACCCAGATCTGAGTATGAGTGAAGCAACAGAGTCCTGCCCCCAGTGCCAGCAAAAAGACTCCTGTAATCTGCTGATCAGTTGTTCAGCCCCCTTACATCTGTGGTCTGGGAGTTCTGGAACATGCTCCGTTCTCATCCAGGTGCAACAGACCTTTTCTGCTGACCTTCTAAGTTGTCTTTGACTGGAAAATTGTTTCACCCTGTCCTTGTGTGGGTTCTGCCACTTCAGGAATTTTTTTATGGCATTATTTAAAGGTGTTAGGAAGGATTTTGGGGAGAGCTCAGATGAGTTGCTGCTCCGCCTCCCTATTTCCTAATTTCTTCTAAATAAGTATTTATTAAGCACTTGATATATACCAGGCACTATACTAAGTGCTGGGGACACAAAGAAAGGCAAAAGAAAAGTTCTCTGCCCTCAAGGAGCTCATTAGAATTAAGAGGGATTGGGAAAGGTTTCGTGTAGAAGGTGGGATTTTATTTGGGACTTGAAGGAAGTCAAGGAAGTCAGGAGGCAGAGATGAAGGAGAACATTTCAGGTATGGGGGACAGGTATTCATGAACAGCCAGTGTTACTGGATCAAAGGAGAGAGGGAGGAGGTCAGGAGTGTGCTCCCACCTTGTTGGCTCCTGTGCCTGACAGTTGGATGAAATATTTTGTTTTTATATTTCCTAAATTTTCCCCTGTATCATTCCCTCCCTCCCTCAGTCCTAGAAAACACTTTAGCAAAGAAAAAATTTTTAAATGAAAAAAGAAGAAAAGAAAAATCAGCAAAATTGATTAATACATAGAAAAATCTGAAAAATCTGTGTAATATTCCACACATGTGGACCTCCCACCTCTGCAAATGGAATGAGAAATGGGAGGAGGTATCTTCTTATGTCTTCTTTGAAGCCATGCTTGTTCTTGTTTTGGGACAAACACTTTTGGTTATTTTGTGTTGTACTTTCCATTTATATTGTTGTATTCATCGTGTTTACTTGGCTCCGTTTATTTCACTCTGTATCAGTTCATATAAATCTTTTCTATATTCATTATAGTCATTTCATACAGTATAGTAATAGTCCTTTACTTACATTCATGTGTCTCAGTTTGGTTAGCCGTTTCCCAATTGTTAGGCATTGACTTTATTTCCACTTCTTTACTACCATAAAAAATGCTGCTATAAATATTTTGATGTATATGGGGCCTTTTTTAATCTAAAAGTGAATTGAGTCTGGTTGACTGATTGTTCTTCCTAGTATCACTGTGAGTTAAGGCAGTAAAAGTGTTATTATATTCATCTTAAAGATGAGGGGACTGAAGTTAAAAAATGTGAAGGACTGGCTTAGCATTTAGAAGTATCAGAAAGGTCTTGAAGAGCTTTTTGAGTCTGCATTCAGTGTTCTTATCATTTATGTCATGCTTCTTTATTCATGGATATAGATCACATCCTCTCCATACCTTATCAGTGAGACTTCATGAATTGCTAGGGCTAAAAATATTCGTCAGAATAACCTTCTGGAAGTGAGTCTCCCTGTACTTAGCTAGTATGATCCTGCTGTGGCACCCTCTCTTAGATACTCCCCCAACTTGCACTTGCACTCATGGGTTTGATCCCCAGAAAGCAGTTTTTAAGGTCTAGGGTTACCCTTTGAGTAGCTTCTCTTATTACTATAGTTCATGAAAGTTCATTAGTGCATTTTCTGTTAGAATTCGACCAATAGACATAATTGACTCTTAGGAAAGACATTTACTAAAACAGCATAGAAAGAACGGTAGCTACAAAACATTTCCTCCATAAACCAGGGTTATGCTTCCCAAAAATACACACTGTGTTCATGGAAAGAGTAGGCTCAAATTGAGGGGAGGATAAAGAAGAGAGATTTTACAAGAATACCCTCCCCCCCACCCTAAATTGTTACGTGGGTCTGTTGTGTCAGACACTGGGTTCTTGTTGACACACAGGTTACGCAAACGGTAAAATAAACATTAGAGTTAAACAAGGACTTTGGCAACTTCATTATCATAAGTGTGATCTTTGTCTTATAACTTTGGGTATAACTTTGTTCTCCTAAGTTGGAACTAATGTTACACTAATGTAACACTAGAATCACTTAAAAAAAGAAAAAACACCTGTTGTTAAAGGCTGTGTTACTCAAATGCTCTGAAGTGGATATGTGATCTCATTAGTTTGGAATAAATCTATTATTCATTTATTTTTAACATTTATTTTTTAAAATTTTGAGTTCTGAATTCTCTCCCTCCTTCTAATCCCTCTACCACCCATTGAGCAGGCGAACAATATGATATCAATTATACATATGAAATCATGCAAAACATATTTCCATGTTGTTAAAAAAAATAAGAAAAATAAAGTGAAAAAATTGTACTTAAGTTTGCACTCAGAATTCATCAGTTCTTTCTTTGGAGGTGGATATCATTTTTCATCATGAGTCCTTCAGAATTGTCTTATATCACTGTATTGATTAGAGTTGCTAAGTCTTTCACAGTTGATCATAGTTACAATATTGCTGATACTGTATACAATGTTCTTTTGGTTTTGCTCACTTCACTTTACATCAGTTTATTTGTCTTCCCAGATTTTTCTGAAACCATCCTACTCATCATTTCTTATAACATGACAGTGTTCCATTACAATTATGTACAACTTGTTCAGTCATTCCCCAGTGCGTGGGTATCTCCTCAATTTCCAATTCTTTGCCACCACAAAAAAGAGCTGCCATAAATGTTTTTGTATATATAGGTCCTTTCCCTTTTTACTTTGATCTCTTTGGGATATAGACCTATATTGTTGGGTCAAAGAATATGCACAGTTTCATAGCTCTTTGGGCATGGTTCTAAAGTATTCCGTCCTGGAAAAGTTTTAAGACAATTTAGTTTTAAGAGAATTTACTGAGCACCATCTTAGTTCTGAGTACAAAGAGACACATCATGCACCCAGTGATAAATTTTTTTGGCCACGACAACCAGTAAAATGAAGAAAAGGCCATTTAAAACTGATTTTGTTCAAGAAATTAACTTAAAAAAAGACCTCCCCCCCATCAAGTCAACTCATTAGTGTTTATATAAGGAACACTGTGATAGTAAGCAGATAGGCAAACTGTGAAATTAACTGACTGAAATCATAGCTCTAATTCTTGCTATCCCCCCAATTTATGTCTTGGATGATTGGTACAATGATGTTACATTTGAAATTTTGGTGGTAAAGTGGAGTTTGGTTGTAATGTATCAATATGTTATTGTGAACCAGGGCAAATTGAGTGGTGGAATTGTCTTTCCAGAAGTAAGAAGAAGTCATCTGCAGTTATAAAAATGGTTAGAGTTAACTCTGTCTGTGATCTTTCTCACAGCTAAAATATTATAACTAGTTATTTGTATCTTTGTTATTATTGATTCTGTCATTAATAAATTGCATGGCTAGTAATTTTAATATTGAGATTAGGCACTTCAGTACACAGATATGAATGACTGCTTATATGGAAATGGTATCTCCAATTTATTAAATAATACCTAATAAACTGGGGAGTTCAAGCTAATTGACTAATAAAAAGGTTGCAATTTCATTACTGAGAAAATATCCAAACATAAGCCTGGAATATTCTAGAATTTGGGATGATGAGTATGAGTATGGTTATGAGTCAAATAGCATGTTGAGGGATAGCCAGCAAATGAAGTTGGCCAACCCTGTGTAGCTCTGCTAGAGTAATCTATCTCTGTGTAGAAACATCATAGTATAGTTTATGACCTTAGACAAATCTCTTCTTTCTGAGCCTTACCTTCTCTATCTATAAAATAAGAACAGTAATCCCTTCCCTACATCTTTTACGGAGTGTTGTGAGAATCAAATGAGATAATGATTGTGAAATTAATCAGCAAGTATTTATTAGGATCTATCATATGTCCAACACTGTCCTCAGTGCAGGGGATAAAAATATAATGAATGAAACCATCCCAAATTCAAGGAACTTATATTGTGAAAGACAAGACAACAAGGACATTTTTAAGTATACACATAATACATGTAGAGAGATAATATAAATACAAAGATATTAAATAGAAGGTATTTTGAGAGGTAGGGCACTGGCAGTTGAAGGTATCAGGAAAGGCTTCATGATGTACTTTGAAAACTATAAAGACCCATACAAATACCAGGCTTTCTATTATAATGATAATAAAAGCACATTCCTATAGGCTGTAAGAGGCAGCTAAGTGGCTCAGTGGATAGAGCTTTGGCCTGGAGCCAGGAAGACCCCAGTTCAAATGTGACCTTAGGCATTTACTAGCTATGTGAGTTACTAGCTGGGCAAGTCACTTAACCTTTCTTTGCCTTAATCTACTGGAGAAGAAAATGGCAAACCACTCCAGTATCTTTGCCAAGAAAATCTCCTGGACAGCATTGGTATGCTGTGGTCCACGGGGTCATGAAAAGTTGGACACGACTAAACAACTAAACAGAAACAAATAGGCTACAAAGTTCACAAAGCACTTTTGTGACAATAATTGAGTGAGTACAAGTAATATGTCCCTATTTTACAGCTATGAAGGAGAGATGTAGAGTGACCTACTGTAGACCATACAGCTTGTTACTTGTAGATTAGGGTTTGAACCCAGGTCTCTTGATTCCTCTGCTACTAGATTGTAGTGGGTTGGCAGGAGCATATTGATGCTCTTTGTTATAAATAATCTTTAAGCAGTAAAACTGATTTTTACTAAGTAAATATGGCTAGTGCCAGATGAATTGTTGAAAATAATAAATTTAGCAGCTAAATAATAGTGAATTCATTCTGAGTTTCCTTAAATGACATTATTTTTCTGGGTGACAGGCTTCCACATCTGAAGTTCTTGACATGACATCAGTTATTTTTGCTGAGAAAATTTTGATTATTCTGAAGCTGTGTACCATGGCTAGACTTGTTTTTTAGTCTCATCTCCAGAGCAGTCTGCTGGCATGGATACAGAAAGAAACCTTTTCTGTGGGTCCAGTTGTATTCCAGACTTGACTGCTGGGGAGTTACAAAGTTCATGGCTGAGGATGATGCATACCCTAGCTGTCCAGAGGCACCAGAAGATCTAGAGCTGAAGGAGACCTTAGAAATCATCTGATATAACTATCTCATTTTACCTAAGAAGAAAAATAGTAGCCAGAGAAATTAAATGACTTGCCCAAGGTGACATAGTTATCCTTAGATCAGCCCTGAGCCTTGAAGCTTGTCGGGTCCTACAGACTGAAATGGATTGGGCTGGAGTCAGCATTTCACAGGCCTTAAACAATCAAGGAAGAAGATATTAGAATTTCCTCTTTGACTTGGAATCCTAGAATTTAAAAGTCAGAAGATACCTTGGAGAGTACCTAGTCTCTCTTCCTCATTTTACAAGTAGGGATATTGAGATCCAGAGTGGGAAAATGATTTATTCAGGGTCCCAAAGAGAAATTAATGACATAGCCAGGGCTCAAACCCAGGTTTTCTTATTCCTGGCCCATGGCTATTTCTGTTGCCATCTGAGATTGTTCCTTTTTTGCTTTCTCTCAAATTCATCTTTGAATTTCTCCACACACGATGAAGTTATATATAGGATTTGCTTTACTGTTTCACCATAAAGGCAAATTTGCCTTCCACAATCCTGTAGGTTTATGTTTATTGTCTGGATAGAATTAGAGCCAATGCTTTCATATTTTAACAGTGATTTCTCTTCTTAACTAGTCAGTACCCTTGTAAATTGCCATAGTTTTTATTTTGTAATTTGGGTCAAAATGTTGGAAACATTCTTCTGTGAATGTCATGCCTATTCCTATTATCTTGCTTTGTTAGAAAATTGCCCTCCTCTAAATGGGAGGCTGTCATTATTAAGACCAGTTTTCACAGGACTGTCAGATACTCATTATCAGGAGTGAGAGTTTATTTGATATGAGTGAGACAATGTACTAACTGAAGGCCATCAGAGTGGGATGACAGCAGCCCATGTGAGGAGAAACCACAGAATTTATTCAATTGAGTTGACATCCCACCTTCAAACTCAACTTGTTTCAAACTAAGCTTAATATTTCACACTCTAGCCAACCTACTCTTCCTGCTGATCTTGCTGTTTCTGTCACAGAAAGAATCATTCACTCAAACTTCTGTGTTTGAAACCTTGGTGTTATCTTTGGTTCTTCCCTGTCTCTTCTCATATCTACTGAGTTACTAATTTAAGGAGGTATCTACCTCCAAAACACCTGTCACGTGTCACCTCCTCTTTTTCTGCTACCACCAACCGGGTGGATTTTTCTTGACCCAATTCTTTCTTTTTTTTTGGTTGGGCAATGGGGGTTAAGTGACTTGCCCAGGGTCGCACAGCTAGTAAGTGTCAAGTGTTTGGTCTGAGGCCGGATTTGAACTCAGGTCCTCCTGAATCCAGGGCCAGTGCTCTATCTACTGGGCCACCTAGCTGCCCCACCTGACCCAATTCTTGAGGAGTATATGGAGTTAGGATGGTTCTGCATAAGTAGGCTGAAACATTGTGAATCAGGGTATATGAGGAGAAACTTTTACTAGAAAATTTACTTTTGTGAATTAGCCAGAAGTGTAGATTTTGTCATTCAGAGCCAGGAGTTAAGTAAGGAGATAGATCATTGTGGTTCCTAGTACTAGATTCAAAGTCAGGGGGTCAGAGGTTAGTAGTACTTTAGAAGGGGCAAGCTTCACCAAGACTGGTCAGGACATCAAGGAGTATTCTAGGAGAGTGGCTGCTTTAAGCAGGTTTCATTATATTCTTATTCCTTTTATCAGCTATCCTGAAAACCCTGAGTGGAACTTTCTGGGTCTTAATGGGCTTAGTCTAGCTAAAGCAGATCTAGGTCTCCTGAGAATCAAGGAGGCCCCCACTCATCTACTGGCTGTTTGTGCCTGTGTCTAACATCATCTTTCTGTCTAGAATTTACAAAAATCATGGAATGTTAAAGCAGGAAAGACTCTTGTAGATAAACTAATTCAATCTGCTAGTTTTACAGAGAAAGAACCTGAGGCACAGAGAGGGGTAATTACTTGCCGTGGATTATATAGCGAGTTAGTGGCAGAGCTGAGACCCCCCAGAGCAGGATTCTTTTCACTACACCTCACACTGCCTCTAAACTGGAATTCTGCTGGAGACTCTCAAGGTCTCAGGGGCTTTGTTGGCCCAGACTCTGGAAAGGGAACTACTCTTTCATTGGAAGGGAGTTTCCCATTGTAGTTATCCAAGTTGTTTATCCTTTGTGACCCAGTCATTCCCTGGGAATGGATCGGGGTTCCTGTCTGTGGTAGAAAGTCCTCACAGTTCCAACAAAGAAACATTTGCTGTTGGTAGGTAGAAATGCCAACATGACCCTAGTTGATGACTTTACTCTCTTTCCCAGATGGTAGATGTCCCCTTGATGTGCCTGTCTAGGAGTGGTGTCCCAAATCTGGTGGTGGCTGAGGCTAAAACTATTGTTCATTCTCTGCAGATGTGATGAAAAACCAGGTCAAGAAAGTGACTTTAGGATCAGTCCTGGCAAAGAATCTAGGTTAATTAAAGTTTAAAACCCAGATAATTTCCACAGAGGCTTGGGAGCTCTGCTTCCATCAGCTGAGTGTAACTGTAGTTTCCACCCAGAGAGAAGAACTGGAATCATAGAACCATAGAAAGTTAGCACTGGAAGGGCCCTTAGGGGACATCTAGTCCAACCCCCTCTTTTTACAAATGAGGGAATGGAGGCCCAGAGTGGCCAAAGGACTTTGCCCAAGGTCACACAGCCAATAAGAAGCTGAGATGGCTCTTTCCACTGTGGCAGGAATCAACTACCCACTAAATTGTGTTTGAAGTGGGTCCCTGACCTTTAGGCAATGTCCTGCTTTTCCTGTAGAGGAAGCTTTTTAAACTGAGTTATGACTTCAAGCCACATTTAAATTCTCAGCTCCAGACATCTTCTACTGCCTGGGAAACCTCACTGGAGCTGAGAATCTGGGTCGGCAGTTTATAAGACAAGATTGTGTTCACTAAATGAACTATGCAGGCCCTAGGCAGTAGATGATGCATTTAGGGGGCAAGAAGGTGTTTGTTTGTTAGTTTGGTGGGGGAGAGAAGGGAGGGAATATATTTTGCTGCAAATGCATTTCTTTGACATCTATCTTATGTTGTAGTGCTGTTTTTGTCTTGGGCACAAGATTGATCTGGGCGCTGAATAAAGCTAATAAATGAGAGATGAATTAATCAAGGATTTGATCCTTTATTGATAAAGCTGCAAAGTCTATTCATTAGAAGTGGTATGAAAGAAAAGATTATCTAAGAGAGGCTTCTGGTTCTTGAAGACAGTCTCTAGAGTCCAAGGCTGTTGCTAGCTAGCTATCTGTGGGCTGAAACACCTGAGGCCTTTATTGTTGCTCTGCTTTTCTGTAACCAGCTTGAGCATCCTTCTATAACAAGAAAAAAAATGAAACCTCTCAATTATATTAGAATGTTATGGTTTACAGATGACTTTCCTCACAACAGCCCTGTCTTTGAAGCTGGCTGGGCAACTAGTTTTATCCCCATTATACAGATGAGGAAACAGAGTTAGAGAAGATTGCCCCCCTCCCCATTTCTGACTTTTGTATAGCACTTTGTAGTTTACAAGCTGTTTAACATGTATATTATCTCATTTGATTTTCATACCAGCACAGTGGCATTATTCTTCTCATTTTATACATGGGGAAACTGCAACACAGAAAGGTCAGTTGACTTTATCCATAGTCAGCATACTAGTAACTGTCCAAAGCAGGACTTAAAACTAGACCTCTTGATGAAGTTCAAGGAACTTTACATTATACCAGATATGTACCAAGGCATCTAGGAGGCACAGTAGATAAAGCATTGGACATTGGACTTGGAGTCAGGAAGACCTGAGTTCAGCTCCTGCTTCAGACACTCTCTGAACATAGACAAGTCATTTATCAGCTGTCAGCCTCAGTTTCCTTATTTGTAGAATGAGGATAATAGAACCTACCTCACAGGGTTATTGTGAAAATTAAAGGAGACATAAAATTCTTTACAAACCTTAAAGCACTATATAAATGCAAACTATACCAGGCTACCTCCTGAAATAGTAGAGAATGGCTTTGTGAGTAGGAAATATGCTTTCTGACCTTTTCTGTGCTGTCTCCAGGGCCGTTGTCCCTCCATTGTCCCTGTCCTCATTATGCTAAGGCATTGGGTTCTAACCCTGCTGGAGGTTGATGGCAAGTAGATGGGCAGAACAGGTTAGACTAGTGATGGCTGCTACCCAGATCTTCCCGAACAGGGTCCTTGCAAGATAGAATTCTGGAAAGATGGGCAGAGCATCTGGAGCGTTCGGCAGTAGTTAAAAGGCAAAGATACAGGCAGATGGTTGAAGTCAAGAAGGTTCTTACAAGGGCAGCTGGTGGGATTTTACTAACTGTAGTGAAGGAACAATTGGATAGGGGGGGAGCCCACCCTCCTTGGACCTATGAAAACTGTGCATAGTGTCCTCATCAACCTCCATAGCTTACTACTTGTAATACCAGGGAGCTGGGGGTAGTGAGAGTGGGGAATTCTGGCAGGAGTTTAGGTCAGTAAATATCTGGTAATGGTAGGGGCATGATTTGAGGGAACATGGGTAACAGATAGTAGGAATACTACAGCCTGTTCTGTGTTTGGATTTAGATTTTTTTTCTTAACTTGTGATTCCCCTATTCCTTTACTCATTCATGGTTTAGTTTACCTGGTTACTGAGAAATCACATGGCTCTCTTAATTGTGGCGATCTCTGCCTTGCATTGGTATATCCACAGTTTACAAAATAAAACAAAACAAATACAATCTTATGTTGCATTAATGGAGACAGAATGACCAGAGCAAGGCAGATCATAGTCCTACAGTCTGAACTGCTCAGTTTTGGATGGCACATTAAAAATCATTCTAATTATTATAGCAAAACACAAGTTTTATAACAAATACTAATTAGCTATCTACTAAACCAGTCATGGGATAAATCTAGAATTTCCGAATTGAAACCATTTGCATCAGAATAAACAAAAATAAAAGCAAACAAACCAACACATGAGCAAACAACAAATATATTTGCTCTGTCTCCTTCTGAACTAATAGGAAGCCCTTTTTCTTTGACTTAAAAAAACATAGCTGAAGTCACAGAATCATAAAATCACGGAATATCTCCAATTCTGCGTCACTAACCTGGGGCATTTTGAATTGGATGTTCCACAGACATCTTAAGTCCAATATATCCAAAACAGAACTCATTATCTCCCCTCCCTTGTCAAATCCACACTTTTCCCAAACTTCCCTATGACTGTCCAGGGCACCAAGCAGTCAGTTAACAATCATTTATTAAGGGCTTACTATGTTGTAGGCACTGTGCTAAAGGATACAAAGAAAGATAGAAAAACAGTTCCTGACCTCCATGAGTGTGCATTCTAATGAATGGAATGATCTGCATATCATTAGGGACATACAGAATATAATGTATACAGACTAAATGCAAGTTACTCTGAAAGGGGAAGACATTAACAGCTGGGGAGACTAGGAATGCCTCTTGCAGAAAGTAGACTTTGAGCTGGGTATTGAAGGAAGTCGGAGAAATTAAGAAATGGTGTGAAGGGACAGAATATTCCAGGTATTGGGGGAAGCCAAAGGAGATGGAAGATGAAGCACTGTGTCTGAAGAAATTCTAGCAGATTAGTGTAGCTGGGTTGTAGAATACATGGGGGGAAAGTAAGACCAGAATGATAGAAAGAGGTCAGGTTAGGAAGAACCAAACAGAGGACCTTGTATTAGATCCTAGAGGTAATAGGGAGCCCCTGGAGCTCACTGAGTAGGTGGTAAAGGTGGGGTTTGTAGGGGATGGGTAGCATAGTTGGATCTACACTTTAGAAAAATCACCTTGACAGCTAAATGGAGGATGGATTGGAGTGGGAAGGGACTTGAGGTAAGGAGAACAGTTTGAAGGCTATGTCAATAGTCCAGGTGAGAGACAATGAGGGCCTGAACTAATTTGGATGAGTTGAGAGGAGAAGATATATATGAGAGAGAATGTGAAAGTAGAAATGACAGGATCTGGCAACAGATTGGATATGTGGAGTGAGTATGAGTCAGTTGAGGATGACACTGAGCTTTCAAGCCTGGGTGATTAGGAGGATGGGGATGCCATAGGTTTGATAATAGGGAAGCTTGGAAGGAGGGAGAATTTTTGGGGAAAAGATAATGACTTTTGTTTTAGACATGGTGAGTTTGAGATGTCTGTAGGACATTTAGTTCAACATATTCAAGAAACTTTGGAGGCAAAATCTAATGGCCTTTCTTAGTCCTCATCCTTCTTGACCTCTCTGCAGCCTTTGACACTGTTGATCATCTCCTTCTGGACACTGTCTTCTCTTTTAAGTTTTCATGACACTGCTCTCTCCTTCTCTTCCTAGCTGTCAAACCGCTCCTCAGTTGCCTTTGTGGTTTCTTTATCCATGTTACATCCACCAACCATAGGCATCCCCTAAGGTTCTGTCCTGGCCCTCTTCTCTTCTTGCTCTATACTCTTTTACTTGAATGATTTCATCAGCACTTATGGATTAAATTATTACCTCTCTGCAGATCATTCTCAAATCCATTTTTTTTTTCTGATTTCAAAGGGCTTTTATTTGTGGTTACTCTAAGACCAAAATATCAGAAAACAGAAAACTAGCTACTGCAGAGAAAGCATTCCATAATAAAGAAATAGTAACTTTATTCCTTCCTTTCCCTATGGTATATATAATTTCATCTTATGAACATTTAAGGGTAGGTTGCCATGTACAGAAAAATGACATATTTTAAAAGACACTCATAATTATGCCCCTCCACTGTTCTGTCCTTCACTGACAGTCACTGTGAGGCTACCCTGTAGTCTCAACCATGAGATTGTCTCAACTATAATGACACTGTAACATTATTGGAAAGCTGTTTGCCCAGTGAAATAAAAATATTTTAAGGTGGTATTCTTCTTCTCTGCTATCTACTAGGAAAGATGGTCTCCATTTTCCCCTAAATATGACTGGAACGCTCAATATGGACAAAAAAAACCCCACCATCTGAAATAACTAAATTATTCCTAGTTGTTGGTCACAAACTTAGAAATGTCCAGAAGTGCGGTGAAGCTCAATACTTGTCATGTTAAGTTGTCTCCCAATTCAAATTAGAAAAAAAGATGATTTGTTACCCCAGTTAAAGTCATACTCCTAGCACTGTCCCTGAAGTCAGGAGAACCTGAGTTCAAATCCGGCCTCAGACCAAACACTTGACACTTACTAGCTGTGTGACCCTGGGCAAGTCACTTAACCCCAATTGCCTCAAAAAAAAAAAGTCATACTTTTGCAGTGCAGCTCTCTCTCACTCTCTCTAGGTGAGTGTTGATCAGGATTGCAATGGGTCAAGCAAAGATTTAAATCTCAAACAGAACATGTTCCTAATCAGCCAGCAAAGCACCAAGGCCCTTCAATGACATGAATGGAATGTAAATTTAGTAAAGGCAATCTCAAGACTACAGGGCCATTTTTCTTTTAACAAGTCTACTGACTTGTTATTAGGTATAGTAACAGCCTGAAGACTCTTCTGACTTTAATCACATCAAGATATTTGTATTAGTTCCTGTAGGGAGACTTGGTTGGAAGATCAATATCCCTCCTATCCAAGATCTTAAAGTGAGTTAGTTCCCAGTGTTATCTTGATGGAAAGGCCTAGGGCTAGTGAGTATAACATAGGTATTTCTTGCCAGAAGGGAGAGCTCTTTGGTGAAGGAAAACTCCTTTAGGAAACAGGTTTTTTGTCTCATCTTCAGGGATAGTTGGAAGCACCATGACGCTATCTCTAGCTTTCCAGTTCACAGAAGTAGCAGTCTGGTATACCTTCACCTGATGGGAATGGACCACGCTGAGGATCTCATCAAGGTTTCTGGTAGGAGTTGCTAGATAGAGGATAGACAGATTTATCTTATCTGGGCCAAAAACAAATACCATATGAGTCATGTCAGACATGTCCTTAACCATCCTATCCATCCAGGTCTAACATAGCCAACTTGACAGCAAGGTCCCAATTATAATCATTAACAAGGGAAAGGGGGAAGGGAGCAAATATTATTAAGTACCTGCTAAGTGCCAGGCACTGTGCTAAATGCTTTACAAATATTATCTCATTTGATCCTCACAACGACCCTGGGAGATAGGTGCTATTATTATCTCCATTTTATAGTTGAGGAAACTGAGGCAGAGGTTAAGTGACTTGCCCAGGGTCATGTGATAAGTATCTGAGGGTGAATCAGATCTTCCTAACTCCACCTTGGCCCAGTGCTCTATCCATTAGCTGATAGGGAAAGGCAGCTTCTCTGTGGGTTCATCTCAGTTGTATGCATTGATATTCTTACTCTAGGCAAGATGGTCCTGGATAGAGTCAAGGGAAAATGCTTAATTATCTTAATCATCTTAACATTTCACTTGGCAAATTCTAGTGCCAGCTTTACAGCTTATCCCAGCTTTGTTGTGCACACTGGAGTAAAGTCTTGAGAGTGGAAGAAAAGAATGACTCATGAGTCTCCTAAAAAGTCATGGAAACAGATGCAGTAGATTGTTGTTTCTGCCTTGAAGTTGGGGCCAGTCTGCTGGGAAGCAGACCCCCAGGCATTGTGGTGGCAACAGCAGTGAGGAGGAGGAGGAGAATTAGGAGGAGGAGGAGAAACATGGGCATTTTTAAATCTACTTATCCAGTCCTAACCTCTTTCCTGACTTCTAGCCTTGCATCTCCAACTATCTATTGGTCATCTTGATCTGAATGTCCTGTAGAGATCTTAAACTAACACATTAAAAACTCAAGTCATTATCTTTTTCCCAAAACCCTGCCGCCCCTTTCTAGATTCCCCATGGAGAGAGCATTGCCATCTTCTCAGTCACCCAGGATCACCCCCGGGTGTCATCCTCAATTCCTTACTTTTTTTCGTCCCCCCATATATAATCTATTGCCAAATCCTGTTAATTCCACCTCCACAGTTTCTCTCCTATATGCCCACTTTTCTTCTCTGACACTGCCATTGGCCTTATGCAGGTCCTCATCACCTCATGGCTAGACTATTGCAGTAGACTTCTGGTTGGTCTCTCTGCCACAAGTCTCTCCAGACTCCAATCCCTCCAAAGGTGATAGTAGTAGGGCGACATGGTCAGACTGGTGCTTTGGGAAAATCACTTTGGCAGCTGTGTGGAGGATGTACTGGAGTTTGGAGAGACTGTTCAGTTTATCGTTATAATTCCTAAAACGAGGTGGCTATTGACGGGTGGCTGAAGCAGAGCACCACTTAGTGGGCAACTCAGGTATTGCTTTACCTCCATACTATTTAATATAGTGACACAGCTTTATAAAAACGAACAAAATTTTAAAATTCTGAACTTAAGCACTAAACAAAACGAGCATTTCCATATATGTGGTAGAACAGGAAAAGAAAGGATTGTACGTGAAACTGTGAATCTCTATTATTGCCCAGCTTTTAAAATAGATGATAAATTCAAAGGTAATTTTCAAAGTTTTCCTTGTCTCTGATCCTTTTTGGCTTTCCCTTGGCTCTCTTCTGTGAATATTTTTTTTAAATGCTTCAATGACTCTCTTTTCTTTTTCTTTTGGCCACTGCTTTTGAATAGGTTTAAGAACAGCAGCACATGAAGTTACTTGGACTGCTGACATGTAGGAGTGAACTCACTGCAGGGCTCCAGGGGTACATGAAGGACATGTGGGTGTGTCAGATTGTTCTTCTTTTCAGTGAAAATGGAAAAAAAAAATTAGAAATGATTTAATTCAAATTAACGAGCATTCATCAGGTGCCCACTCTCTGCTAGTCACTGGGGCTTGTAGACAAAAATTCCTGCCTTGAAGGAGGTTACATTCCACGGACTCTTGACACATACAACATGTACAGTAAGGAAATGCAAAATGCATGCAAAAATTAACAGTAAGTAAATGCAAACTATATACAAAGTAAATATTAATTTCAGTGAAGGGGAAAGAACATTTAAAATTAGGGTTGGGAGAATCAGGGAGGGTTGCATGTTGAAGGTGGTACTTGAGTTGAGACTTGAAGGAGGCTAGTGATTCTGAAAGGCAGAGGTAAGGGGAAAATGCATTCTAGGCCTGGGGGAAAACTTGGGCAAAGTCAGGGAGGAGGGAGATGGAATTTTGTATACAAGGAACAGTAAGTAGACTAGTTTGACTGGAACAGATAGTGTGAGTAATGTTAAATGAGTCTAGGAAGATAGGATGGAATTAGACTATGAAGTCCTTAAAAGAGGAGTTTTAAATTTATTCTAGATAGAATAGGGAGCCAGCTCCCAAAACAGGAGTTGATCACTTCTGCTATATTTGTGTCATCTTATCATCCCATGCCTCCTGAGCAATGGTCCTGTGCTTTATTTGATCCTCTTCTTTTCCTCAATATAGTTTTTAAAAAGCCCTCTTCTTAATGTCCTTAGCTTTCTTTGCCAGCCTCGGCTCATTCTGAGCTTTAGCTCATGCCATACTTGTCCATTCATTCTTTATTACTGGTCCTTGCTTTCGTTTTTCTTTCCGTGTCTAATAGTGATTAGTGGTATGCTCCTAAAGTGTGTAGGTGAAAGGTTGCCTAGCTGGAGAACTAGTTATGCCTTCTTAGCTGCCACATTCCTTGTAAAGGTGGTGCTTCTTGTTCTCAACCCCTGTCTTTGGGCTGTGGCTTTCTCTGTAGCAATGTCCTTGACCCTTCTGTTGGGGGAGGGGATGGAGATGAGCACCCTTTAAAATCTGCTTCTGGAGCGGCAGAAGAAGTTCCTGGTAACATTGTCTCAAAAGACCATTCCAAGCTCATTTGTAGCATTTTTTCTCCATAAGGTCTACTAGTTCTTTTATGTATAGATTTTGGTCCCAATTTTTATATTCTCCCTGTTTTTGAGATGTTATGGAATATATGTCAGTAAAATATATTTTGTGGCTCTGAGCCCCCAGTTTTATGCCCTCCTACTAAAAATAAAATCTGTCGATCTCTCTCCCATTGTGCTTTGCTGGCCAAAATATTCTCAGCTGCATTTAATTCTTCAAAGATATACACAAACCAGTACTGCAATGAGTGATCGCATTATTTTAAAGAAGCTTATTTTTTTTTTCAAGACAAATGGTTAAGCAGAAAATAAACAGATGAGGATTGGGGTGGAGGTGGGGAACAGGCGTAGCACTTTCCTGGGAGAATGTGAGTCCGACTGCTGCAAGGGGTAGGAAAGTGTGATGTGACTGACTCTTTTCTCAGCAGCCACCTTTCATCTGTTCATTCTACGGAGCTTCCAAATAGCTCTTTATCTTTGCATTTTGGTACTCTCTGGACCTCCAGGTGGCACAGTGGGTAGAGTGCCAGGCCTGGAGTCAGAAACACTCATCTTCCCTGTGTCAACTCTGGCCTTATTAGCTTACTAGCTGTGTGACCCTGGGCAAGTCACTTAACCTTTGTTTGCCTCAGTTTCCTCATCTGTGAAATGGGGATAATAATAGCACCTACTTCCTAGGATTGTGAGGTTCAGATGAGATAATAGTTGTAAATTATTGTAATTGTAAATTGTGGGGTATATAGGTGTTCAGGGAACACTAGTACCTATGGTATGAGGGCTGCTAAGATCTTTTCAGGGCTGCTTTCCTTTGGTGTCCACCTTTGGTATCCAACCAGTCATCTAACTCTCACCTGTGTCTGCAAGAAACTGTAGCATAGCAAGTGGCCACATCCCAGTTTTGTCTTTTTTGGCAGATAGGTTCAACCAGGTTGAGGGTAGTTCAAACCCATTGGTGAGTTAGGGGAGTGTCTACCCCAAGCATGTGAAGGTTTCCCCTGGCAGAATGGTTTGATATAAACATTTTGTTCCAACAGTCATGAAGGTACCTGAAGCGGGTGCCATGGAGAGATTAGAGCTTGGTCAGACATCAGAGATGCTGAGGTCATCCCTGCATCCCAGGTCATTGCCAATTATCCTGACTTTTGGCTTGCCCCTGGACTTTGATGACTCTAAAAGAGAGAGTAAGACTGACAACTTTGTGCAACTCTGCCTTACTTAAATCCAATTTATGAGTGAGTCCAAAGACATCACCCATACCATTTTACCATTTTAACCTACATCAAAGTCTCATGGTGATGGACAAGTGACAAAGCAGTAGGTGGGGAAACACTGGGAGCTATAGTCACAACCCTGCACATAGGTGGTCCAGATCATAGGGTCATCTTTTCATTGGACTGAAGCAACAGTGAGATTTGGCAGCCCCTGGGTGCCTGAGTAACCTTTTTTAAGGATTGCTCTGCTCACTTCTTGGCATAGGAAGGGGCTAGAAAAGGTGCCCTAAGAATTATCTGCTTCACCTTACCTAATCCTGGCCTACTTACCATGGCAGGTGGGGATCCTATCCTGTGGTTGAAAGACAAAAAAGTACAAAACTTTTGCAAAGATGATTCTACTTACCATTGGTACCTGGGATGTGTGAATGCTTATGGACAACACGAAATCCAGTAGACCTGAAAGATGAACAGCTTTTGTTGTAAGAGAACTCAGCAGGTATCACATCCAAATAGCAGCCCTGAGTGAAACAAGGCTGGCAAATGAAAGCCAGCTTACTGAAGTCAGAGCCGGAGACATGTTTTTCTGGAGTGGCCAAAGTGATGGCGAGTACCAAGAAACTGGTGTAGGTTTCACAATCAAAACTAATCTAGTCAACAAGCTTGTATGCCTTCCAAAAAGAGTGAATGACAGGCTCATAACAATGCGATCACCACTTGCAGGAAAGTGCCAAGCCACCATCATCAGTGGGTATGTTCTCACCATGATGAACCCTGATGAGGTCAAAGAAAAATTTTATGAAGACCTGAAGACCCTTATCATCAATGTGCTAAGAGGACAGGCTTAAAATTCTGGGTGATTTTAATGCTAGAGTAGGTACAGACTATTAGATTTGTCAGGGAGTCCTTGGGAGGAATGGAGTCAGAGACAGGAGCAGCAGTGGTCACTTATTTCCAAAGACTTGTGCATCTCATAACCTCATAACCAACACTTGTCTTCTGTTTACTTAAACACAATAAAATTTTGTAAATGGACCCTCACAGCAGACATTGACATTTACTGGACTGTGTCGTTGTAAGGAAGAGACAGACAGGATGTGAGAGTGACAAAGATGATGTGCAGCCCAGAGTGCTGGACTGATCATAGACTTATTCTCTCCAGGGTAAACATTTGCATTCAACAAAAGCAATGGCCCCGGGCAAAGCAGCTAGGGAAGACTTAATGTCAACAGATTAGAGTGATTCTCTATCATGAATAGTTATTGCTCACTTGGAGGGAAAACTGAACCAACACATGGTTAGCAACAGTGGAGCAGAAAAGGAGCCGGCAGCTTTCAGAGATTTGGCGTACAGTACTGCATTTATTCATCTGGGCCAGAACACTCACAAACATCAAGATTAGTTTGACAAAAATGGTAGGGAAATTCGGAAGCTGATAAGCAAAAAGTGAGAACTTACCAGCAGGATCGTTCATCCATCTCTAAGAAGCCAGTGTTTAACTCCATCAAAAATAAAGTTCAAGCAAAGCTTATAGAGATGCAGGATTTTTGGTTCAGTAAGAAGGCAGATAAAATTCGGTTTTATATTGATAGTAACAATCTAAAGTGCTTTTTTGATGCCCTGAAGGCTTTTGATGGACCGAAGACCTATAATGCATCTCAACTACTTCTTACTGTGGAGCCACATTGATTAATGATAAAGGATATGATCCTGGAGAGATGGGCTGAACACTTCCATAGTGTTCTCAACAGACCGTCACCAAGCAATAGCTGAATTTCAGCTGAAGAAGAGGTTTTGAATGCTGTCAGGCTCCTCTCCTGTGGCAAAGCACCTGGGGCTGACTCCATGCCAGCAGAGATCTACAAGGCAGCAGGTCCACTGCTCATACAAGAGCTGACAGAAATCTGACAGGTTATATGGCAAGAGGGAGTTATCCACCAGGAGTTCAAGAATGCCTACATTGCCCATCTCTATAAAGGAAAAGAGGTTGTTCTGTGACAATCACAGGGAAATTTCTCTCTTGGTTTTTGCCAGCAAGATTCTTGACAGAGTCCTCATTAATAGGCTGATTCTTCATCTGGAAGATGGTCATCTGCCTGAGAGCCAGTGTAGCTTCAGAAAGGGCTGAGGAATGTCATTATAGTCTTTGCTGCCTGACAACCGCAAGAGAAATACCAGGAGCACAACAGAGGTCTATACACAACATTCGTTGATCTGACCAAGGCCTTTGATACTGTCAGTCATGAGGGCTTGGGCAAGATCATGGCAAAATTTGGTTGCCCAGAGAAGTTCATCAGTATCGTATACCAGTTTCGTGACAGCATGCTTGCATAGGTTCTGGATAATGGATGATGTTTTTGTGCTTTCCCAGTTACCGATAGAGTGAAGTAGGGTTGTGTGCTCCCTCTCATGCTTTTTAGCATGATGTTTACAGTGATGTTGTCAGATAAGATAAGAATGGCATCAAGGTCGACTGCTGCACTGACAGTAAATTATTTAACTTGAAAAGGCTACAAGCCAAGGTTGAAGTGGAGGGAGAGGCGATGTGTGACTTTTTATTTGCAGTTGCTTATGCGCTCAGTGCAGCCTCTGAAGCCAAGATGCAATAAAGTATGGATTGAACCTTTGCTGTTTGTGTTAATTTTGGCCTAACAATTAACACCAACAAAACAGAGATTCTTCATCGCACTATCCATAGTGGAACCATCGGTTCCAGCAACTGGAAAAATTTTGAATGTTATGGGTGAGCTCATTTACCTTGGCAGAATGCTTTCCAGGGAAGTACACATAGATGATGAGGTTGACACCCACATTGCCAGAGTTAGCCCAGTGTTTGGTAGCTCTAAAGGAAAGCGTGGGAGAGAAGAGGTATTAGGCTGCCTACCATGCTGAAGGTCTGCAGAGTCATTATGTTGACCTCATTGTTGTATGCTTGTGAAATCTGGACAACATACCAGCATCATTCCAGGAAACTAAATCACTTCCGTTTGAATTGTCTCAGGAAGATTCTGACAGAGAAAGAGAGACAAAGAAAGCACTCCAGTGGATATCCAGATAATTGGGATGCCCCAGCACTACTATATTGTCTCTTTGACCCAGACTTGTGATCTGTTTTCCAAACTCCTCATCACTTTCATCTTTCTCTCCACATGTTCTGTTGTGTATTCCAATGATAACGTTGCCTCCATTGGTTTTTTTTAAAACTAGACTTGTGTTTTCATCCATGTAGAAATGAAATCACTATGACTGTGTTTATATAGCTAGGTCCTTTTTACCTGTGTGACACTGAGTAAGCCTCTTGACCTCTCTGGGCCTCAATTTCCTCACTTTTCAAGTAAGAGGGTCAGATTAGATGGTTTCCAAGAACACTTTCAGTTCAAAGTCAATGGCCCTGTGGTCCTTTCAGTAACACCTTTGGGATATAACCCTAGCAGTGGCAACATTAGGTCAAAGGTTGTGATTGGTTTTGTAACATTTATCATGTATTTTCTACATTGACTGATTTCTCTCTTCAAAGTTACTAATTCCACGCCTCTTTTCACCACAACACGCCACCTCCTATGTTGAAAGTCCCTTGATTTCTCATATAACCTCAGTGTTATATGTACTGTATTCTTTCACTAAATAAGGGAATTAATTTTAGGACCCGTGCCTTAAAATCTTGCAGAAATCTTGCAGAAAAATTAGATTTGTTTTGTCTTCTCATTCAGTTTTTCAAGACCTCCAGGCACCCATCGGTCAGTTTGCCCCCATTGCCACCAGGGTGCACTCATGTGCTGGTCTGGTTCTTGTAGTTATCTAGGGAGAGCTATGGATGCAGAGCTTCAGGCTGCAGATGTCTTAGAATTAAAGCTTAAGTGTTGTAAGAGATGTTGAAGGCCATCTAGTCCAATCCCTTAACTTTACAGAGGAGGTAGACTGAGGCCCATAGAGGGTAAGTGATTTGCATAAGGTCAAACAGGTGTTAATCCATAGAGATGGGATCTGAACCCAGTTCCTCTGGTTTTAGGGGCAGGTGGATGGAGTAGTGGATGGAGTTCTGGGCCTGGAATTAGGAATCTGGCCTCAGATACTTACTAGCTATGTGACCCTGGGTAAGTCACTTACCATTTTTGTCTCAGTTTCCTCATCTGTAAAATGAACTGGAGAAGGAAATGGCAAACCATTTTAGTATCTTTACTAAGAAAACTACATGTGGAATCATGAGGAAACAGACACGACTGAAACAACTGAACAACAACAAAAAAAACCCCCTCTGGTTTTGGGAAAAGCCTCATAATCACTAGCTCAACTATACTCTGATTCTGTCTGTGAGACTAAGAAAACTTGTAGTGGGGAGTTCTCAAAGGAGGCAGCAGTATAGTAGGGGATTTCAGTTTCTGACTTTTATAACTCTGTGGGATGGATACAAAACTGGACCAAGTGGAATAGAGCAGTGTGGCATAATACAAGGTGCCCTGGGTATCATGTCAGATGTTCTAGTATGATTTCTGGTTCTACAATATATTCATTGTGAGACTTTGGCAAGATTCTTGACTTGAAGCTATTATTATTTGTGATGGGCCTCAGTTTCCTAATAAGAAAGAGGAGTTTGGAGTTGATGTTCTTTTAAAAATTTTTTCAAATATTTTATTTTTTTCAATTACTTGTAAAAAAATTTTTACCTTCATTTAAAAAAAAATTGACTGGGCAAGTCACTTAACCCCAACTGCCTCACCAAAAAAAATGTTTTTTGAGTTCTAAATATTCTCCTTCCCTCTATCCTATCTACCCTCATTGAGAAGGCAAGCAATTTTGTATAGGATATATACATGTGAAAGTAATGCAAAACATATTTAATGCGAAACATATTTCTGTCATGTTGTGGGAAAAAAAACAGACCAAAAAAGAAAACAAGAAAAATATCAGAAGTAAAAAAAGGTGTGCTTCGATGTGCATTCAGACTCCATCAGTTCTTTCTTTGGAGGTAGATAGCATTTTTCATTATGAGTCCTTCGGAATTGTCTTACATCACTGTATTGCTGAGAATAGCTAAGTCACTCACAGTTGATTATTGTACAATATTGCTGTTACTGTGTCTTCCTGACTCTGCTCATCTCACTATGTATCAATTCATGTCTTTCCAGGTTTTTCTGAAAGCATCCTGCTTGTCATTTCTTATAACATAATAGTATTCCATCACAATCATATACCGTAACTTGTTCATCTGTTCCCTAATTGATAGGCATTCCCTCAGTTTCCACTTCTTTGCCACCACTTTAAGAGCTGCTATAAATAGTTCTATACATATAGGTCCTTTTCCTTTTTTAAAAGATCTCTTTGGGATACAGACCTATTAGTAGTGTTGCTGGGTCAAACGATATGAATAGTTTTGTGGCTTTTGGGGCATAGTTCTTTTTTTTTTTATATCTTCTGGTTTGTTTGTTTGTTTGTTTGTTTTTTAGGCAATTGGGGTTAAGTGACTTGCCCAGGGTCACACAGCTAGTAAGTGTCAAGTGTTTGGTCTGAGGCTGGATTTGAACTCAGGTCCTCCTGACTTCAGAGCCGGTGCTCTGTCCACTGTGCCACCTAGCTGCCCCTGGGGCATAGTTCTAAATTGCCCTCCAGAATGGTTGGACCGATTCACAACTCTAACACTAGTGTATTAGTTGGACTAAATATTCTTGAAGGAGACAGACAGACAGAGACAGAGACATAAGTAGTGATACAGATGGATAGAGACAGACAGAGATGAAGAGATGAGACAGAGACAGGAAGGTAGACAGAGATAGAGATGAACAGAGACTGAGACAAAGAGAGACATAGAAACACAGACTGAGAGAGAGATTAACAGTACTGTAACCCCTTATTTGGAGATGGAGTTTCTCTTTCCCAACCTTTCACATTAGCTGTCTTGGGGGTTGTGACATTATCTTATTCACTGCTTAGCCCTTCACTCATTCAGGGGTAGAGAGCAGACTATAGTCTAGATATAGACTACAGTCAAAGAGATAATACAGTAGTGCTGGGGCATCCCAATTATCTGGATATCCACTGAAGTGCTTTCTTTGCCTCTCTGTCTCTGTTAGTCAACAGACTCTGCTAAGAGAATGGGGAGAATAAATTTGCTTGTGGCACCTGGCTCTGAGGGAAGGACTGCCTGTTTTTTTCCTCATCTTGCCTCCTTTTCACCACTTAAATCTGTTTACTTATGACTCAGAGTTTTATCTATAGGAAACTCCAGATTCAATTTTTATTCTGCTTTAGGAAGTTTTTAAAAAATAGGGAATCAATGTCAATTAGATTCTCTCTCATTTAATTTGGGATTCCCCCAGCCGGGATTGAATTTTGGCTATTTAGACAGAAGGTCCTAACCACAGTCACCTTAGCTCTCTCTCATCCTTTTCTGGCCACTCTCCCTCCTCCCTCCTATCTCCTACCTCTTTTACAATTTTCCTTCACAAATAATAAAGCATCCAACCAGGAACAGTTAGGATGTATAGAAACATAACTTTAAAGAACCATGAAACTTTGGAACACCACTCCTTCTCCTGGTGGGAGAGAGTGGAGGAGTGATGTACCAATGCCTTCATATAGAACAATCTTCTTGCAGAGGAAATGTCAGTAACAAACATACTTGCCTCTTACCTTGGCTACAGGCATGTTGCATCTGACTGTAGTGGGTGAGGTAGTTCCAGGAACTCCTCAGTGACAATTTAAACTTGGCCACTGCATTTTATGCCTTGTTCCCATCTCTCCCACTCTGTACCCATCATATTTGAATTGTCTGCTAGATATATACATACATATATATATACATATATATATATTTGAATTTGTCTGCATATATATTACACACACACACACACACATATATTTTTTGAGCTCAGCATCTTCTTCCATCTCTATGACTGTGTGCACACATCTCTCTTATGACAGTTTCTCCTTGGGCAAGAGGAAACAATGCTGTCCGCTTCAGATTACATCTCCCAGAAACTCATACATCTTGGCACTGAAGACTTTCCTCTGCCCATAGAAATTGCTTTCCAAATGCCCACTACACTAGCAATAAGGTATTATTTAAAAAGACAGTGTTTATAAAATAGAAATAGTGAATTATCTCGGGGTGGAGACAAGATGGCGGAGGGAAAGCAGTGACTTGCTAGAGCTCTCCCCCAAACCCCTCCAAATACCTACAAAAAATGGCTCTAAACAAATTCTAAAGCAGCAGAACCCACAAAAAAAAGAGTAAAACAAATTTCCAGCCCATGACAACCTGGATGGCTGATCGGGAAGGTATATTGTGCAGGGCTGGGAGAGGAGCACAGGTCGCCATGGGCCGCAGGCCGCAGTGACCCTGGAGCAGGCCTCAGAGGACTGAATCGTGGGCAGCTGTGGTGGTTTCCAGACTTCTCAACCCACAAATGCCAAAGACAACTTAGAAGGTCAGTGGGAAAAGTCTGTGAGTGCAGTGAGAGAAGAAGCTAGATCTCAGCCACCCCGAGGGCAGTGGCTGCCTTCTGAGCTTCCTGCCCACAGACTGAGGGGGAATCGAGTGGCTGATCAGAGGGGGATTGCAAGAATCTCTTTGCCAGAGCTGAGGCAGGAATCTCTTGCTTTGCCCGTGCTTGGATCTGGGTCACAGTTCTGAGGGGCGGTCCTGGGGCGAGGAGGAGTTGTTGGTGTGGTGGAGCTTGTGATGGTGGAGAGGAAACACCTCATCCCTTATCATAGCACCTTGGAAGAACTGACACTTTTCAGGTCCCTAGAAGTATCTCTGAAAACAGCTGTACAAACCCCCGAAGCTTGGGACAGTACATTCTCCACATTGGAAACAAACTCTTACCTTAACAAAGAGTTTAAAACTCAAGTAATTGGTTGGGATCATGAGCAAGCAGTGCAAAAAGAGTCAGACTATATTATCTTACTTTGGTGACAAAGAAGATCAAAACATACAACCAGAAGAAGAAAACAAAGTCAAAGCTCCTACATCCAAAGCTTCCAAGAAAAATATGAATCAGTCCCAGGCCTTGGAAGAGCTCAAAAGGGATTTTGAGAAGCAAGTAAGAGAAGTAGAGGAAAAACTGGGAAGACAAATGGGAGTGATGCAAGAAAATCATGAAAAGCAAGTTAACAGCTTGCTAAAGAAGACCCAAAAAAATACTGAAAAAAATAACACCTTAAAAAATAGCCTAACCCAAATGGCAAAAGAGGTCCAAAAAGCCAGTGAAGAAAAGAATGCCCTAAAGAACAAAATAGGACAAATGAAAAAGGAAGTCCAAAAGATTACTGAAGAAAATACTTCCTTAAAAATTAGAATAGAGCAATTGGAAGCTAGTGACTTTATGAGAAACCAAGACACTGTAAAACAAATCCAAAAGAATGAAAAATTAGAAAACAATGTGAAGTTATCTCAATGGAAAAACAACTGACCTGGAAAATAGATCCAGGAGAGAGAATTTAAAAATTGTTGGACTATCTGAAAGCCATGATCAAAAAAAGAGCCTAGACATCATCTTTCAAGAAATGATCAAGGAAAACTGCCCTGATATTTTAGAACCAGAGGGCAAAATAGAAATTGAAAGAATCCACCGATCTCCTCCTGAAAGAGATCCCCAAAGGAAAACTCCTAGGAATATTGTAGCCAAATTCCAGAGTTCCCAGGTCAAGGAGAAAATATTACAAGCAGCCAGAAAGAAACAATTCAAGTATTGTGGAAACACAATCAGGATAACACAAGATTTAGCTGCTTCTACATTAATAGACCGCAGGGCATGGAATATAATATTCCGGAGGGCAAAGTAGATAGGATTACAACCAAGAATCACCTACCCAGCAAAACTGAGTATAATTCTTCAGGGAAAAAAAATGGTCATTCAGTGAAATAGAGGACTTTCAAGCATTCTTGATGAAAAGACCAGAGCTGAATAGAAAATTTGACTTTCCAATACAAGATTCAAGTGGAACATGAAGAGGTAAACAGGAAAGAGAAATCATAAGAGACTTATTAAAGTTGAACTGTTTACATTCCTGCATGGAAAGATGATATTTGTAACTCATGAGACCTTTGTCAGTATTAGGGTAGTTGGAGGGAAAAAATTTTATGTATGTGTATATATATATATATAGATAGATAGATAGATAGAGGGCACAGGGTGAGTTGAAGATGAAGGGGTCATATCTGGAGAATAAAATTAAGGGGTGAGAGAGGATTATACTAGGAGAAGGAGAAAGGGAAAGGTAGAACGGGGTAAATTGTCTCACAAAAAAAAAAAACAGAAAAGAAAAGGCTCTTACAGTGGAGGGGAACCAGGGGAAGGTGAGAGGAAATGAGTGAATCTTATTCTCATAGGATTTGACTTAAGGAGGGTATAACATACACACTCAATTGGGTATGGAAATCTGTCTTACCCTACAGGAAAATGGGGGGGGAAGGGGACAAGAGAGTAGGGGGATGATAGAGAGGAGGGCAGATTGGGAAAGGGGGTAATCAGAAGCAAATACTTCTGAGGAGGGACAGGGTCAAAAGAAAGAATAGAATAAATGGGGGGGTGGGATAGGATTAAGGGAAACAGAGTTAGTTTTTCACAGCATGTCTACTATGGAAGTGTTTTGCATAACTGCACATGTATAGCCTATATTGAGTTGCTTGCCTTTTCAATGAGGGTGGGTGGGGAGGGAGGAAGGGAGAAAATTTGGAACCCAAAGTTTTAAAAATGCATGTTTAAAAAAAAATGTTTTCACATGCAACTGGGAAATAAGAAATACAGGAAATGGGGTACAGAAATCTATCCTGCCCTACAGGAAAATAGAAGGGGAAGTGGGGGAGAGATAGGAGGGAAAGCAGACTAGGGTAAAGGGTATTAAGAATGCATACCATCTTGGGGTGGGGGGAGGGTTGAGATGGGGTGAAAATTTGGAACTCAAAATCTTGTTGAAGTAAATGTTGAAAACTAAAAATTAAAAAAAAAGAATTAAAAAAAAAGAATTATCTCTTTGCACTCATCAAGTCAACCCTGAAAGATTTTAGCTGTAAGGTACAACGTAGATTTATTATTTTTTTTACAGTAAAAAATTGTGGTACTATGGATATCAATGGGCCTCTTCACCAGGTAGCTTTCAGACATGAAGGATCCTGATCATGTGAAACCCTGCAATTTATTCCCGTGATTTTCTTGATGTCCTTTGGCATCTTCATAGCATGACCTCTGTCTGGACCACTGTAACAGAGGACTGGCTCGTGAACCCACTGCTCACAGTGCTGATGATCCTGGGGAGTCTGTTTTCAGGAAAGTTGTGATAGTGTGTAATGGAAGTGCATTGAAGAGACTTCCTCAACTTGTGCCAACCTTCTAGCCAGGTAGTAAAGAGGAACATTTTTAATTGGCTGGGGGTGTATTCAAAAGCACAGCCTTTGAATTCTTCCTACCTGAAAGTATCTGATGAGAAACAATATTGTAAGAGAAAAGGCCTTGGGCTGTGTGGTCCCATGAATGTAGGCCTTAGTTCTTTGCCTTTGTATTTGTTCTTTCTTTTCAGGGGAAGGAAGTGGGAGACTTTGACCTTGTGAGTTTTGAAAGTTCAGAGGTTAGGCGAGTGACCCACCTGAGGTCCATGAGTCTGGGAGTTGAGTCCATCTAAGGTTTTGCAGCCAGCCTAGCATCCGTAACCTCAAGGAGGCACCTTCAGGAGCCAGCCTGGGATGAGGATTCATCTAGCAGTGCTGCTGAGTTGGATACAGTGCTATGTAGAACATTAGATAACTCTATAGCCATTCTCCCCAGAGACTGAGGCGGTATAGGGAAATTGTGCACCTGGAGATGATGGAGGGAAATATTTGTATTTCTAGTCTTGTTATATGTTCAAAGTAAAATTCCCTTAGTTTTTGGGGTTTTTTTTGGTAAATCAACTTATTATTTAATTATTTTTAAACATTTGTTTAAAAAACAATTTTGAATTCCAAATTCTCTCCCTCCCCCCCAACTCATTGAGAAGGAAAGCAATGTGATATCAGTTATGCATGTGAAATCATGCAAACCAGTTCCATATTAGCCATGCTATTTTTAAAAAGCAAGAAAAATAATGAAAGTGAACAAATTGTGCTTCAATCTGCACTCAAACTTCATCACCTCTCTCTCTGGAGGTGGATAATATTTTTCCTTGTGAGTCCTTCAGAAGTCTTTCACAGTGGATGATTGTACTGTATGTTACTGTGTACAATGTTCTCCTGGTTCTGCTCACCTCACTTTCTATCAGTTCATATAAGTCATTCTAGGTTTTTCTGAAACCATCCTGCTTATCATTTCTTATAACATAATAGTATTCCATCACAATCATATGCCACAACTTGTTTAGCCTTTCCCTGATCGATGGGCATCCCCTCGATTTCTAATTCTTTGCCACTACAAATAGAGCTGCTGTAAATATTTTTGTACATATAGGTCTTTTTCCTTTTTCTTTGATCACTCTGAGGCACAGACCTAATAGTGGTATTGTTGGGTCAAAGGGTATACACATTTTATAGCCCTTTGGACATAATTACAAATTGCTCTCCATAATGGTTGGATCAGTTCACAGCTCCACCAAAACAGTGCATTAGTGTCCCAATTTTTCGATGTCCCTTCCAGCATTTGTCATTTTCCTTTTCTATCACATTAGTCAATCTGATAGGTGTGAGGTGGTAATTGTTTTAATTTGCATTTCTCTAATCAATAGTAATTAAGAGCATTTTTTCTTGTGATTGTAGATAGCTTTGTTTTTTTTTTTCTTTTTCGGAAACTACCTGTTCATATCCTATGAGCATTTGTCAATTGGGGAATGGCTCTTATTTTGACCCAGTTCCCTACATAGTCTTTATGAGAGAAACTTAATATAAATTCCTTGCTTCCTTCCGCCATTTTCCTGCTTTCCTTCTAATCTTGGCTACATTGATTTTGTTTGTGCAAAACTTTTTAAATTTCATGCAATCAAAATTATCCCTTTTACTTCTCATGATCCTCTCTATCTCTTGTTTGGTCATAAATTCTTCCCTTATCCATGGATCTGGCAGATAAAAATTTCCATGTTCCCTTAATTTGCTTATGATATCACTCTTTATGTCTAAATCATGTGCCCATTTTGACCTTATCTTGATATATGATGTAAGAAACTGGTCTATACCTAGTTTCTGCCAAACTACTTTTTAGAGTTTCCAGCAATTTTTGTCAAATAGTGAGTTCTTGCTCCCAAATCTTGGATCTTTAGGTTTATCAAACCCTAGATTACTATGGTAATTTATTACTGTGTCTTATGTACCTATTCTATCCACTGATCCACTCCTCTATTTCTTAACCAGTACTAGATTATTTTGATGATTACCACTTTGTAATATACAGTTTCACACCTCATATGGCTAGCCTACCTTCCTTCACATTTTTTTCATTGATTTCCTTGATATTCTTGACCTTCTGTTCTTCTAGATGAATTTTGTTATTTTTTTCTAGCTCTATAAAATAATTCTTTGGTGGTTTGATTGGTATGACTGAAGAAATAATTTAATTTAAGCAGAATTGTTATTTTTATTATATTGGCTTCATTTGTCCTAATGTTTAGATCTATCTTTATTTGTGTGAAAAATGATTTGTAATTGTGTTCATGTAGTTCCTGGGTTTGTCTTGGCAGGTAGAACCCCAAGTATTTTATATTGTCTGGGGTTATTTAAAATGAAATTTCTCTTTCTATTTCTTCCTTCTGGACTTTGTTAGTAGTGTATAGAAATCTTGATGATTTATGTGGGTTTATTTTGTATCCTGGAACTTTGCTAAAGTTATTAATTGTTCTACTAGATTTTTGGTTGATTCTCTAAGCATACCATCATATCATTTGTAAAGAGTGATAGTTTTGTTTATTCTTTCATTTTCTTTTTCTTCTTTTATTGCTATAGCTAGCATTTCTAATACAGTATTGAATAATAGTAGTGATAATGGATATCCTCACTTCATCCTTAATCTTATTGGGAAGGCTTTTAGCTTATTCCCTTTTCAGATAATGCTGCTCTTGGTTTTAGATAGATAGTAATTATCATTTTAAGGAAAGCTCCGTTTATTCCTATGCTTTCTAATGTTTTTAATAGGAATGAGTGTTGTATTTTATTAAATGCTTTTTCTGTATCTATTGAGATAATCATAGGATTTCTGTTGTTATTGTTATTGATATGGTCAATTATGCTGATAATTTTCCTGATACTGAACCATATCTGCATTTCTGGTATAAATCCATGTGGCAAGAGTATGTGATCTTTGTGCTATATTGCTGTAATCTCCTTGCTGATATTTTATTTAAATTTTTTGCATCAATATTCATTAGGAAAATTAGTCTATATTTTCTTTTTCTATTTTTCATCTTCCTGGTTTGGGTATCAAAACCATATTTATGTCATAAAAGGAACTTGGTAGGATTCCTTCTTTGCCTATTTTCTCAAATAGTTCATATAATATTGGAATTAATTGTTCTTTAAATGTTGTATTCGCTTGTAAATCCATCTGGTCCTAGGGATTTTTTCTTAGGGATTTCATTGATGGTGTATTCAATTTCTTTCTTTCTTTCTTTCTCTTTAAAGATAGGGTTATTTAAGTATTTTATTTCCTCTTCTATTAATCTGGGACATTTATATTTTTGGTAAATATTCATCCATTTTACTTAGGTTGTCAGACTTATTGGCATATAATTGGGCAAAATAATTCCTAATAATTGATTTAATTTTATCTTCACTGGTGGTGCATTTACCCTTTTTACTTTTGATCTGGTAATTTGGTTTTCTCCTTTCTTTTTAAAATCAAATTAACCAATGGTTTATCTATTTTTTTTCATAAAACCAGTTCTTAGCTTTATGTATTAGTTCAATTTTAAAAAACTTTCAATTTTATTAATCTCTCCTTTGATTTTCAGTATTTCTGTTTTGGTGTTTATTTGGGGATTTAAAATTTGTTCTTTTTCTAGTTTTTTTTTTAATTGCATGCCTACTTCATTGATTTTCACTTTCTCTTTTTTATTGATGTAAGCATTTAAAGATGTAAAATTTCCCCTAAGTTCTGCATTGGCTGAATCCTATAAATTTTGGTTAAGTTGTCTCATTGCTTTATTTTATTTAATGAAATTATTGATTGTTTCTATGCTTTGTTCTTTGACTTGTTGTGTAAGATTAGACTATTTAGTTTCCAACTAATTTTTAATCTGTGCTTCCAGGACCCATTATTGAATGTAATTTTTATTGCATTAAGGCCTAAAAGGGCCATATTTCTGCTTTTGTGAATTCATTTGTGAGGATTTTATGCCCAATACATGATCAGTTTTTGTGAAGGTGCCATGTACAGCTGAGAAAAAGTTATATTTCTATCTATTCTCATTTATTTTTTTCTAAAGTTCCCTTTGTAAAAATTAATTGATGATTATTGTTTAAATGGAATTGAGAAGTCAGTCACTAGTAGCTAATGGGGAGGGGCTCCTGAAATTGGAGGCTTGAGCTGCAGACAGTAGAGAAGAGCCACCCTCTCATAGAAAATTGAAGGAGAGATGAAGCTGGTCTTTTTCTGAGAGTGTGAGACGAGAGAGAGAAGACCCTCTACACTTGTACTATCAGAGCTCAAGAGCGTGACCAGCCCTAGGTAGGTACAAAGTGTGACTTACTAGAAGTGAACTAAGAAGAGCCCTGTGCTGAGAGTCAGGAGACTTGGGCTCAAGTCCTGGTTCCATTGCTAATTTATTATTTAATTTTGAGCATGTGCCTTTTCCTCTGTGACCCTTAGTTTTCTAATCTGAATTAGATTATCTCTAAGGACTTTTCCAGTACCAAGAGCAAATGCTATTGCATTACTGGAATAACATTTTTGTCTGTCTATGTAATGCTTACAAAGTATCGAATCCTGATTAAGGAGTTTTAGCTGTACAGCTGGGTGAGGTCTGATTAATGTTTATAAAGTGACTTGTGGTCTTGATGTCTTTAAGGGGGAATCAGCATGATGTACTGGAAAGAATGATGGATTTGGAGGAGTTGCTTTGACTTTTTATTCCCACTACAAGCATATCCTCTACTAATTCGGAATTTTCATTTTGTTTATTTGGGGATTTTTAATTTGTTCTTTTTCTAGTTTTTTTTTTTCCATTTTTGCTGGGAAATTCCAGGATTACAAAATAACAGTAAAAATGAAAATGGTTTTTTAGGGACTGTCTGGAGAGTTTTAGATGAGAGCTAAGTCTAACCAGCATTTC
The DNA here is from genome assembly GCF_900497805.2 of Vombatus ursinus. Taxonomy (NCBI): domain Eukaryota; kingdom Metazoa; phylum Chordata; class Mammalia; order Diprotodontia; family Vombatidae; genus Vombatus; species Vombatus ursinus. The sequence continues at coordinate 11,592,697 of NW_020947062.1, read as the reverse complement.
TGTATGCCTGACTTCCTAGAATACTGTGTTCTTTTGGATCATACCTAATGGCCTTTTGATCCCCCAGCTCATTCTGAAAAGCACTTCGGGGTTGGAACAATTTCATTCTCACTGGAGATTGGTTCTATGATTGGTTCTATGAAGATATGGTTCTATGAAGATTGGTTCCTTCTTCATTAGTAGGGAAAGGGCTGATATTAATGTTAACAGAGTTCAGGAATCATTGCCCACCAACCATAAGACTGAAGCTGGTAAAAGTTGGTTTGGACTGGCCTCCTCATGTTTCTCTATCTTTTGTTCTCTGTTCATCACCCCTTCCTCTCCTCATAGATACTCAGCCCCTCTCCATGCCTCATTGGTTAATTGAATCAGTTAAACATTCAATTCAACAAACTTGTAATAAACTCTAGCTACTTTATGAAATATTATGCCAGATATAGACAGTCAACAAGAATTTATTGAGCCCCTACTGTGTGTGAAGCACTGTGCCAAGCACTGGAGATACAAGAAAAGGTAAAAGTCAGTCCCTTCCCTCAAGAAGCTCGCAGTTTAATGGGGGATGGAACGTGCAAATGACCACGTACAAACAGGCTACATACAGGATAATTTAGAGATATTCCCTGGACACAGGGAGAGCACTAGCATTAAGGGCCATTGGGAAAGGCTTCTTGTAGAAGTTGGGCATTTAACTGGGTTTTAAAGGAAGCCAGAGAAGCTAGGAAATAGAGATGAGTAGAGAGAGAAGTAGGGGGACAAGTCCATGAAAATGCACGGAGTCAGGAGATGTAGTGTCTTATTCAAGTAACAGCAAAGAAGCCAGTGTCGATGTCAGATCACTGAGTCTTTAGGGGTGTGCAAGATGTGAGAAGACTGGAGAGGTAGGAGGGAGACACGTTATTAAGGGTTTTGAACATCAAACAGAAGGTTTTTATATTTGATCCCGGAGGTGATAAGGAACCACAGGAGTTTCTTGAATGTGGGGAGTGGGAGGATAACATGATCAGACCTGTGCTTAAGGAAGATCAGTTTGTTAGGAGGATACACAGAGTGTGGAGAACCTCAGGCAAGACCAGTAAGAAGGCTATTTCAACAGTCTAGGCATGAGGAGATGAAGGCCTGCACCAGGGTGGTGGCAGTTCCAGAGGGGGACACATACAAGAGATGTTACCAAGGCAGAATCAACAGGCCTTGGCAACAGACTTGATATAGGGGGTAAGAGAGAGTGAGGAACTGAGGGTGACTCCTAGGTTGCAAACCTGAGTGACCGGGAGGCTGGTTGTGCCCTTTAGAGTAACAGGATAATTAGGAAGAAGGAATCACTTGGGGGAAAGATAACAAGTTCAATTTTGGACATGTTGATTTTAAGATGTCTATGAGAGATCCAGTTTGAGATGTCTAATAGGCAGTTACGGATGTGAGATTGGTGGTTAGGGGAAAGGCAAGATAAGTAGATCTGGAAATCATTGACATAAAGATGAGAATTGAATTCGTGGGAAGTGAAGAGATCATCAAGTGAAATAGTTTAGAAGGAAAAGAGAAGAGGACCCAAGACAGAGTCCTGGAACATACCCATCATTAGCAGCGTGACTTGGATAAAGATCCAGCAAAGGAGACTGAGGAGAAGCCAGACAGAAGAATGAGGGGAGGGCAGTGTCACGAAAATCTAGAGAAAAGAATACCAAGGAGAAGGGGGTGATCAACAGTATCAAAGGCTGCGGAGAAGTCCAGAAGGATGAGGATTGAGAAAAGGTCTTTTGATTTGGCAATTAAGAGATCAAAAGTAGCTTTGGAAAGAGCTGTTTCAGTTGAATGATGAAGAAGCCCGAAGAGAAGGAGAGGAAAAGGAGTAGAGGCACCATTATAGTTAGCCTTCTCAAGGAGTTTAGCCACAAAAGGGAGGGGCGATATGGGATGATGTTAGGGAAGAAAGATCAAGTCAAGGTTTTTTAAGGATAGGGAAGACATGGGTGTTTGTAGGCAGTAGGGAAGCAACTAATAGAGAGGGAGAAATTGAAGGTTGGTGAGAGAATGGGGATGATAGAGGTCAATCTGCTGCAGAAGGGGGGATGGAATGGGGTTGCTTGTGCATGTAGAGGGGCTTGCCTTGGAAAGGAGAAGGTGAAGGAAGATACTGCTAGAAGGCATCTGAGTTGTAGTGAGATGAGGAGAAGAGGGTAGAAAGTGGTTCCAATTTGTCATTGATATATGAGGCATGTTTCTCAACTGAGAATATGGGGAAAAGGGGAGCCATAGGAGGTTTGAGGAGAGATAAAACAGTTTGAGAAAGATGCTGTGGATAGTGGAGCAGTGAATCAATTAAGGAGGTGCAGAAGGATTGCCTTGCTGAAGTGAGGGCTCAGTTGAGATGATGTAACAAATTTATAGTGGACCCAGTCAGTATGGTTTCATGATTTTTTTTGAGCTTCTCTCAGTAACACATGAGTAGTAGGAGTGAAGGCAGCAAATGGTATGAATAATCCAAGACTTAGAATAGAGCAAAATCAGTGATAGGGTAAGGGGCAAGAGACTCAAGAGAAGAGGATAATGTAGAGTTGAACTGTTTCACTAAGGGGTCAGGATGGGGAAGGGGGTAGGAGGTAGCCAGTGCAGGTTTAATTGATTAAGGGATCAACATTCACTACTCATGTGCTCCAGTATTTCTTTGGACCTGTGATCTAATTGATGTAGGCACTAATTCTAATGAGGCAGATTGCAAAAACTCTATCTAATAGTAATACTGCGTCCTTGCATCCTTCAAGGAATTGTGTGTGCACCTCAGTGAAGGGGTGATGAATTGAGAAAGAAATAAAGGGCAGATGGATTTGGGGTTGCAGTGAGGATCAGAGACAGAGACAGAGAGAGACAGAGGAGGGAACAAGGGAGAAAGAGAAAAAAAGAGAAAAAGAGAGAAAGGAAGAGAAGGGGGCGGGGGAAGAGAACATTTATTAAGGGCTTATTTTGTACCAGGCACTGTTCTAAGCACTGGGAATACAACTGTAAAGTGGGGGGCTGAGGTGGATAACAGACCCTACCCTCAAGGGACTCTAGAATGGAGGAATAAAGTATATAAAAGGGGTCTGAAAGCAGGGAGTTGGGTTGGGGGTGTATGTGATAGTAATAATGATAATAATCTAGCTGCATTTATGTAGCACTTTAAGGTTTGCAAAGTGCTTTATGAATATTTTCTCATTTTATCTTCACAACAACCTTGGGAGGCAAGTCCTATTATCATCTCCATTTTACAAATAAGGAAGCCCAGCAAGAAGCATCTCACTGAAGTAGCAACAGTCTAACTCCCAAATTGTATTAATGTCTGGCACTCTGACCCCTGTAAGATATATACAATTTCAACAAATTATTTTTCACAGTTTGTGTCTGATTGACCTTTAATATAAAAAAAATTAGTAAACTCCATTGATCTTGGACATAGGCTGCTGGCTTTGAAGGTTTATAGACAGCAAAGAGGAGCCCAGATTAGCCCAATTAGTTCCACTTTTTAATTTCCTGTCCATCAACAACTGCCCAACCGTGACATCCCGGGATAATTGTCCAATGCTTCCTTTAAAGCTCATCCCCTCTTTTGAACTCTGGCAACATTTCCTGTCTCTGGACTTCTTTTCCCCTCTGTAAAATGAGGGAATTTTAAGTATTTTTTTTTCCCTCTCTCTTTCCCCATTCTTAAACAAAACTATTACCTGCAGTAGGGACCCTCTCTCATATGCTTGGTCTAGGCCAGCTCCCTTTCCCATTTTTGTTTTCATCAGTGTCATTTTTACTTCTTTGTTCAGCACATGTGGGACAATGATGTTACATTATGGCTCCACTGTCTTCAATGGGGAAGAGCATTTTGTTAGGAAAATTTTTATAAATCTTTTCCATTTTTTGCTTGTTTTTTTTTTTTTTGTTTGTTTTTGTTCTTTATCTGTAAATGCCTTAGGATTGAGTTGGTAGAGTCTTTGGCCAAATTTTCTTTAACTTTTTTCTTTCTTCATGCTTCTTGTTGCTTTATGAGGTGATAATACCTGAAGTCTTCCACCATCTTCCTCCATTTATCAGTAAATGTATCTTGGACAAAAATCTAAAATAAACAGTAAGCTGAGACTACAATTGAACAGAAAGAAAAGACTTGCCCCAATTGCTTTTGGGAAATTGCATAGTTCTAACCAAGTTTCTCCCTGAAACAAAGATCTATATTTTTAATATTGATAGTTTTCTAGTGATATTGTATGACTGAATCATAAAATATCATAATCCCCCAGGAATGGAAGTTTAAGATCATCCAAAGGACAATGGAGAGGTACCCTGAATGAGCAGGGTGTAGTAAATTACAAATAAGGAATTACATGGGAAAAGTGAGGCAAAGGATGTCATCAGAGAAATATATGATGGGAAAGCTACATCATGAGAATGAGTGATACCCTGTGAATAGCCTGTGTGCTCCATTGGTATTCATACAATGTCAAAAGAATTCAAGGAATGCCATCAGACACATTGAAGGGATATCTCCTGGAGGATTTATGGGAGGATGTGGAGGATTGTCATGCGTGGCTAGCTTGCAGTTTGCATCTTGAAAGGAATGTTCACAATGATGAAGTCACAGATCTATCAGCTGAAGTTTTAAAGTTTTATTTATATACTTTATTTGAACACAACAGCTGCTTTCCCAATGAATCCTGAGACAAACCCTCTTACAAAAATACATTCCTCAAAAAAAAAAAAACCAAAAAACAACTTAAGAGAAAGGGGTGATGTGTCATTTCACTTTGACAATGTGGTATGTGTCATTTCACTTTGACAGGATAGTCTTAACATTTTCCATTATATTTACCTAGAATTTTGTTGCTTGTTTGTGCTGACTCTAAATTCATAGCTGTAATGATTTTGTATGTTTTTATTTTGGATCTGCTTTCTTCCCTTTGTGTCATTTCATACAAGCCTTTCCATGTTTTTCTGAATTCTTCATATTTGCCATTCTTTATGGTTCAGTAACATTCCATTGCCTTTACTTAGCATGATGTGTTTAGCTTTCCTAATCTCTGGGCACGTGTTTTGTTATAACAAAAACTGTTGCTGTGAATATTTTTGTATATGGAACCTTTCTTGCTGTAGATAACCTCCCTGGGATGTTTTCCTACCTCTGAGCCAAAGAGTATAAACAATTTACTAACTTTTCTTGCGTAATTCAAAATTATTTTTCAGAACTTTTGAGCCAACTTAAAGTCTGACTAAGCAGTGAATTAGTGTGCCTCTCTTCCTATTACCTTCCAAACAATGAATTTTCCTATCTTTTGGCATCTTGGCTAGCTTGATAACAGCACAGTAGATGGCATAGTAGATGGAGTGCCAGGCTTGGATTTAGGAAGACCTCAGTTTAAATATGGCCTCAGACAGTTACTAGCTGAGTGATCCTGGACAAATCACTTAACCTGTTTGCCTCGATTACCTCATCTGTAAAATGAGGATAATCATAGGACCTATTTCCCATGGTTCTTCTGAGAATCAAATGAGATAATAATTGTAAAGCACCTAGCACAGTGCATAGTACAAAGTAAGTGCTATATAAATGTTAGCTGTTGTTATTATTGATGGGTGTGAGGTGTTGGGAGTTAGGGTTGTGTTGCAAGTAAAAATTTTCGAGAGACAGAGTTTCTGGGTAAATTATAATCAGTTTTTATCAACTACTACTAGCAAGTATGTTAACAAAAAGTGCTTGTTTGTCCGTTCAATGACCAAAGAGACCTAACCTGTGAAACCTTCAATACTTAAAAGCCTTTGGAAAAGGTGGTGCACCTGAGGGTGGAAATCAACTCTGATTGGTTAACAAGTAATGAGAGAATGAATATTATAATGAAAGTTGGTCTTATTCTGATGAGGGGATAGGGGATGTGACTGTGATCACTCAGTTTTGGTCAAAGAGACTTATCTATACCCATATCACGTTTCTAGGGTAATCTAGACAAAAGGGAGAATCTGCCTTTTCCCAGATCTTTCTGAGTAAAACACAATGGACTGGAATCCATCAATTCACCTAAGCTAAAATTTCTTTACCTTTTGAGCATATCTGAGTTTTCTCTCTCATTATCAGCTCTGCACCTCAAAGGCTTGCCTGAATAACCTATAGGGCCAGATTTCTGAATGAGGAAGTAGACAAGGGAAAAAACCTTGGTCCTAATTCAGTAATTGGTTACTAATACATGAGAGAAATAATCATTTCAGTTGGTTTAAATTGTGTAACTCTGATTATTGGTGATTTTGAACAATTTTTCACGTGATTATTGATAACTTGTATTTTTTTTAAAAAACTATTTGGTCATATCTTTTGGGGAATGGCTCTCATTCATTTAATTCTGTCTGGTTCAGTTTCCTCGCCTGTAAAGTTGGAATAATAATAATGCCTACATTCCAGAGTTGTTGTTAGGATAAAAAGAAATAACATTTGTAAAGTGTTTTTGCAAACCTTAAAACACTATATAGATTATATATTTATGTCAATTTTGTCAATCTTTTATCAGAGATACATATTTAATACAAATGTATTTCCCCCACTTGAATCTTTTCTGTTGTTTTTGTTTAAAAGCTTCCATTACATATGTTAAAGACTACATGCAATTCCTAGTAGGATGCAAGGATGCAATATTACTATTATGTAATGGGAATTTTTGCAATCTGCCTCATTAGAAGTAGTAGCCACATCAATTAGATCACAGGTCCATTGAAATATTGGACTATATGAATAGTGGGGCATTAATCCCCAGATCAGTTATGTCTCCCAGAGTTCACTTGATAAAATTATAAGATCTAAGGGGCAGGTAACAGGGACAGTGAGGTATAAGGGTATGCCCCTTTCAGGCTTTGAGTGGTCCTTAGTAGCTTGTAAAGGAAATTTTGAACCCCTAGGTATGCCCTCTCAGATTTTGATTGGTCATTTGCATGTGAAAAAGCCAGGTGGGAGGAGGTAGCCTCTGTGAGAGTTTAGAAGAGGAGAAAAGGAGTTGCTCAGGTCAGTAGAGAGACATAACTGTTTGTGAGAGCTGTATCATTAAAGCTGTATCATTAAAGAGAAAAAAATCTATATTTTCTATATATATTTTTTCTATCTATAGATAGATAGAATATATATTTATATATCTCTATATATCTATATCTATATCTATATATTTATATATCTCTATCTATCTATATATATTTTTTCTCTTCAATGCTCTGTTACCTAAGCAGGAAAACATAGACATTTCAGAGACAGAAAAAACAGCCACACAGCTGTTTTTATCAGCCTCTGTATTTATCCAGGCGGGGACAAGGGGCAGCTAGTATTGTCTCTTTTTCTTTACCCTTAGTCTAGAAGCAGTTCCTTCTTCATTCACCAACCAGAAAAAGATCAGTCAATCAATAAACATTTATTAAGTGCCTACTATGTGCCAGGCACTTTGGTAAGTGCTGGGGATACAAAAAGAGGCAAAAGACAGCTCCTGCCCTCAAGGAGCTTACAATCCAATAGAGTGAGGCAATTTGGCAGGTTAATTTAGCCTTTTGGTGTACATGAGAAAGTCCAGCTTAGCAGCCAACCAAAAGGCCCTTCACCTGGCAAAAAGTAGACAGAAAAGAGTTATAGGTTACCTCTAAATGCTCTGAAGTGGAGAGACAAACTTCTCCATTCCATGTTATTTTATACTCCTAGAAGTTCTAAACTTTTACTGAGCTAGGCTCAGTAAACATCTATGTAGGTCTCTTGTGCATGCCCTTGGACCTGGGTTCTCTTTGGCAAGTGCCTTGTTATCTACATATAGGAACATATACAGAATAAATGCAAAATAAATATAAGATAGTCTAGTGGGATCAGGGGTTCTAACAGGTGAGAGGATCAGGAAATGCTTCATGTACAATTAGTGTTTGAACTGAATCTTGAAGGAAGCAAGGAATTCTATGATGGGGAGGTGAGGAAAGTGAATTCCAGGCATGGGAGACAGCTAGAGTAAAGTCTCAGAGCTAGGACATGGAGTGCTGTGTGTAAGCAACAGCAAGAAGGCCAGTTTGGCTGTAAAATTTGAGAAGAGGAGTAGTGTATAATTAGGTTGGAGAGGTAGGATGAGGCCAGGTAGTGAAGGCCTTTAAAAGTCAAACAGAGTAGTTTATATTTTATATCCTAGAGCCAAAAGTGAGCCCCTGAAGTTTGAGTAGGGGAATGACATGTTCAGAGCTGTGCTTAAGGAAAAATCACAGCTTTGTATTAGACAGTCACCTATCCTCTTTGGGACTTAATTTCTTCATCTATAAAATGGCAAGGGTGGGGATAGGGTTAGGGCTAAATGGCTTCCAAGGTCCCTTTCAGTTCTGTGACATTTAAAAGGTTCATGAGACATAGTTTCTGGGTAATCATTTTATTAATAGTGCTAACATATTACGAATAAAAGAATGGTCACTTGGCTGTCTCTCTTAGACCAAAGACAAATCGTGGGAAACCACTCAATGCTTATATGCTCTTGAAGAGTGAGTGTTCCTGAAGTGGAAATCAACTCTGATTGGTTAACAATTAATGAGAGGATGAATATTATGATGAGAGGTGGACCTATGAGGGGAGGGGAATATGACTTTGGTTAAGTCATTTACTTCTAAACCACCCCCAGCCTTGGGCAATCTAATCAAAGAATTTATCCCCACCCAAACCTGAGTAGAGCACAGGGGACTTTCCCCTCAACCCCTCCTTCCCCCACCCCCCCCAAGATTAAGGTGAAAGTTAATCCAATCTCATTATGACATTACCAGCAAAGTCTTTCAGATGCTGGTTTGGCCTAGTAGAGAATAAGATTTCAGAGAGGGATAAATCCTATTTTTCCCCAATATTAACAATTATTTATTTAATAATCATTTCTCTCAGTTCTAAATTTATGAAATTGTGAATTATTTGAAGAATTTTCAGGGCATGATTAGGATGTGCTTGTTTCTTTCTAAAATTTATTACATATTAGGCTTAGAAGGGCTGATGGTACACTGATAAGACTTACACTCATCAGTAAATGCAATCAAACTTTACTGATTAATCAATGGTAATACAAACATCAAACCTTCTAGGAATGAACCACCAACCCAATTCCTAGAGATCTGTGAAAGTGTGTCTCATAGGCAAAGTTCCCTCTTTACGCTGTCAGGTGGCATATTGGCAAACTACTCTCCCCAAAGAGCACTCTCCAAAGTTACCAAGATCGCTTAGTTGCCAAGTCCAATGGACTTTCCTCATTCCTTATTCTCTTCAACCTCTTTGCACACTGTTGATCACCTTCTTTGATACTCTTCTCTCTGGGTTAGTGCACCACTCTCTCCTGGTTCTCCTCCTACCTGTGTGACTGGTCCTTTCTCTTTTGCTCAATCCTCCTCCAGATCATGCCTTCTAACCATAGATGTCCCTCAGGTTCTATCCTGGGTTCTCTTCTCTTCTCCTTCTAACTCCCACGGATTTGATCTACATCTCCATGATGATTCTCAGATCTACCCATTCTGCCCAAACCTCTCTGCTGACGTTCAATCTCCTATCTCCCACTACCTTTCAGACATCTCAAATTGGATGTCCAGTAGATATCTTAAACTCAAAATGTCTAAAGCTGAACTCATTATCTTTCCCTCTAAGCCCTTCCCCCTCCTAACTTCTCTTTTGCTGTAGAGCATAACACCCCCCTCTCAGTCCCTCAGTTTCAAAACCCAAGAGTCATCCTGGACTCCTCACTATCTCTCACACCCTCTCCTCCCATATCTAACCTGTTGCCAAGGGCTGCCAATCTCACTTTTGTGACATCTCTTGAATTCCCTCCTCTGGTGTCAGCCCTTATCACCACACATCTGGATTATTGCAACAGCCTGCTGGAGATCGGCCTGTCTTCATCTCTCCTCTTCCTCATCCATCATTCATTCAGCCACCAGAGGATTTTTCTAAAGCACAGTTCCAATTGTGTCACACTTCTACTCAATAAACTCTAGTGGATCTCTCTTGCCTCCAGGATCAAATACAAAATGTTCTGTTTGACATCCACAGTCTTTCATAACCTAATCCCCCCTCTCCTTTCCAGTCTTCTTATGCCTTATTACCCCTCCTCACCTCCCACCTTTGATCCAGTGAAAGAAATTACAGAGAGACATATTTTGCTGTACATATGTAGCTCTTTGTCAGCAAGAGAGCTGATGGGAAGTATAGTATTGATAACTTGGATATAAGGAGGGATTGAAGGATCATGAGTGGTAGTGATGAGGTTTGGGGGGACCCCCAAAACTATTGGAGTCTCAGTGTCTGTGGAAAGAATTCATGGACTCAACCCATCTTCTAGTCAACTAGCGAAAGTTTATTGTGATGCTTATAAAGCTGGCAGAGCTCCTTAGGGAACTTGAAATCTAATGGGGTGAATCTAAAGCTTTTATAGGAAAAAACTTGGTGTGCTGTTTGCCAACTATGTTAATTAGGTGGTCGGGGCAGGAGTAGGGAGTGGTTAGGGAGTGGTCAGTTCTTAAAGGAACATGCAATTTTTGTATCTACTGCACAGGTGTTTTACCCAGAGTTCACTACAAGAGGCCCAGAGGGGTTTGGGGGTGGAGGGGACCCTAAGAGGGGTGTGTTTTGTGTTTTTAGGCCTGCATCACTAAGTCAAACGACAGTCATGGCCATCCTGTTACCAATCAGTGTACTGTTAGACAAGATAGATTGGGGAGTGGACCTATATCTTGACTTCTGGAATATATATGGTAACTGGGGGAGTCAGTACGTGATAGTTCTGCTGGTACAAGATAGTCTTGTTTATGCAAGGGACATTCTACAGTGGTCAGCTTGTTCTTGTAACAGGGAGAGACAGTTTGCTTCACTGGGGTGCACTCATAGCTTACTGCCAGAGATGTGATCTTTTGTCTGGGGTGAGATATGGTCTTAGGGCTGGAGTCCAAGCACCCCATCAGTAGAAATCTTATGGAGAGGATAAGGGCTGGGGTCATGCAGTTTCATGCCAGTGCCAGTGGTTAACCAATTTTGCAAGGGAAGGGTGCAACTAGCCTGAACTGAATAATCATAAGCAATTTGAGCCTTTTCTTACTCAGTCACCTATTTAGGAAGTGACCTACCAGAACAGAATTAGCTGTTGCTTTGAAACTGGGTAAATTTATCATCCTCCTTAGCAAGGGGAAGTCCCTTCAAAGACAAATTGCCTTTAGGCACTAATTAGTTGACCGGCTGGTTTGTATTTCAAAAGAGCTTAGCCTTTAGGGCTAAGGGTCTAATAATTGACACTCTTATCTCCTTATGGAAAGTCAGATTGTTAAGCATTTGTTAGGGGGCCTACTAAATACCCAGATGCCGCTAAGCCCTGGGGATATAAAGAAAGAGAAAAGGTCCCCAAAGAGCTCACAAGTCTAAAGGATGAGCCAACGTGCAAACAGTTATCTACAAATAAGCTATATACAGGATAAGTAGGAAGTAATAAACAGAAGAAAGGCACTAGAATTAAGAGGAAGCCTTCTTTGGGGATTTTAAGTAGAACTTGAGGGAAGCCAGGGAAGCTAGGAGGAGATGAGTTGAGAAGGCCATGTATAATAGGTGCCTCCACTCTCTCTCCTCTCACTCTCTTCTTAACCCCTTTCCATTTGGCTTCTGACCTTATCATTCCACCAAAACGGCTTTCCCCAAGGTTACTAATGTTCTCTCAGTTGCCATATCTAAAGGCCTTCTCTCATTCCTCATTCTTCTTGACCTCTCTGCAGCCTTTGGCATTGTTCATCACTCTTCTCCTTGATACTCTCTTCTCTGTAGGTTTTCAGGACTACTCTGTCCTGGCTCTCCTCCTACCTATCTGACCACTCCTCAGTCTCTTTGGCTGCATCCTCCTCCAGACCATGCCTTCTAACCCTAGGTGTCCCACAGGGTTCTGTCCTGGATCCTTTTCTCTTCTCCCTCTATAATACTTTACTTGGTGATCTCATCAGCTCCCATGGATTTTTTTTCCTTTTAAGTAATATTTTATTTTTTCCAATTACATGTGAAGACCATTTTAAACATTCTTTTTTAAATAAAATTTTGAGTTCCAAATCTTCTCCCTCCTCTCCCTCCTCCCTAAGATGGTAAGCAATTTGATCTAGGTTATATATGTGCAATCATACAAAACATATTTCTATATTAGTCATGTTGTATAAGAAGAAACAGAACAGAAGGAAAAAACTATGAAAAAATGAAGTGGAAATAACATGCTTCGATCTGCCATCAGACCCCATAAGTTCTTTCTCTGGATGTGGACAGCATTTTCCATCACGAGTCTTTTGGAATTATCTTGGATCATTGTCCTGATCAGAGGTGCTAATTCTTTTCACAGTTGAACACCCTTACAATATTACTATTGCTGTGTACAATGTTCTCCTGGTTCTGCATACTTTTCTTTACATCAGTTCATATACGTCATCCCAGGTTTTTCTGAAAGCATTCTGCTTATCATTTCTTATAGCACAATAATATTCCATTCCATTCACATACCACAACTTGTTCAGCCATTCCCCAATTGATGGGCAGCCCCTCAGTTCCTAATTCTTTGCACCACCAAAAGAGCTGCTATAAATATTTTTGTATGTGGATCCTTTTCCCATTTGTATGATCTCTTTGGGTTACAGACCTAGTAGTGGTATTGCTGGGTCAAAGTGTATGCACAGTTTGATTGCCCATTTGGCATAGTTTCAAATTGCTCTCCAAAATGGTTGAATCAGTTCACAACTCCACCAAGAGTGCATTAGTGTCCCAGTTTTCCCATATCCTTTCCAACATTTATCATTTTCCTTTTTGTCATATTAGACAATCTGATAGGTGTGGAATGATACCTAAAGTTGTTCTCTAATCAATAGTAATTTAGAGTACTTTTTTCATATGACTATAGATAGCTTTGATTTCTTCATCTGAAGACTGCCTGTTCATATCCTTTGACCATTTATCAGTTGGGAAATGACTTGTATTCTTATAAATTTGACTCCGTTCTCTCTGTATTTGAGAAATGAAGCCTTTATCAGATATGCTTGCTGTAAAAATTATTTCCCAGCTTTCTGCTTACCTTCTAATCTTGGTTGCATTGGTTTTATTTGTGCAGCTCCCATGGATTTAATTGCCATCCCTATGCTGATGATTCTCAAATCTACCTATACTGCCCCAAACTCTGTGTTGACCTCCAGTCTCATGTCTCCAACTGCCTTTCAGACATTTCATGAAATAGATGTTCAGTAGATAGCTGAGACTCAGTATGTCCAAAACAAGAACTCATTATCTCTCCTTCTAAATCTTCACCCCTCCTGACATCCCTGTAACTGTAGCAGACAATACCATCTTCTCAGTTCCTCAGGCTCACAACCTAGGAGTCATCCTGGACTCCTCATTATCTCTTATTCTCCATATCCAAGCTGTTGCCAAGGCCTGTTGATTTCACCTTTGCAGCATCTCTCAAATATGTCCCCTTCTCTCCTCTGACACTGCAATCACTCTGGTGCATGACCTCACATCTGGATTATTACAAATGATTTAAAGTGATTTTTCCTAAAGTGTAGGTCCAATCATCTCTCTCTCTCTCTCTCTCTCTGACACACACACACACAAAACACACACACACACACTGTTCTCCCTAATAAACTCCAGAGGCTCTCTGTTGCCTCCAGGATCAAATAAAAATCTTATGTTTGGCATTCAAAGTTCTTCATAATCTAGCACCCCACCCCTACTTTCCAGCCTTCTTACATATTTTACAATGCTCCCCACCCCTACACTTCAGTCCAATGACAGGCTCTGGCCTATTCCACAAATGAGACACTCCAATCTCTTAGCTCTGGCTATCCCTCAAGCCTAGAACACTTTTCTTCCTCTGCTCTCTTACTACTAACTTCCCTGGCTCCCCTTAAGTTTCAACTAAAATCACTTTTTTTTTTTTTTACTGGAAGCCTCCCCCAACCACTCTTAATTCTAGTGCCTTCCTTCTGTTAATTGTTTCTTCTTTATCCTGTATGTAGCTTGCTTTGTATATATTTGTTTGCATGTTGTCCCCCCCACTAGATTTTATAATCTTTTCTCCCCTTTGTACTATTAGAGTTATGCCTGGCACTTAATAGTAGGCCCCTAATAAATATTTATTAATTAATTAACCTATTGGTTGATTGAGGAGGGAGAGTATTCTAGGCATGGGCCAGTAATAGCCAGTAAAAACGATTTATGTGATGAAAGCAAGGAGGCCAGTGTCACTGGATTATAGAGAATATAATGGGGAGTGAAGTATAAGAAGACTGGAAAGGGAGAAGGAGGCCAGGTTGTAAAAGCCTTTGAATACTGTAATGAATGAAAAACCCCAAGAGACAGAGTTTCTGGGTAATTAATAATTAATTAAACTAGCCAGCAATCAATAAATTTATGGTCAGTAGTTTCTGTTGGTAACCAAAGAGAAGTCAAACCCATGGAGAGCCTGAAAGTCTTAAGTATTTTTTTGAAAAGGGAATTCCCCTGACAAGTGCAAATCAATCCTGATTGGTGAATATTTAATAAGGAGGTGGGCTAGAAGTGATCAGCTCCTTCTGCCGAGAATGTGGCTTAATCATGAGACTCAGTCACCTCCAGGAATCTGGACAGGGAAATCCATCTCCATCCAGACCACTCTGGTTGATTTTCTCCTTCATGCGCTGGGTCACCCTGAACTCTAATGGAGGGGTACAAGGATAGGGGCTCTTTTCCCCAGGGAAAGAACTCTCCCAAACTGGATTTTGTTTATACTCTGAACAGTCTCCTAGTTGGATGGAGTCCCACCCAAGATTGAAGAGCTTGTTCCTTGAAGGCTGGAGCAATCTCATCGATCATTCATGTCTTTCAGAGACTGACTTTTTACAGGAGCTGGGCCTTAATTAAGAAATAAAGGAGAAAGGACTGGAAACCAATTTAATAATTGGTTAATAGAATATATGGTGTGTGTATGTGTATACACACATAAAATAAAATAATTTCTCTCAATGCCAAACAGAGGATTTTATATTTGATCCTGGAGATGATAGGGAGCCAATAGAGTTCATGGAATGGTGGGGGCAGGGAGATGACATGGGCAGATCTATGCTTTAAGAAAATCACATTAGTGGCAGACTGAAGGATGGCCTGGGGGGAGAGATTTGAAGCAGGGTGACCAGCCAGGCAGGCTACTGCAATAGTTCAGTAGTGAAGAGATGAAAGCCTGTACCATGGTGCTGAATTGATTTCAGAGAGATGGAAGGGGCCAAACCTACTTGGGGCTACTGAAGGAAAAGGCTGGGAAGACTGGAGATGAACTGGCAATCTCCATCATGTCCCTGTACCTAGCTTGCTACCTTTAGAGACTCTAGGGAGATCCAGGACCTCTCTCTTGGTTGAACAGAGTTACCTCATTCCCAATAATAGAGTTCCTTCATTCTATAGTGTCTGGCATATGTCCTCCTACTTATACTTTCTCTGGTTCTGTTTTGCTACTATTTGGAAAAATGGGTTTCGTTGCTATTTGCTATGTGTGTTCATTATGGAACTGGTATTAGGTGGGAAAAGGGTCAAACCTTGGATATAGAGCTTGGGGTCCCATTCCCCCCTAAAAAGAGCAATCAGAAGTTATATGGAACCCACTAATATCCCTTGGGTGAGCAATATTTGAGGGAGCAGATTGATATACTTCTGGTCTAGTACCCCCTCTCTCTGAGGAGAACAGAGTGGTGGCTTCTGTCCCAACTTCCTGTTTCTCTTCCTGGCAGGAATGAAAGTCTCCTTTGAAGGGGGAGACGAGGCTAGAAATTTCTATTCTGCCTCGTTTACAGCCACACACAACAGCCTCTTCACCATATGTGGAGTCGTATGACACATGTGGGTCCCAAATACACTCTATCGCTACATCTGTATTTTAGTTGTCTGTTTGGTTTTGTTTGTTACTTAAAAGGTTTTCTGATGAGTTTTACCAAACCCTTGACTTCAGGGACACTGTTTTCTCTTACTTCTCTGACTTATCAGTCTTCTTTGCTGAATCCTCCTCCTGTTCACTAAGTGTGGGTGTCCTCAAGGCTTTGTTCTGGCTGGGCCATCTTCTCTTCTCTCTCTATACACTCTTTCCCTCAGTAATTATTATCAGCTTCCATGAGTTCAAGCATCATTTGTATAAAGATGACTCCCAAATCCATGTATTCAGTCCTAATGTCTCTCCTGAATTCTGGTCTCATATTATGGGCTGAACATCTCACCAGGATGTTGTATAGGCATCTCAAATTCAGTGTGTACAAAATAAAACAGGCTAGATAGCTATTGAATTCTCTTCCAGTTCTAAATTATGATTTTGTAAACCTCAGTTCAGCACAGATACTTTCAGAGAGAAGTTCAATAGAGACATTCACAGAGGATAGTTTGGCAGAGGCAACAGCTTGAAACCCGTTGACACCAGCAGATGATGTCATTGGTTCCAAGAAGCAGTGCTGGAGACAGAGATAGGTTTCAGTGGGGATGCCATCTTAGGAGTGCGAGCTGCTATGGTTATGTGTTCCCATTGTGCTTCCCTTCTCCCATTAGAGTATAAACTCCTAGGGAGTAGGGATC
Organism: Vombatus ursinus; assembly: GCF_900497805.2. Lineage (NCBI taxonomy): Eukaryota > Metazoa > Chordata > Mammalia > Diprotodontia > Vombatidae > Vombatus > Vombatus ursinus. Next base: position 11,576,124 of record NW_020947062.1, on the reverse strand, counting down.
ATTTTAGTCTTTGTATTTGTTCTCCAGCACCTAGCATGGTGCCTGAAGAGGCAATAATAATCCTAAAGGCAACAATGTGGTAGTGCTACTACTAGCAATGACGATGGTAAGTTTAGTGGGGAGATAAAAAGTTTGATTTTGTATATGTTACTTTTGAGATGCCGAGACAACATCCAGGTGAGGTTTTTATTTTAAAAGTTAGAGATATGGATCTGTCATCCTCTCCTCGACCACCTTTAAGTCCTGAGGGCAGTCTGTTTTATTTTTCTTCTTCTGGCCTACCAAGATTTTTCCTTCTCTCCTTCTGGTTCTTTACTTTATCTCTTCATCTCTCTATCTTTGTCTTTCTCTGTCTCTGTCTCTCTCTGTGTCTCTGTCAGTCTTCCTCTCTAGTCCTTGGTGGTGAAGTGGTCCTGGAGTCAGAAAGACGTGAGTTCAATTTGACTCCACATATTTGCTAGCTATGTGACCCTGGGCAAGACAATTTACCTGTTTGCCTCAGTTTTCTCACCTGTAAAATGGGGATAATAATAGCATCTACTTCCCAGGTTTGCTGTAAGGATCAAATGAGATAATAATTGTTAAGTGATTATCAGACTGCCTGACACATAGTAAGCTCTACATAAATGTTAGCATTATTATTATTGTTGTTGTTCTTGTTGTTGCTATTTTACTTAAATTTCCCACTCCACAGGTGAGGAAGGGACCTAGTTATTAAAATGAATCTAGACCCTGGTGTACATCTCCAGATGAGGGGGAGAAGAGACAAAAGAAACAGTTAGGTTGGTAAGGCAGGGGACGAATCCCTTTTGAAGATGGAGAAAAAGAGTTTTCGTTGCCAGAGCGCCCATGCAAAAGGAGTATTGGGAAAGGATACTACCCTCAATTCCACTCCTACCTGGTAGCTAAAGGTAGTTAGAGGTGTGGGGCTGAGAAGTGCCCAGCAGAGGGAGCTAAAGCCCCATTGAACCAAAGGCAAAGCTCAGGGATGGTGCCAGTACTCATTTGGGGCCAAGATTAGAACTTACTCTGAAGCCAAATGGTGGACTGTCCCCTACAGTATGGATCTTTGTCTCTTTATTCAATAAAGAGACATGTACTAGTCATATCCTTCAATGGGGGATAGGAAGGGGGATAATTAGTAGTGTGACTGGCCCAGGGTTGAGCCAGGAGAGCTCCCTTGGCTCATTCAGTTCCACATCCAATCGGCCAGGCACTCAGACAGGGTCAGACATTAAAGAGCTCTTAGTATAACTGCTGTGCTCCCTATTGCCTAAAGAACCAAATACAAAATCCTCCTTTTGGCCTTTAAAACCCTTTACAACCTGGCTATGATCCATCTTTCCAGCCTTATTATACATTATTCACAATACTCTTCAGTCTAGCCAAAAAATCGACGTGATTTTCTATCTGTTTTCTCCGTGCTTTTGAACAAGTGGTTCATGATGCCTGTGATGCCCTTCCTCCTCATCTTCCACTCTTAGAAACCTTATCTCTCTTCCAAGTTCAGCTAATGCGCCACCTCTATGAGGCCTTTCCTGATGCCTTCAGTTGATAGGGCCTGTTCCCTGCCAAATTTCCTTGTCTTTGCTTTTACTATAAAATACATACTACACATACACACATGTACACTCACACTCTGTGTGTGTACGTGTGTGTGATAATGTCACTCAATAAACTCTAATGGCTTTCTGTTGCCTCCAGGAGCAAATAAAAAATGCTCTTGTTTGACGTTCAAAGCCCTTCATGGCATAACCGCTTCCTACCTTTCTAGTCTTCTTACACTTAACTCTCTGATGTGTACTCATCCATTCAGTGACACTGGCTTCCTGGCTGCTGAATGAACATGGCTCTTCATCTCTCAGCTCCAGGCATTTTCTCTGGCTGTCCCCCATGCTCTTCCTCCTTCACTTCAGTGGCTGTCCTCCCTGGCTTCCTTTAAGTCCCAACTAAAATCTCACCTTCTACAGGAAGCCTTCCCTAACCCGTCTTAGTTCCCGTGCCTTCCCTCTATTTATCCTCTATATAGTTTTCTTTGTATATATTTGTTTGCATGTTGTCTCCTTCATTAGGTTGTGAACTCCCTGAGGGCAGGAGTTTTGCCTACCCTCGAGATAAAAGTTTATCTTTTGCCTCTTTTTGTATCCTCAGAGCTAAGCATAGTGCCTAGCACACAATAGGTACTTAACAAATGTTTATTGATTGATTGTTTGGCTGGGCTGATCCCCAAGTGCACTGGAGGCACTGGAGATCCTGAATGTGGAAGGCTGGGTTGGAAACTGAACACCCGCATGTCTCAAACAGAAATAGAGTTTGAGAACAACAGAATTGTTTTGGTCAAAATTAAAAACAATCACAGAATGTCAGGGCTGGACAGAACCTAGGAGGTCATCTAGTCCAAACTTTCGTTTTATTGAAGGGGAAAAAAAGTGAAGCCCCCAAAGAGGGAAGAGACTTAAGGAATCAAGGTCAGAGCCAGGACCTTGAGGCCAGGTCTTCTGACTCTAGCCTGTGGCGTCTCGTGTCATTTTCTCCTACTTCACTGTTGACTCCAGAAAGCCAGAGAGAGCCAGCTTTATCTAAACCTAGAACTTTGGTCTGCATGAAATAGGCACTTAAATGTTTGCTGAAATTTGTCGAAACTGAAAAGGACTTGGAGAGCAAAGGCTTACTCTGCTTGGTATTTAAGGGCAGAACTAACCATAGCAGGAGAAGTTGAAGAAAGGTGGACTTTGGATTATTTGAAGGAAATATTTCCTAATAATCAGAGTTCTCTCACAATCAAATTGGCTGTCTTTGGAGATAATGAATTCCCAGTTACTGGCAGTATTGAAACAGAAGTTGAATGGTCCCCTGTCAGGGATGCTGCAGACAGAATTCCTGCATTGGGAAAGAGATTAGACTTAATAATTTCTAAGTTCCTTTTTGACTCTGGTATTCTGATTCCTCTGGTTCTTTTAGGCTCTGTGGGCTCTCTGCCTCAGTTTCCTCATCAGCATAATGAGGTTGTACTACATGACCTCTACATTTCCTTCCGTCTCTCTGTCTATGATTATGGGATCCCAAGATCCCCCCCACCTCCAACCATTCACACAGAGACCCTACTCTGTTCAGTCAAGAGTCCAGCTGTATCCCCTCTCATGGTTCACAGCTTCATTAACCTCCCCCTTTCCCTGCCTCCAGCTGGACCATCTCTGCCTCCTGGAATGTTTGAGGCAGGCACATTCTCTCTCTTCTCCCTGACAGCAGCTGCTGAGAAGTGCAGCCTGTATGAGGAAATCACATGGTCCTGGAAGGCTGCTTTCCAAAGAAGCTGGCCAGGGGCTGAATCACGGAGGTTGGTCTTTGGGTCGGGCTGGCACATTAGACTGGTTCTACTTTGTCAGCCTTCAGCCTCTTGCTCTGTCCCCCAAAGCTGACTATTCTTATTCTGTACAGGCCCAGCTGAGCATAGGGCTGGGCACACATGCATGCCTCCGAGGAGATTGGGCCTTCTCTGAATGCCTTCCCTTCTGACTGGGGCTTGGTGACTATCTCTTCTAGTTATCTAGCTGTCCCAAGCACCAAGGCAGGAATTTTCCTCAGGCACTGTGTGCTGACAGTTGAATTCCTGGGATCAGAGATCAGGCTGCAACTGGGGAAATACCAGCTGCTGCCCTCAGGAAACCTACTTCCCCTTCCCCAAAGGGCTGTGCTACCTGGTACAAGGTACTGTAGTTCTGCATATATCCTTCCTCATTCCTTGGTGATATCTTTCTGGGCAGTGGCCCTAAAGGAAATCCCCTGGGGTCAACCAAGGACCATGTGGGGTCCTGACTCCCTAATAGATGACTTTCACAAGTAATTCCACACCTCACTTCATTTCCTTGTCACTCAAATAATTTTTACTCTGCCTTCCTTTTGTCCTGGGTTGGTCAGAGATCTTACAACTTGAAAAGACAGAGTCTGGAGGGGGCTTCAAAGTCATCAGGCTCAAAACCCTCATTTTAAAGAGAAGGGAAAAGTTAAGGAAGGTGTATTTCTGTTCAGTGTTAAATATTGTGGAGATTGAACCCCATTGAGCATGTGTGGGAATAGGCCTATAGGGGCCATCCCATGTATTGTGCCCCAAATCTCCCTTGGAAACTTCAAGGGACTCCAGGGACATATATAGCTCCACAATGAAAGAGCTGGATGCTTTGAGATGATGAAACAGTCTCCTTATTCCTGAGCAGGAAGAGCCACTGACTCAGTGGGCCTTTAAAAAGGAATGAGTCTGTTCTCCCTTTCTCTCTTCATTTGACTCTACAGGTAGCAATATGTAACTCAGGAACGGGAGGGGAAGGTGACCTCCTCCATCCTGGCAGCATTGCATTTTCTCCTAAGTGGCAGCTGGAGTAGTGACTCATCTGGGTGAGCTCCAGTCTGGGCCCCTGGCTACCTCATCTGCTATGTGTTTCTTTGCCTCATTATAGGTGATTGAATAGCAATCCTGAGATGGATTCAGACTGGGAAGCAGCCTTGTGAGTTTAAGAGGTTCGGGAGGTCCTGGGTCCTCCATTAGTGCCAGCTGTACTGTGGAAGATGTCCTCTCTACATCCATTATAGAGCTTCTTGGAGGGAAAAACAACCACTGACCAGAGGATGAGCCCGACTGCTGACTTGACTTGGCAAAATACATGGACCTGGAGGAAATTGGGCAGTGTGGAGCTGAGGTGAAATGTAAAATGCCTATTAAACAGTCTTACAAACTGCATCATGTTTTTATGTCTTAAGTATCCTCCTCATGGGAGAGTATAGTACTAGTTATGAAACTGCTGCTGCTTATCTAAGTTTTTCTCTTGTGGATCTTCAGTGTGTTGAGTGTGTTTTTTTGTGCAGAAGAAATAAAAAGCTGTCCTATGATTGATCTGCACTGTGAATTGAATACCTGTCTACCACCCTTTTTGGACATACCATAGATATGAACCAAAACCTAATCTTTAAGTAATTTCCCCCAGGATTCCGGGGTAAGGGTGTAAAGAGCCCAAAAGTGAGAAGGGTCTGGACTTCTTTTAGGTGATGGGGGCTCCCCCATGACTAAACCTGATTTGTGTATATGGGTCCAGAGCTGAGAAGGGCCCCCTTAGTAGAAGAGGAGGCCTTGTGCTCTAGCCCCCTGGGTCCAGCAGTTCTATGAGGAGGTATTATTATATAAGGAAATATATAGAGTTGTCCGAAAGTAAGGTGTATTCCCTGAAAGGTTTTCAAGCAGGGTCTGGGGAAGTTGTCGAAAGGATTCCTCTCTGAGATGGGCTGAGAAATTGTGGTATAGTGGTTAGGGCACTGGATTTAGAATCAGGAAGACCTGGCTTCAAATCCTATGTCAGCTAGTTACTAGCTGCATGACCCTGAAATCACTCTGTGCCTCAGTTTCCCCATCTGTAAAAATGAGGGGATTGGACTCTGGCTTCTAAAATTTTTTAAGCTCTAAATATATGATTCTATGAACTAGAGGGACTTCTAGGTTCTTTCTAGTATTGAGATTTTATGGTTTGGTAAAAGTGACTTGAAGATGTCTTCCCTAGGGCTTTTAAAAGTGCTGTACATATACTCTAGGGATGAATTCCTGTTTATGACAATTTCCATTTCTCTGTCTTTTTGCTCATTCTAATGATCACTATCATTACTCCTGTCCCTCTTCCCTGAGTCCTGAGCAGGAGAGCTGTTTCCTACTAGGAGACCTGCCAGGCAGTGCTTTGGGTTACATAAAACTCCTTGTAGGGAGATAATTTTTAACCTTTTCCATTGAAACCTAGAGAATGCTCTTACCTGAATCTCCATAGATTCCAAATGTAACAGTCCTGGTAGGGCTTGGATTGGCTGCCTTGAAAGTCACTAAAGATCCTGGGCGTTGTATTTCTTTCCATCATGGGCAAGTTCATGAACTGGGTTTTGGTCTGAGCAAGAGTAGACTGCTGTTGGGCTCAGTTTCTACACCTAGCTGGGAAGTTCTGTTGGTTTGGTGACAGAACTGTAGGCTCCCCATTGATCTAGGATTCCTGCCTTGCATATTCCTTTGCAGGCTGAATTAGAAGCTGGAATTGAGATCCCACTCTGCTCCTGGGGTCTGAACCACACCTGATACTTCTGAACTTTTTTCTTTCTCAGTACATAGCCCAGGACCTCCCTACCAGGGACCACCACCCCTGTGCACATGCACAGTCTTCCTTCTCAGTGCACCTTGGATCTGTGATCTGGAACTGGATAGTGGGCAAGAAAACTTCCAATTGACACTTGTCCCTGTCAAGGTGCCCTATATAGATCTGGGTACCCAGGGATAGATCCTGGATCTCCTCTTGGCCTCGTGCATGATCTCTCTCTGGGCACTGGAGTACACTGTGTGCTCTTGACCAGACCCCATCCCCAGTGTCCACAGACCATTCTGTGTCCCTATGTTGAGCTGATCTGGACAAATGACTTGCTCTTTTTCTGAATTTCCCCATCAGGATTTAATTCAGTGCATTTTCTAAATCTGTTTGGAGGAGTTTTGTGGAGGGGAGCTCAGCTCTACTGCTTCTTACCACTGTGACATCTTGGCTTCGCCTCCTCTGCTCTCCATAGCTTTTTTCAAGATTTACTCTTTTCATATCACCTCTAATATAGTCAGGGCAAGCACTATTATCCCTATTTCATAGATGAGAAAACTGAAGTCCTGAAAGCTTAAATAACTTTCTCAATCACCTGACTAGTAAGTATCAGAGATGGGATTGCCTGTCTTGAAATGGGTCCTAAGTCACTAAAGACCCTGGGAGTTGTATTTCTTCTCATCTCGGGCCTTTTCTTCAGTCCTGATTTTACATGAGCCTCCTCTCTTTCAAAGTTAGGAAGAAATACCACTCTCAGATTTTTAGTGCCTTGGTCCCTCTTTCAAGGCCTGTTAGACCAGTTCTCTTGGTTTTTCAAGATTCAGTCCCAGACTTGCCTTCACTGATCTCTTCCCAGAAGTGACAATCCCCCTCTCCTTAGCACTCTCCATATACCTGGGTTTATCCATCTTTAGAGCCTTTAACAAATTAGTTATATGTGTGTTATGTATGTATGTATGTATGTATGAATGTCTTGCATGTATGTGTTGCCTCCCTATGCTAGAATCTATGGGAAGGCCAAGCCTGAGTCTGTTCTTTGCCTGTCTCCCTCAGACTGTGAATTAACTTCCTGAGGTCAAGGCCTGGCCAGGCCTGCTCTTTCTATATTAGTCTGAAAGGAGGTGAAAATGGAGTAAGGGAGTCTGTGGAAGACTAGTGGTGGGCTTGAGGGGAAGTAGCTATACAGTTTGTCACTGCTCTCATGTATCTTTGGGCAAAAGAATAGCATCGTCCCTGGGAAGGTGGTTCTAACGCAGAATACAAAAAGACTAGAGGTGGGGCTGAATGGGGAAAACCAGAGCTTTATCAGAGTCAATCTGTGAAAGAGATGCCAAGGCTTACTTCCAGCACTGAAGCTGTCTCCAGGGATGGGCTTGTCTAAACCCTTCAAAGAAGGGAATGGCTTCCAGCAGCTGGGATGAAGACATGGCTAGGGCATCTTATTTTCACAGTAACCAGTTTGCCAACTAGTCTGATTGTAGTCACCCAAAACAGGAATGATCACACTCTGCCCCAGAGACTGGGGAGGGCTCAGGCTTTGTGGTAAGGCAACCACACAGAGGCTTGGTGATGGCAACAGCCCCAGAATTTATATTCTGGTCTCTCCGAGACCATCAGCACTTGAACTACCCTTTGTCCCCGAGAATAATGATAGAAATTCAGAGTTGGAAGAGACTTCAAAGGGCTTTCAATTTAATCCATACCTGAACAAGAATGGAAGTTTTTCTTTATAATAAGCCAAAAGCTAGCTCCCTATAATTTACTCTCATTCCTTTGAACTATCTGGAGACAAAGTAGAATCCCTCTTCATAGTATTTGAAGTGCTATCTTTTCTTTTTAAAGCTACATATCCTTTAAGTGATATTCACATGGCATGGTTTCTAGGCCCCTCACCAGAGCATACTCCCTTGGGTGAGGTCCAGTTTTTCATATTGTTAAAATGTGGTGCCTAAAACTGAACACAGAATTCTGATTGTTTTTTGACCAGGGCTTTATAACCCAAGGCTCTGTCCTGGGTTCTCTTCTTTTGTCTCAATAAATTCTCTCTCGTTAACCGCATCAACTCCCATCAGTTTGTCCTTTCTGTGCAGATGACTTAAAGGGAAAATATTGTCCTAAAACAGAGAAGAAAATGGACTTTTTAAACTATAGGCCAGAAGCTTGACTTTGATGAATGATGAATGAGGATGAAAGAAATGGTTGGCAAACATCTGGATAGTGAAGCAGGGCATACAAAAAGCCAGAATGATTTCATCGAGAACAGGTCATGCCAGATTGACTTCATTTCCTTTTTTGACAGGATAATTAAACTAGTAGACAAGGAGGATGCCATGGATATAATTCAACTAGATTTTAGTGAAGCATTTGATAAATTACCTTATACTATTTTTCTGGAGAAGGTGGAGAGATGAGGACTAGGTACATTATAATTAGATCCAGTGGTGCTGGCCTCCTGGATGTTCCACAAACAAGACATACCATCTCTTGATTCTGGGCATTTTCTCTGGCTGTCCTTCATGCCTGAAATGCTCCTCCCTCCTCATCTCAGCCTACTGACTTCTTTCAAACTCCAAATGAAATCCTACCTTCTACGGGAAGCTTTCTCCACCCCTCTTAATTCTAGCACCTTCTCCTTCTCATTTATCTCTTATTAACCTTGTATATAGCTTGCTTATTTGCTTGTTGTCTTGCCTATTAGATTATGAGCACATTGAGAGTAGGAACTGTCTTCTCTCTCTCTTTCTCTCTCTCTCTCTCTCTCTCTCTCTCTCTCCACATGGCTTAGCACAGTGCCTGGGTCATAATAGGCACTTAATGAGTATTTATCGACTGAAGTCAATTCAGAACTGGTTCAGTGTCAGTGGGACTCAGAGGGTCTCTAGTGGAGTGCTCTAGGGATTTGTGCTTAGTTCTGTGTTTAGCCTTTCTGTCAGTGGTTTGGATGAAGACTTAGATAGTATGCTCATCCAATCTGTAGACCACACAAAGATGGGCAGGATAACCAACACACTGATTAACAGTAAGGATTCCAAAGGATCTTCACAGGCTAGATAGATAATTGGGTTGAATCTAATGAGGAAATTAAATTAAATGGGGATAAATATAAATAGTCTTGCACTTGGATACAAGAAATCGACTTCATAAATATAAGATGGGGGAGGCATGGTTAGACATCAGTTGTTCTGAAGAAGATCTGGAGGTTTTGGAGGACTGCAATAAGCACTATGTATGATATAGCAGCCAAAAGAGTCATTTTGATCTTGGGCTGCATTAAGAGAGCATAGCTTCCAGGAATAGGGTGGTGATAATACTACTGTACTCTGCCCTCATCAGACCTATGTGGAGTATTGTGTTCTGTTGTGGCCACCATGGATAAGAAGGGATGGATAAGATAGAGACTGCTGAGAGGAGATTGATAAAAGGCCTTAAGTTCATGTTATATGAGGAGTGGTTGAAGTGACTAGTCATGTTTAGTACAGAGAAGGGAAGATGCAGGGGAAACATAAGGGGTGTTTTCAACCATTTGACAGGCAATCAGGTGGAAGTATTCGCTTTGGACTCAGAGGACAGAACCAGGAGTAATAGTGGGAGTTGTAAAGATTTAGCCTTAGTATCAGGGAAAACTTCCCAACAACTCAGGCTATCTACCCTGTCAGGGGGTAGTAGGGTTCCCTCCTTGGAAGTCTTCAAACAGAGTCTGGATGACCACTTGTTGTACTTAGGAATCCCTTTTATGTATGGGTTGGACTAGAAGTTCCTTGCAGTGCTCGTATTCTGTGATTCAATTATTTCTTGATCTATATATGCCAACTGTATCTCTCTTCTGAGTTCTAGTCCAATATCAGCAACTTCTTATTGAATATTTTCAGCTGGAGGTCTTGTAGCTATTTCAAATGTCCAAAATAGAACCTAATATCTTCTCCCTCCCTGCTTCCGAAATTTCCTGTTTTTATCGATGACATCTCTGTCCTTCCAGTCATTCAGGTTGAGAAAACTGAGGCCCAGAGAGGTTAAACGACTCGCTCGTGATCACAGAGGCAGTTAGTAGTAGACCTGAGATCAGAACCCAGATCCTGCGATTTCCCATCTAGAAATCTCATCATCGTGGAGATTGATTCAGCTTTGCCTCTCCCTTATGCTTGGAGGGCCGAAGTGCAGAGTAATAAATTCCTCCCAAAGCCTCTTTATAGAGGGCTCAGAAATTTCCAGCTAACTTCTTTTCCCGTCTGCAGCAGTGCTTGGTAGCAGATGCTTAATAAATGTTTATTGATTATTGTTCTTTCCACTCCACTTCACTGTCTTTCCGTGTCCGTTCCTTATGTGTATTGTCCCAAGAACATGTATTTATATTACAAAACAGCTTGGTCTTATGAAGCCTGGCAGGCAGAGGGGCTTGGAAACTGGGAATATGACCCCAGCTGATAACACAGTGGCAGCTATCGTGTTTTCCTCCTGGTTCCATTGTTGTAGTTTGTTGTCCAGTCATGTCTGACTCCTCTTTACCCCATGGACCACACTGTCTATGGGGTTTTCCTGGCAAAGATATTGGAGTGGTTTGTCGTTTCCTTCTCCAGTGGATTGAGGCAAACAGAGGTTAAGTGACTTGCCCAGGGTCACACAGCTAGTGTCTGAGGCTGGATTTGATCTCAGGTCTTCCTGACCCCAGGCCCAGTGCTCAATCCATTGAGCCACCTAGCTGCCTCCATTGGCCAGCCCATTTGGGACAGCAAAGGAAACTCAGTAGCCAGTCCTAGCTGGGGATCCCTGGAATCACACTTGACTCTCTCTTTTCCTTCTCCTGTGGCAGGGACAGATGGTCCCCTTCTTCCCCCTGCCCCCTCACCCCACTCTGCAACCCAACTGCATGCAATGGCTTGTTGGTTGAAACTTTTCATTACTTCATTCCAGTGGGTTTTCTTCCTGTCTGTGGCTTAGCTGTAGAAGCCCTAGTGTATATGGCCCTGGATTCCCAACTCCAGGAATGGGAGAGAATCCTTACATGTTATCTCTATAGGCCAGGGCATTGAACCAGGACCTGAACTAGGCTGTTGGGGAAGTAGGTGGAGTTTGTCTTGACCCCCTTCCCAGATCCCCTTAATGATCTGTGTTTTAGTAGAGCATCGGGTTTTAATGCTAATAGTGACATGTTACGTATAGGCAGTAGTATGCTGGTAAAGGTCTAATGACTAAACAGGTATACCTCCAAAAAAAATGTATATAGGACACACTTACAAGTTTAATTTGCATCATTAACATTTTCTTCATCACTTTCTGCAGCCGTGAGGCCACATGTGGCCCTCTGGGTCCTCAAGTGTGACCCTTTGACTAAATCCAAACTTCATAGAACAAATCTCCTTAATAAAAGGATTTGTTCTGTAAAACTTGGACCCAATCAAAAGGCTGTATCCAAGGACCTAGAAGACCACATGTGGCCTTGAGGCTGCAGGTTCCCTACCCCTTATCTAGACAATCAACAAAACAATAAATCAAGCCCTAATTTGTAGCCTTTGCTGATTTCTGAAGTGTAGATGTTTACGCTGAAAAATCTAACAATTGGCTTTCAAGGCAGTTACAGCCAGCGCTTACCTGGATAGAGGTGACGGTCAGGTAGAGGAATCCATTGAATGCCAGAGCTGAAAGGGACTTTTTAAACTGTCTGTTCCAACCCCCTTGTTTTACGGATGGAGAAACTGTGAGAAGGTGACTTGCCCCAGATCACAGCTGATCAATGGTAGAGTCCAGACAACAGGGTAAATGGAGGCAGAGTAGAATGAGATAGAAGAGCATGAGCAAGTCAGCACAGTGCAGTGGCAAGGGTTCAGGCCTGGGGATTAGGAGATTTGGGTCACTATATGATTTTGGGCAAGTGTTTCCTTTCTCAGATCCTCAATTTTGTCCTCTATAAAAATCATCAGGATGGCTTGGTGATCTCACAGCTGCTGTCCAAGTCTGACAATCACTCCAAGTTGTCTGGGGAGGGGGATGGGATAGGAGTCATTCATATAAGACAATTATAGTTCTACAGGCTGGAGTGGTTAAACCTGGGAAATGCCTTCTGTGTCCAGGATGGACTACAAGTTCTAAGACTTTTCCTTAGAAAAAGCTTCTTTATTCCTTCTCTCTTTCTTTCCTTGGGGGCTCCATCTACTTTGGTGTTCAGGGATCCCTAAGCAAGGCTGTCCAGGACCCTTCTGGGAAAATGCTCTGTTCCCTCCTCTTCAAGGCCTTTCTCTGGCTGAGGGGATCTGTTTCCTTCACTGTTACCATATTCCACACCTCACAGAAGAGCCATGACCTAAACCTCACACTGAGGCCAGACCTCAGCTCCAGAGAGAACGCCCCCATCCTGATTCTAGATGGAGCCTCCAAAATAGTCCCCAAGTGATCTCTGACCCAAGACTGACCACTGATCACAGTCATAGAGGAGCTTTGATCCTGGCCACTGGCCCCAGCTCCAATATATAATCTGAGCTTAATATCAACCTGGGTCCTAGAATGAGCCTTGACCATGCCTCCGATCTCAGGTCTAGACTGAACCTTGAGCCCAGCCAAGACTGACGTAACTTAGACTAGGCCTAGGATAGAAGTTAAAACTGAATTTGCACATTGAGCCCAAACTGAATTCTGACTCTAATCTGAGATGTTGAGGTAACTTGTTGGGGCAGTGAATAGAGTTCTGGACCTGGAGTCAGGAAGACCTGAGTTTAAATCTGGCCACAGACACATATTATATGTGTGACCTTAGGCAAGTCACTTAACCTCTGTCTGCCTTAGTTTCCTCACCTGTAAAATAAGGATAATAACAGTACTACCTCTTAGGATTGTGAAGATCAAATAAAATAATATTTGTAAAATGGCACAGTGCCTGGCACATAGTAGTTGCTTAATAAATGCTTATTCTTTCCTGTCTTTTGAGTCCCTGGCCGAGCCCTGACACTGGCTTAAACTGACGCGTAACCTGTAACTGATCTGTTACAGAGGAGCCCATAATTACGGCCTGAGAGAGAACACCAAATATTAGCCTTAAACTGACCATGGACAAAGGAAGAGCCTTGAATGCAGGTCTAGACTGGGACCTCATCCTGACTATTTCAAGTCCTGATCCCCAGCCTGGATTAAGGCCCCAGACTGAGCCCTTTCCCTACCTTTAAAAGACTCCTTTTTAAAAAATGTAACATTTTATTTTATTTTTCAGATAGCAAAACTTATCTCCCTTCCACTCTTCCACATTTTTTTAAAAAAAAAAAAGAAGAAAAAAAATTGTTGTATCAAATATAGGAAGTCAAGCAAAACAAATTCCCACACTGACCATGACTAACAAGGTATGTCTCATTCTGTATCTTAAGTCTATTACTTCTCAGTCAGAAGGAGGGTAGCATGCTTCCTCCTCTGTCCTCTAGAATCATGGCTGGTCCTTGCACTGATCAGAGTTCTTTGGTCTTTCAAAGCTGTTTACCTTTATACTGTTGCTGTTATAGAAATTATTCCCCTGGTTCTGCTCATTTCACTTGGCATCAGTTTGTACAATTCTCCCAGGTTCTCTGAAACAGACTCTCACCATTTCTTACGTTATAATAGTATTCTATTACATTAATATACAATAATTTGTTCAGCCAATACCCAATGTATAGCTAGCCCTTTGGTTTCCAGTTCTTTGCGACTACAGAAAGACCTGCCATAAATATTTTTGTATGTATCTCTTTAGGGTATAGGTGCATTAGTGTTATCTCCAGGTCAGTAGGTTCTTAAAAACTTTTTGGTCTCAGGAACCCATGATACTCCTAAAATTACTGAGGACCCCAAAGAACTTTTTTATGTAGGTTAGCAATTGATAATTATTATGTTTGTTTACATGGATTATCAATTGATATTAAATGTGTTTGAAATTAAAACTGATAAAATTTTAAAATATTAATTCATTTAAAATAATAACACATATCACATGTTAATATAAATAAAATATTTTAATGAAAATAACTGTATTTTCTCTCAAAGGTAAGTCAGTGACATTGTTTTACATATTTTTGAAAATCTCTTTAGTGTTTAGAATAATAAAAGACAGCTGGATCCTCATATCTACTTCTGCATTCCATCTGTTACAATGTTGTTTTGTTTGAAGAATATGAAAAAAATCTGGCCTCACATAGCTATTTAGTTGGAAAAGGGAGGAATGTTTTACTAGAGGAGTAATGTCTTAGTATTACTCTGAAAATAGTTTTGACCTTGCAAACCCCACGAAAGGTCTTGAGGACCTCCAGGGGTCCAACGACTACACTTGGACAACTGTTGCTCTAGGTCACAAAGGGTATGCACAATTTGGTGGCTTTTGGAGCATACTTCCAAATTACTTTCCAGAATAACTAGATCAATTCACAGCTCCATCAACAATGCATTAATTGGCTTATTTTCTCACAGCCCTCCAATATTTTTCATTTTCCCTGTTAGAAATCTTTGCCAATCTGACAGGTGTGAGATAGAACCTCAAAGCTGCATTTCTATAATTATTTGTGATTTGGAGCATTTTTTATAAAGATGTTGATAGTTTGTATTTCATCCTTTAAAAACTACCTGTTTATATCCTTTGGCAACTTATCAGTTGAGGAATTGGGGAATGGGTCTTATTCTTATAAATTTGAATCAGTTCCTTATATATCTTGGAAATGAGGCCTTTATCAGAGAAACTTAGTACAAATATTTTCTTCTTCCGTTTTTCATCTAATTTTAGGTGTATTCATTGTTCGTGCAAAAATTTAATTTTATGTATATAATCATAATTGTTTGTTTTATCTTCTGTGATCCTCTCTTATCATATGCTTGGTCATGAACTCCTCCCCCATCCATAGATCTGATAGGAAATTTCTTACTTGCTTACTTGCTAATTTATTTTTTATCCAAAGATTTATATCCAAAGATTTGTCTATATGGAGTTTATTTTGGTAGATGGTAGATGTTTGGCTAAACCTAATTTCTGCCAGACTGCTTTCTAGTTTTATAAGTAGTTTTTTGTCAAATAGTCTTTATTTTACCCCAGTAGCTGGTGTAGGTACACTCCTGATTCCAGGCACAGGCAGAACACCAGGATGAAGCCTAGGTCCAGATTATGACCCAGTCTTGACTACAGCCAGAACTCTGAACCCTAATCTCCTTTATTGTTTGAATCCTGACCTCAGTCCTAGACTGGGCTGCAATTGGGCCCTGATCACGGATTGAGACCAGTTCCTGAGCCCAGTCACCAGCAGAACCCTGACCTAGACCCCAGACTGAGATCAGGTCCAGCTTCCAGACCAAGCCCCTGTCCTGACTCCAGGCTGATTCACAACTCTATTCACAGCTTGAATTCTGATTCAACTTCAGACTTATCCCTGAGCCCACTTTCTTACTTCCCTTTTCACCGTTTCCATGTATATATACACACCCTTTTCACAAGGGAACCTTAGGGAGAGTGTGAGTATTCATGACTCAGTCCCAAGGTCGGGCTCTGCTTTGTGATTCCAGTTCCCCACACAGGAAGGGAGAACAAGAAAATTCGAGGGAACTCAGAGAGACAGGGAGTGAGTTGTCCAAATCTCTGAGGACTAAACAGGACTTTGCAGCTGCAAGCTTAGAGATGCCACTTCTGTTTTTGTACAACTATCTGGAGGCTAGCTTCAGGCCTGGGAAGTTTTCTATCCCTGAGGAGGCATATGAAGGGTGATCTGTAGTCAGAGTTGAGCACACTGTGTGTATAAACAGGCAAAGCAGTGTGGGAGTCATGGTTACAGTCCCATGAAGAAGGGGGTCAGGAGATTGAGCCTGTCTGTCAACCATCTCTCTTTGTGGTCTTGGAAAGTTCCTTCCCCTCTCTGGGACTCTGCAAAGTAAGTCATCTAACTGCATGATTTCTAAAGTCTCTTTTACTTCTAAATCCTGTGACCCTAAGTCACTTCCCCTCTCTGACCATATTTCCTCATTTGTACTTTATTTTGTAAATTTTATAATTTGTTTTTAGCATTCTTCTTCTTCTTTTTAAATTCTGAGAGCCAAATTCTTTACCCCCTCCCCCATTTAGGTCATTCCCCAACCACTGAGAAAGCAAGCAATATGATATCAATTTGCAAAATGAGTGTGTTGGATCTCTAAGCTTCTTCCCTGTTCTCCCTCTCTGTGGTATAGTTGCAAAGTGTACTAGCCTTGGAGTCTGATGATCTGGGTTTGAAACTGAGCTCTCCCACTTAGCTGTGTAACCCTGGGCAAGATCACTTATATGAGCCGTGGTTCCCTCCTCATCTGTAAATGGAGATGAGCTTTGTGTCTCAGAAGGTTGAATGCTTTATAAATAAGAAACTTCTAAAACATTATTTATTCAAATAATAATTTGTTATCTTAGGTATAGGAATAATTATTATTTTACTGGTACAGAAATGAAGATGAGATATAGAATGAAGACAGTCCACTTGAGATTGTTCAACAGAACTTTTAATATCAAACTATAAAAACTCAGGTACAAATCTCAGATATGAAAACATACAGATAAAAAGTTCTCTACAATATACACAATTTACATTAGCCTGAGACCCCAGACCCAAAAGGCAGACAGAGCAACCCTGGGCCCATGCCCCACACATGGCAATACTGGTCACTAAGAGATTTCAGTGGAAAGGGAAAGAGAGTCCTGAGAGCTAGTCTAGAGACACTTTTCAGAGCCAACCCTTCTGGCTTCCTGGAGGGATAGAGAAGGGATAATTACAGTCCAAGCGTGTATACATTCGTGTCTGTGAAGGTACCAGAAAGCACAGCTCTAGAAGGCTTCCTCTAAGAGGGAGTGAGAACACATATATGGTCTCCAAGAGGTTCAGGTAGAGGTCCGGAAGAAAAGACTGGACCTTTCCACTAAGAGCTCCTCAGACATGGTCCCCCAGCGTAGGAAGGGTTTCCATTTCCAATCCTGCTGACCCCACTCAGCAGGCTGCTCCCAGGGGGCGGGAGGTCAGAGTCAGGCTCAAGAGGGTCTTGGTCCAGCCCTGGTCCATGCCAAACCTGCTGTGGACCATTCCATGGGAATGAGGAGGGTCCTGGAGAGAGGAGCAGGGGAGCAGAGAGAGCCCTTAGACAAGAGGGGCTGGCAGGAAGGGCAGCAGCCAGGGTAGAAGAGGGGCAGCTTTCCCCTGCGAGCTTTCCTACCTGACTTTGGACTTCAATGATCTGACTGTGGAGAGCAGGGGAGAAAGCCCAAGGCTGGAAGGCAAGAGACCTGGAGTCTAGTCTTAGCTCAGACATCTTCTGGTTGTGAAATTTGATGAAGCCATCTCTCCTGTCTTGGTCTTAGCCTCACAAGATCATAAAATTTAATGAACGCCAGAGGTGGAACAGAACATAGTGAGTCTTAGAGTTACAGAACACAGAATATCAGAGCTGGGACAGATCTTAATCGAGGACCAGACATGTGAAGTGACTTAGAGCCAGAGAAGATCAGGCCTGAAAGGTACCTTGGAGATCATCTAGTCTAGCCTCCTCATTTAACAGAAGGAGAGATTGAGATCTTGAGAGGTGAAGTGAATCCCAGTCTCTCCTGGGCTCCTGCCCTGTCGCGACTGACTCGATTCCAAGGGCATGGTCTGAAACGCTCTCTTTTGGGTTTTGGATATCAGGCCGTGGGTTTTTCCCTGGGAGGCCTGGGGGGGCAGACACCCCGGGGAGCCTCCGTCTCTGTAACCTTCAGGCACATGACCATCTTCTGGGCCACCAGCCAACTTCTGCTTGAGAGTCTGCTGTACCATGAGGCAGGGGTGGGAGAAGGGGACCATAAGCATGCAAGAGACTGGGTGGAGTTGTCAGAGCCACGGGTGCAGCAAGAGGGCCAGGCCAGTTCAGGCCGTGTCAAAAAGCTAACCAACCTTTATGAGTGAAAATAAGGACCTGGAGGAATCTGTCAACAAAGTGCTAACGTCCAAGATGCTTTTTATGCTTTTGATTTCACTGTTGCTCAGGTTTCCCTTGATGGTAAGGATGGCTCCCAAATGTCCTTTGCTGTAAGAAAAGAGAACACCAAGATAAGGGGAATGCTATATGGCATTCAGGGTCCTCCTTGGGTCCTTCTCCTTTCTGGCCCTCAACCTCACCTTGCCAACCTACAATCACAGAGTGTCAGAGCTAGAAGGGATTTTAGAGGTTGTTATATTATATAGATGAGAAAACTGAGGCCCAGAGAGAAGGAGACTAGCTCTGGGAGACATAACTGCTAAGTGAAACAGCTGGGATTCAAAGACAGGCATAATTTTTTTTCTACTACACCTCTGCTAACCCTTAATCTCCTCCATGAGGCAAGTCTATATCAGAGCTCCAATACAGTAGGAACTATATCTTACCCCTACAATCAGACCTATCTCCTCATCTCTACTCTTTGGAAGCCCTAACTTCCTTCAAAACCTAAGCATGACCTCCTACGTCAAGTCTTCCCTAATACCCCAATGCTTCCTTGCTGCTGAAATTACCATATGTTTACTTTGAATCTACATTTTGTATATACTAGTATATGTACATGCTGTCTCTCCTAAAAGATAGGGAAGGAATTGTTTCATTCATTGTATTCATATCCCTAGTGCCTGGCACAGTGCTTGGTACATAGTAGATGCTTAATAAATGCTTATTGATTGATTAATCTAAGCCTTGTATTTCCTTTGCTTACTCTGCATACAGTAGATGCTCAATAAATATTTACTGAATTAGAACTTAAAGAGAACCATAAATTGTTAACACTGTACCCAAGGTCACACAGAGTCAGTGACATAGCTGAGTCTAGGATTCATGTTGTCTGGCCTAGGGTTCTTTCTCCTATCCCACATACTCTGTCCTCGGCTTGTGAGCTTGTTACATTATTTTACTATAACTATGGCATTATTGCTATGCTATAGTTAATTGCAATTAACTATATAGCATTGCTGTACTTGTTGGATAAATAAGAAAGTATGCATCATATGCTCTCTCACTTTAAAGGCATTGTGATACAGTCATGAAGACCCGAGTTCAAATCCTGCCTCAGATACTTACTACTTGTATGACTCTGGGCAAGTCGCTCAACATCTCCTTATGGGTAAAATGAGAAAGGGTGAACTCCTTGATCTCTAGCTCTCAAGCTATAATTCTATGATCTTCCCTCCTCCCCGCCACCCCCTTCCCCTTCCCGCTAACTCCTGGAGGGTAGGAACTAACTGTGTTGGTTCTCTCATTTTTTCCCCAGTGTTGAATTTCTCCCTTTCCCATAGAGTGCTTACTCCTGCCTCAGAGGCTGTGTGTGTGTGTGTGTGTGTGTGTGTGTGTGTGTGTGTGTATGTCTGTGTCCGTGTCTCCAGAAGAGGCATCCTGGAGTGTAGTTTCCCACACATTTTAAAGAAAGATACAATAAGAGAGTCACAGAAAGTTGGGACTGGAAGAAGCCTTAGAAAACTCAGACTACAAATTGTCAGAGCTGGAAGAGTCTTTGGAGACTATCAACTCAACCCCTTCACTTTACATATTCAATTCGATTCCACAAATATTTGCTTTAAGAACCCTCTCCCTGAGAAGCCCTGTGTCCAGCAGTGAAGATACTAAGAGAGAAACGACACATTCTCTGCCTTGAGGAGCCCCCACTCCCAGGGAGGAAGAACTCATACACAAATAACTCTGATACACAAGATGGTGATGGGAGCGCACAGAGCACTCTGGGTGAAGCTCAGTGAGAAACTGGAGAGTAGAGAAGGTCCCATTTGGCTGGGGAGGTCGGGGATGGAAGAGGGGGTAGACTTCATGGAGAAGAAAAGGACTGAAAGAAGAATCATGGAAGACCTGCCTTCCAGGCTGGGGAGCAGCTTGCTGCCAGTCAAGGGAGGGACAACATAGCAGCAAGGGATGTGGAGCAGTGGGAAAGAAGCCTGGGGAGGCTTAAGCTGAAGCCAGGGGATCAAGGGCCTGCAATGCCAGGAAATGACTCAGAAGGGAGAAGTAATAGATCCCTGCCCTACACTTTTTCAGAGCTGCTGGGAGGACATGCGATTATGGGAGCAAAAGCCCCTCTGAAAAGTGTAAAATGACACACGAATGACAGTAAGGCTAGGATTATTATCCAAGACAGAGAGGCTCCTTATTCCCTGGCCTCCACCCCAGTACCTGAATATTGGCCCTCAGGAACAAAAAGCAGTAGTACTACCCCCAAGAAAGAGCACTGGACATCAGACACTACTTCCTTTTTTTTCTTTTGGAGGTAATCAAGGTTAAGTGATTTGCCCAGGGTCACCCTGCTAGTAATGTCTGAGGCCAGGTTTGAATTCAGGTCCTCCTGATTTCAGGGCTGGTGCTCTATCTACTTTGCCACGTAGCTGCCCCCCAGGGACTATTCCTCAAACAAATCACTTCATATCCAGATTTGGTGCTTTTCTGTTGGCTATTCCCATGTCGGGAATACTTTTTTTCTCATCTCCACTTTATGGATTCCCTGGCTTCAAGTCCCAGCTAAAATCCTGACTCTTCTGCAAGGAGCCTTTTCCTGATCCCACTTAATGCCACTGATTGACTGTGACTTTGGAAATCACACTTCTAGTGAGAGGGATTGGTGGATAGAATAGACCTAAGATCCTAGGCATTGGTAGCAATGAGAAGCATTTTCAACATTGGAAAAAAGGGAAGTCACCTTTTCTCTTTCCTTCTAAACCCTTTTTCATTTGGCATTTGTTTTAATAGGCAGTTTAAAAAATAAGGCAGAGTTTTGGAAGTAGCTGGAATGTTTGAGATAAGAGGTGTGACCTGAATTCAGATTCCACTTCTGACATTATCTGTGTGACCTTTTGTGAGTCACTGGGCCTAGGTTTTTTTATCGTACCATGAAAGGGTTGAACCAGATGACCTCTAAGAGTTTCTGCAGCTATGACCTCAGTTTTCTCATCTGCATAATGGGTACAAGATCTGGCACGAGTTTTAACTTCCTTCTTCCCTTACACTCACCTGAAGTCAGGGAACCTACTAGCAAATGTCGCCACCTCAATCTTGATGGCACTAGTATCCTGGAGACGAATGATTTCTGCCAGCGTAGGGAGGGCTGGTTCTAACCAGGCTGCAGGAGATCCCTGAAGGAGAAAAAAACCTGGTCACTTATGCCACAAGTCTTCCATTCCACGTTGGGGCAAATCACCCTGGCCCCACACTGAATCCCTTAACTAGGTCATTGAGGGCCCAACAGAAAATGACTTAATCCTGCTCTTTTCCCCTCAGAAACTCCTCAGAGTCTGCTTTCATTTTACAAAAAGCTTTCCCCTTACATTCTGGGCACAGAAGCACTGGATGTTTTTGGCATCTGCTGAGATCTGGTCGGCCAGGTTTAGCTGAAGGTCAGCAGTCCTCAGCACTAGCCGCCTTTTACTGAGCCGGATGATGTATTCCTTCACCAAGTATAGGTGGATAGCTTCCATGATGTCCTGAAATCAGGGGGACAGAACAGCTGGGTCAGCATGAGGGCAGCAGATCTGGGGACTGGGAGCATGTACAAATATGGGGCACTGAGTTGGAGGAAGTGCTGAGGCTCCTGGAAAGGAAGGAAGGAAGGAAGGAAGCGGGAAGTCTGGATCATGACTTATCTGGGATGTCACTCAGATACTGGTTGGACTAAATGCCCTGAGATTCTATGATTCTATATTATCTAATTTGACCCTTAGGGCATGTTCAAGGGCAGGAAGTTATTCATTCTACTTTAGGGCACAGGTTTTCCCTTAGATTAGAGATCAGATTAGAGGCATTAAGGTAGTGCGGTGAACAGAATACTGGCCCTGGAGTGAGGAAGATCTGAGTTCAAATATGGCCTTAGAGTCTTATTAGCTGTAGGACCCTGGGCAAGTCACATAACTTCTGCTCCCTCAGTTTCTTCATCTGTAAAAGGGTTGTAAGGATAAAATATGATAAAAATTTTAAAGTGTTTTCAAAATCTTAAATCTACATACATGCTAGTTATTATTAGATTCAACTAAAAAAAAATCTACCTCCCTATAACATCCCCTATGAGATGAAACAGGTTTGTGTTGGAGAGGAGGGGTTACTATAGAGATTTCTAGGGTTAGAGGTCATAAAGAAGTCCTTGGGTCCATCCCTTTCTCCTCTCAAGGGACATGCACTGTTCACACAGGTCATATGGGCAGAGTGAAGGTGGGGAAGGGGTGGAGTAGGATTGTCAAGCAGGCTTCCTGTTACAGCTGCATCCTCCTTACCTCTTGGTACCGTTTTCTTAGGGCCTTGAATTCTGGCAGACAGTCACTGGTGATCTTAATGATTTCTGCCACAGTTTCCTCGTGGGTGGCCCAACGGGTCTGCGTCAGCCTCTTGAACAGAGACTGGAGAAGGAATGGTTTTGTTTAGCTTAAAGATGCACAGCCCCTGGCTTCCCCCCAAAATGAACACACATACGCACACAGCCCACAGATATGGCTGATGAGGAGTGGGTGGGGGCTGTCAATCAGTTAGGACATGACCTCCATTTCCAGGTTCACATTCCAATCACAATCTGGAGGAACTAGAATTTCAGTCCTTCCCTCTTTACCTTCCCCCACCCCCATGCCTCTCTCCTTCCTCCCTGACTCCATCACAGAAGCTTCAAGCACAGGACAAGAAACTCTTATGTTTTGTGTGGTAGAGATTGGGGGAGACATTTTCTTCAGGGAGATTGCGGCTCCCTATCTGGGAGAATGGAGGGTGCTAAGACTCAGTGCTCAAGGCCCTCTAGCCATCTCTGGAACACCTCTAGGAGAGTTGTGTTTCTAAACTAGTGTTTCTCAGAGTGTGATCCAAGGAACCCTTGGTGGTCCCTGAGACCCTTTCAGGCATCATCAAGATGAAAACCATTTTCAGAATAATACAAAGATATTGTAATTTCTAAGATGGCAAATATGGATAGAAGGGCAGCTAGTTAGCACAGTGGATAGAGTGCCAGGCCTGAAGCCAGGAAGACCTAAGTTCGTATCTGACCCTCAGACACTTACTAGCTGTGTGACACTGGGCAAGTCACTTAACCCTGTTTGCCTCAATTTCCTCATCTGTAAAGTGAGCTGGAGAAGGAAACGGCAAATCACTTCAGTATCTTTGTCAAGAAAATCTCCCAAAAAGGAGTCACAAAAGTCAGAAAGGATTGAAAAAACGACTGAACAACAAAATATCAATAATTATGGCCCATGTAAGGAAAAACTCTTTTGTGAGGGGGAGGAGTCCTCAATAATTTTTAAGTGTGTAGTAGGAGTCCTGAGACCAAAAAATGTGAGAACTGTTGCTCAGAATTAAGCTTTCATTACCCAGTACAGGCTTCTGCCTGTCCCAGGGCAAGTTTTAAAACAAACATTACTGGGAGGCAGGGGAAAGGTAGGATTTTCAGCATTTCTCAGAAACAAAGATATATAGGATATATCTGGAAGTGGGTGAGGGGTGGGGCACTGTAGGGGAGTACAGGAAATACACTCTCTGGGAATGTGGCAACACAGGGAAGTCCAGAGGCTGGGAAGGAGAAGGGTGAGGTGAAGACAGCCTCAAGTTGGCCAGGATTTTCCCAACCTTGTGGCTCTGTGTGGTCTTTGTGACTTCTCAGAGAAGGGCAAAAACATCTTAGGGCACCTGACTGCCCCCCTCCCCAGTTCTCCTTTGCCTCACCCCCTCTTCCTCCAAGCTATGAGTTCTATTACCTTTAGTGCCAGGAATAGGTTTTGGAGAAGAATGTTGAAACCACTTTGCTCGATTTCACGCAGGGGGTGGAAGATGTAGCTGGAGAGATCTTTCTCCATAGCCTTTGACTCCTTGTCAGTGTAGGTCCTGAAAGGAGGAGAGGGAGGCTGCTGTAGCTACTGACCCAAGCCCAGAACAGACCACACTGAAACCCTTGATTAAGCTAACCCTCTTATTTTATTTTTATTTCTGATGCTAATCTTTTTAAGAATTTATTTTATTTTTAATTTATAGAATAAAACAAGCATTTCCATAACAGTATGATAAAAAAAAGATGATTGCACATGAAACTGCAAATCTATTATGTATAACTTGCTATTCCTTGTAAATATATAATAAAGTTACTCTAAAAGACCACAGGTCTTGGAACATTATATTTCTTATTTTATAAAGGAAGAAAAGGAGACCCAGAGAAGGAAAGAGATTTCTCTAAGATTACACAGAGAGTCAGTCAGTGGCAGTAAGTACTCAAACCGTGGTCTTCTGTCAAGTTCAGTGGTTTTTTTTTACTGCACTGTGATTCTTGCCGACCCACAGAAAGAGAGGCTTTTCTGAGAAGCTGAGAACAAGCTTCCCAGGGGAACTATCCCCTTGGGAACTGAAGTCCAAGACCCTTATCTTGGTATCTGTCCATGATCTCACCCCAGCCTGTGTTTCTAGACTCATTTTCCTTTGCTCCCTTTATGGAAACTCTGTGGTCAGGCCAGGGCAAGCTCACCAGCAAATATCCTATGCCTTTATTTACACTGGCCTTCCTCTAATTTCCCCTTCTCAAAATGTTCATTCTCATTCTTCAAGGACCAACTCAAATCCCTCTTTCAGGGAGCCTTCCCTGACTACTTCAGTCCATACTGACCCTCCTCTTTCCCCATCAGGAAAAGACAGAGTGGATATGCTGGTGACTGGTGAGATGAGTTTTCTGGTTGAACTCTTTGCCTTACCAATCACCTCTTGGTGGATTTTATGATGCATACTAAAACTTGCTTAACATCTGAATTCTTTATTACACTGATCCTTTTTATAGGGCTTCTTCCACTTGTGGATTTTATGATACTTAGATACTTTACCCATCTCTGAATTCTCTACCACACCATACTTAGTAACTTTAGGGCTTTCTACATCCCATTAGATTGTAAGTTCCTTGAGGACAGAGATTTGACTTTTACCTCTCCTTGTATCCCAAGCACTTAGCGTGGTGCCTGGCATGTAGTAGGCACTTAATAAATGTGTTTTGATTGATTGATCACCTAAGCCCTACACAGGGTTCTGGTACTTACTCTGCCACTATGTGACTTCAGATGTCACATCTCCCTGAGCCTCAGTTTTCTCTTCTGTAAAATGAGGGAGTTGAACTCGATGGTATCTGAGATCCTGTCTACTGCTGAATTCTGTGCTATTTTTTGCACTTCTCCAGTGAAACAGGAAACTCCCTGAGGCACTAGTCTGCTCCTCCTCTTATCTTCTCAACATCTGAACCAAGCACAGGGCAGAGCACATGGGGTGGAGAAGCAGGAGAAAGCTCAGGAAAGACTGCTTCAGTGACAGAATGCAAGTTCCCCTAAAGTGGTTCACCCTCCTATTTCTTGGGCTTACCTGAAAGTCAGGCAGTTGTTGATGTTGGCCATGATGGTGGCTCTGTAATGCTTCGGTTTGCTTTTCTCCGTGAAGTCTGCAAAGGCTTGTTGGTAGCTGTGGGGTCAATATCCTAATCTTAGAGATGGGGAAGCTGGGGCCCAGAGGGGGAAAGAAACTGGTTTCCAAATTACAAAGCAAATGACTGGCAAAGGCTAGAATTTCAGAATTGTAGGGATCCAGGCCTTGAGTCCTTTTCTTTTCTCTTGTGCCCCCAGGGATTGGGCAGAGAGGGGGTGAGCCCAGCCCCAGGACCCCCAGTGCCCCACCCCTGAAGAGACATACCTTTTCAGGAAGGAGGAGAATTTAGCCATCAGCAGTGGTTTCATTTGTTCACCCAGGGCCCTTGTGTCAGCCTTGACTTGTGCCGCGGAGATAATCTATGGGAAGAAGGTGGTTAGGAGGAGAGAAGGCTGGGAGTACAGGCCTAGAGTTGAGCAGATCTAGAAAGACGACTTTGCTCCTGGGACTTTGGCTAACAGGGATAGAGGGTTATGGGAATGCATACGAGCCTTCTTACCTAGAGAGAGGGAAGACTGTTGGGACTATGAGATAAAAGCAAAGGCTGCCTGGGCTGGATGGGGAAAGGAGGTCTGAAGGCTGTAGGATAGCTCACCCCCAAAGACCCACCTCATCCTGCTCGAAGGAACGTGAATATATGAATATATGTATGTGCAAGTGTATGTATACACTGAGGATGTATGCAATTAACCGGTGTTTATTAATTGATGAGTGTGAATGGTGAGCAGTTATCTGTGTGTGGGGGGAGGAGAATATGTGAGCATATATTTTTAAAAATCATAGGATTTAGAGTTAGGAGGGACCTTAGAGGATCTTCCAAGTTTGGCCCCCTTATTTTACAGAGGAAGAATGAGTCCCTGAGAAGAGAAGGATATAGTTGCTCAAAGTCAAACAGTTACTCAATAGCAGAGATAGATTTAAAACTTGTGTCTTCTGACTTCAAAGCTAGCTCTCTGGCCATTACAAGTTTGGCTGCATGTTTGGGGTTTTTTTTGAGGGGGGGATGAGGTGAGGGAGGGGGCAAGGGGTAAAATGAGAACCAGGAGTACATAGTGATGTTAGCTAGGTATGTGTACACGGATAAAGATGGTATGTGAGAGTGAGTGTGTGTTAGGAGTGAGCTGCCCAGGCCATCGGGCCCAGTGTGCCATGTGACATACATACATATGTGTCGGCACGTCCAGGTATGTGTAGATATGTTGGAGAAGGGCCACAATAGATCTAGACTTGCTTCTGTGCATATTCTCACACACACCTTGCCTTTGACACTCAGGGCTGTGTATCTAGGTACTAAGCATGCATATGGATGGATGCTTGAATGGGAAATATGTCCGTGTATTGCTTACCATCTCAGGGAAGGGGGAGGGGAGGGAAGGAGGGAAGGGTAGAATTTGGACCTCAAAACTTTCAAAAATGTTTTAAAAATTGTTTTAACATATAATTTGGGAAAAATAAAATATTATATAAAAATTTTTAAAAGAATTATGTTTGTATTTTGGGGGGCCAAAGCCACAGTACTTGGACATG
The DNA here is from genome assembly GCF_900497805.2 of Vombatus ursinus. Lineage (NCBI taxonomy): Eukaryota > Metazoa > Chordata > Mammalia > Diprotodontia > Vombatidae > Vombatus > Vombatus ursinus. Next base: position 11,549,131 of record NW_020947062.1, on the reverse strand, counting down.
CATAAATTATGTTCCATATACATGGATGTTATGCCTCTGTGTTGTGAGGAAAGTGGGGAGAGAAAGGTTGTTCCATTACCTGTATGATGTCAATTGGGAGCTCACTGTGGAAGTACCCTTCTAGATTCATGGGCTCCTCGTCCTCTGACCATCTCTCTACTTCTAGCGCCAGCCCTCGCATCATCAGTTCCTGGACGTTTGCCTAGGTAATAGGAGGAGGTACCCAGGTGATCTTGGGAACTTGTTGGTGGTAGGTCCTGCCTGAGGACAAGGGGATAGTGGCTATCCCCATTCTCACCCTGTATTGGCCCTGAGATCCCAGTGGGATGGGGGATATTGGAGGAAAGAATAGAGGAAAACGTACTGGATGACTTGGGAATCAGAAGACCTAACCTTGAGAAAGTCCCTTGCCCCTTCTGGGCATTAGTTTCCTTATCTGCACAATGAAGGGGTTAGGCTAAATGACTTCTGAAGTCCTTTCTGACTCTAACATTCTATAATCCTATGATTTTTTTTTTCTGAGCCTCAATAGCATCCTTTGTCAAATATTGGCAGCTAAATTACCTCCCTACCAGAGCTTTTCCAAGGACAGTGTTTGGAGACAGCACTGTAGTTAAGTGAGTTATTATTATTATTGTTATTATTTGCCACTCGTGGCCAGCTTTGAGTCATCATGGTGAAAGAAGAAAAATGTTAGATTTAGAGTCAGAGCTTTGGGACTCAATTCCCAGCTCTGATGCTTACAAACTACTAACTACTGCTTACTACCTCCCCAACTTACTAACTTTATGTGATCTTAGGCAAGTTACTTTTCTTTTCTGAGCCTCAGTTTCCTCATCTGTAAAATGAGGAGATTAAACTAGACAGGAAAACTTTTGGTTTGCATGACTGACATCATAACCATCATGATGGAAAATAAAAATATCTTTACACATTTATGAGTCACTGAAACTTTGTAAGTACTTTTTAGTACTTTGACTATTATCTACATCCCCACCTCCAACTTCTATCCCCACCCAATGCAGGAATCATTACTCTTATTTTACAGAAGGAGAAACCACAGCTTAGGGAGGGGAAGGGTTGTACCCAAGATCACACAGTAAATTAATGGCATAGGCAGGACCCTAAGCCAGGGCTCCTGACTCTCAGTCTGGGGGTGGTGGGTGATTCTCAATAATTCTTCCTCTCCCCTCCCATTGACCTTCTCTCAGCCAACCTATGAACCCCAAGAACCTCTACTCCTCTCCTTTACTGTCCCTACCCAGACTCCCAGATCAGGCTCTCCTCCTCATCCTCGTTTCAGACCTCCAGCCTTCTTTCTGGTTTCTAGTCCAAAATCACATCAGATCTACCTTTCAGAGAGCCAGGATTGGAACCCACACTAACACTTCATGACTTACATCCATTTGTGCATCCAGCTCCTACACACATACATACACACATTCTCTCTCTCTCTCTCTCTCTCTCTCTCTCTCTCTCGTGATTTGCCCAGGGTTACACAGCTAGTAAGTGTCAAGTGTGTGGTCTGAGGCCGGATTTGGTCCTCCTGACTCTAGGATCTGCGCTGTAACCACTGGGCCACCTACCTGCCCCTGCCCCTATCTTTCCTCACTACATATCTGTTTCCTGTACCTCTCTCCAATTTTCTCTCTCCCATCTCTCTGCTTCTCTCTCTTCATCTTTTTCTTTCCTTTGTTTCTGTCTCCCTAACTCCCCCCTCCTTTGTTTTTCTCTCCTCTCCCTCCTTTCTATTGCTATCTCAGTCTCCATATTTTACCCCTTTCTTCTTTCTACTCCCCTTCCCCTTATCTTTCCATTTCTATTTCTCTCATTTATTTAATTTTTGCTTCCCAAAGACAGAGAATTCTCTACATCTCTATCTTTTCCCCAGTTCTTCCCCTTTATTTCTCTGTTGAGAAAAGAGATTGGAAATTCAAATTTTAACAACATATTAAAGGCCCAATATATAAAATATCCTGTGCTCCATGTTAGGACACAAAGATAAAAAAATGACACAGTCCCTGTCCTCAAGGAAAGTACAGTCTAATAAGGGGCAAGGAGTTATGACTAGACCTGTGATTTCACCGGTATAGGGAACCTCCTGGTGACCAAACTTGGTCGCCATTTTTTTTTTAGTATGAGAGATTAGCGTCAGACACTGAGAGGTTAGTTGACTTGCCAAGTATCACACAGCTAGTATGTATCAGAGGCTTACATGTCAATAAGTATGGTACAAGACAGAATGTGAAAGGGGCAAAAGAGAGAGTCAAAGTGCTCTGAGAAATGTAACTTAAGCATCTTTGTCTTAATTTCTCCAGATTTCCATTTTTCCTCTCCCCATCAATTCTCTTTTGTCTCTTCTACCATCTATCTGCTTTCTCTTTCTTTCTGTCTCATCTCTCACTCTTTCCCTTCTTCTAATTTTTTCCCTGCCTCCACTCTCTCTCCTCCTAGTTCTTTTCCATTGGGGACTGGAGGAAATAGTTTGGGAGCACCTCTTTGTGAATTAAAGCCAGTTACTTATTCCCCTTTCCCAGTGGGCTAAGATTAGGAAGTCAGTTACTAGCCTCTTCAATTCCTGTCCCAAACTAGTCTGGCATGGGAGAACAGAGAGAAGAGGGATAGGTGTGAAGAAGGGTTAGGGAGAGAGGGACCAGAGCACATCAGACAGCACCACTCTTACCGTCTCATTAGATATGTAGTCGACTTCCAGTTTTCGGGTCTTTTTGGGTGGCAGGAGGCTCCCCAAGCCAGCTGCTTGAAGCTCCTCTGATAGCTTGGGATGATTGATGATGTCACTGATAGCAAAAACAAGGAGAAACCCAGAAATGAAGGGCCTGTGAACAAAGAAGGCTTCCAAGGCTGGGACACCTCCTTCTCATCTCTTCCATACAGAACTGATCATGGGGCTAGCCATGTGGATGGTCTCAAAAGCAGAGGAAGAGATCCAGACCCGGTACTCAGGGAGCTCACAGAATCATGGAATCTCAGAACTGGAAGGGCTCTCAGTAGCCATTTTGTCCAACCCATACCCCAGAAAAGAGTCCCATTACAACACATGAGACAAGTGATAATAAGTTTTTGTTTGAAGTGAGATGGCATCCACTGCCTCCCCAGGCATCCCATTCCACTTTGAGACAGCTCTAAATGTCAGGAAGAGTTTCCTGATATCAAAGCCTAAATTTGCTTCTTTTAAATTTCTATCCATTGCTCCTGATTCTGTCCTCTGGGGCCTTGCAGAAGATAGCCTTTTAAGTACTTCAGGTCAGTGATCATATTACCCAGAGCCCTTCTCCAGGGTAAATATCTCAGTTTCATCCTACAAATTCCCATTATGGCATGGACTTGAGGAAGGCTGCTTGAAGCCCTTCATTGTTGTGGGGACCCTTCTTGGATAGTTCCCAGGTATCCTTCTTAAATGTCCTTCTTAAAATGTGATACCCAGAACTAAACACAACAGTCCAGATGAGGTCTGACTAGGGCAGAATATTAGAGTGTGGGAGAAGAGCAGATCCAAGCCCTACCCCTTAAGGAAGCTCATAATCTAGGGGTGACAGAAGAGAAAGGTGAGGGCAGGGAGGAAAAAAAGCATTTATGAAGGGGATACTATGTACCAGCAACTGTGCTAAATGCTTTACAAATATTTCATTTGATCGTCACAACAACACTGGGAAGTATTTTTATCCCCATTTTACATATGAGTAAACTGAAGCAGAGGTTTAAATAAATGACTTGCCCAAAGCCACACAGCCAGTAAGTGTTTGAGGCCAGATTTGAACTCAGGTCTTCCTGATTCCACACCTACTCTGCCATCTAGATGCCTCTAAGAGGAATAGACCTGAGTCCTACCCTCAGAGAGCCCGGTCCGGCTTAGGAGATGGCCTCCAATTAGTCAGGTTAGAGAACAAGACGAGACACAGTGATCAAGGACTAAGAGACCAGCAGCTCACACTCCAGGTTCAGGGAGCTCAGAGGAGGGAGAAATCAGTATCAACAACAGCTCCTATTTATGTGGCACTTAAGGTTTACAAAATGCTTTCCTCATGGTTTGGAAGAGACAGAGAAAAAATAGCCTTAGGCCCCACCCTCAAGTAGCCCACAAGGTATTCACAGGCTACAATTTCCTTCTATGGCCCTCCTCTGAGGTTTGCAAAGTAGTTTCCTCACAACTACCTTGTGGGTATTATGCCCATTTTACAGATGAGGTTAACTGACTTGCATCCATAGTCACATAGCTAGTAAGTGCTGGAACTGTTATTTGAACTCAATTCCCACACTGTCTCCACTCTTTTATACTGCTTCTTCAGTTCTCCAGAGAGATTTCTCCTCCATTATCATCTTTTAATTCTCATGAGGCATGTCAGGCCAGGATTAAGATCCCTATTTTGCAGATTGGAAAGCTGAGGAAACTCAGCTGCAAGGTCATGAAGCAGGTGAGCAGGGTGGCAGAGCTGAAGACAGAATCTGGGCTCCTGACACACGGACTTTGCTCTATCCTCTAGAGCCCTGGGTGGCCTGATGCTCAGTCCCCCAACTCAGCTCAGGGGGTAAAGGGCTCGGAGCATAAGGCTGGCTAGCCCTTAAGGAGCACAGAAAAGCCAGGCAGCCATGACCAGCAATGACTGGAATGGCCCCTCCCCCCTCCCCCCATCCCAGGAGGCATTTAGGCCTGACCCTGTCAACCATTCGTTCCTCCTGTCTAGGGGCAGATTGTGTCTGCAGCCAGTGCAGGATGCTAAGTTGGCTCCGTTTGGGTGTGGAGTGGGTCTGAGGTTCCAAATTATCAATCTCGCCTCTCTTCCCCTCCCAGCCCAGGCTCAGCTGGCAGGAGCAGCTGTCTTTAGAGTCCCAGGGGAAACCTTGGTAAAAATGTCAGGGACAACACTTGGGCTGGAATCCCAGAGGTTGGAGCCTCAGCAACCAGGCACACCTGGTCTCAGCCAAACTGATCCCTCTCCTCCTGATGTCCTCCCCCTTAAAAAGCTCCTTCTTCCTCATCTCCATCTCTCTCCTTGCCCACTCCATTCCCTCCTCTTCCCAAACCCCTGTTGTCTCCAGGTCCTTGTAACCCTGTAAGTTGTAGTAGATGGGAAACTGTAGCCAGCTAGGGATCTATCAGGGTTACTCCTTCCATAAACTGATAGATACACTGACACCCCAAAAGTGGGGGAGTGAGTATGGATCATAAACCTAGAACTTCAGGGCCGAAAGATATTAGAGGTCATCTCATCCAACACCATTGCTTTACAGATGAGGAAACTGAGGCCCGGGGGGGGGGAAGTTGCCTAAGGTCATACAGCAATGCTAAAACTAAGGTTAGAACCCAGGGCTCTGTCTACTAAAAGTGAGAGTTGTCCACCTAGGAACCTGCTCTTTATTTGCATTTATTTAAATTACATGAAATTTGAAAGTCAGATTCCCCAGTATGGAACACTCCTCCCATCCACATTATGGGGTGGTGGTGGAAGGTTGGGAGGGAGTAGTAGAAGGAGTGTAGTAGAAGGAAAGCTGGACTTGGAAGCAGAGGGCCTGAGTTCAAATCTCTTCTCTTTCACTTACTACTTGTGCAACTTTGGGCAAGTGACTTAATTTCTCTGGGCATCTATTTCCTTATGAAGTGAGGGGATTGAACTAGAAGGTCTGTAAGAGCCCTAGGACACCATAGTTTGTACAGTACAGGGCCTGGAGTCAGGAAGACTCATCTTCCTGAGTTCAAGTCTGGCCTCAGACACCCACTAGCTGTGTGGCCCTGGACAAGTCACTTAACCCTGTTGCCTCAGTTTGCTCATCTGTAAAATGAGCTGGAGAAGGAAATGGCAAACCACTCCAGTATCTTTGCCAAAACCAAAACAAAACAAACAAATAAAAAACAAAAACAACCCCCCCCCCAAAAAACCCCCAACAACTCAAAAAGAGGTCACAAAGAGTCAGACGTGACTGGAAGACAGCTGAACAATAACAACAAAAGATCCCTTTCCAGCTTGCAATCTAGGATGTTATCCAGGACGCCAAGCTGCCGTGTTATCCAGGCTCCTAACTCTCCTCACGATGCCAGGAGGTTTTTTGGCTCTGGGCCAAGGCACAACCTTGAGGAGGAAGTGAACAGCCACTGTCTGCTGCAGTCAGGAGACCCGAATTCTCATCCTGGCTCCACTCCTGCCTTGTTGTGTGACCCTGAGTAAATCACTTCCCCTCTGAATCTTTGCTTCCTCTTCTGTCCCAAAGGGGAAAACATCAGCCCAGCCCTGCACCTCCCCACGGTGCTGGTGTGAGAATCAAAGGCAGAGTCACAGGCTCTGAGCCCAGGGCTGATGATAAGCATTCATCCGAAAGTGGGAGATAATGTTTATCAGAGCTGCGTGAGTGGGGGAGTTGGTTATCTTCCCAAGAGGTGTTAGAGAGTCTGCTAGAGTAAACACAGCTGTCTGGAGTACATTCCATCCTCCTCCCTAGTTCAGCCTCAGGTTCTAATTTCTGAACAAAGTAGGTGATCCCCACGGCTATTCTTCCCTCCCTAGGCAGCCTCTAGTCCCAGATCTCTTAAAGGGTCCAGTGACAAGGGACCAGGGTTTCCATTTAGTATTTTTGAGTTGGAGAGGACCTTAGACACCAGCTAGTCCAACTGCTTTATTTTATAGAGGTGAAAGCTGAGGATCAGATTTAGGGAAGGGACTTGTCCAAGGTCACACGGCAAGTTAATAGGATAACTGAGGTTTCAAGTCAGATCTTTCAACTCCAAGCCCAAAGATCCAGTCTCATTCAAAAGAAGACACAAAGAACACACAGATATTACCTCCTCCCCCATCCTTCTGCTTTCCTGGACCACCCAATATGTCTTCCAAACCTCTCCCACACTGTGCAGGCAGGCAACTATCTTAGTATCTCAGAACTGTAGTGAGGCTCTCTTTGGGATTCTGGGAGTTAGGAGACCTGGGTTCTAATCCTGATTCTGATACTGATCTGCTCTGTAACATCAGGTAAATCCCCTTCCCTCTCATCACCTCAATTTCCTTATCTGTAAATGAAGGGATTGGAGTAAAAGATTTCTAAGGTCCCTTCTGGAAGTGACATTCTATGAGACCATCTACCTGGCCAGCCTCCTTGCCCCTCTCTCTACCTTCTCACCACCTCAGCACTGTTCTGAGGCTAAGACGATGACAAAACATTTTAAGAAAATAGGAAGCTGTATTACAGGTGTGAGAGTATTGTAAGCTCCATTACGGCAAAGGGAAAACCTTATCTTAATTGTATACTTTCCCAAATGACTAGGCACAGAGCTTTACACAGGATAGATGCTTAAAAATATGTGGTATTAGTTGAAATTGGCAGGGCAAATTGAGAGGGGTTGCTTTACTCCAGAACCAGATTATAGAGGGAGAAGAAAGAGAGAGGCAGGAGAGGAGCAAGAGGATAGGATTGGGTTCTAGGCTCTAAAAAACTTAAACGGGTCTCTAGCTCTCTCCCAGGCATAGACTTCCACAGTGGTCCTTCACTTCCTGCTATCTCACTCCCTGGGCCTCTTCCTCCATTTTGTTATTGTTCAGTTGTTTTCAGTTATAACCAATTCATCATGACCCCATTTGAGGTTTTCTTGGCAAAGATACCAGAGTGGTTTTTCATTTTCTTCTCCAAGTCATTTTATAGATGAGGTAACTAAGGCAAATGGGGTTAAGTGACTTGCCCAGGGTCACACATGTAGTGTGAGGTCAGGTTTGAACTCAGGAAAATGAGGCTTCTGTACTTCAGGCCCAGCACTCTATCCACTGTACCACGGAGCTGTCCCTTCTTTCCCTTGCTGACCACCAAACCTGGATGAGATGGGGAGGCTAACCTCTCATCCCACCTAATAAGAGGCCAAGGAAGAGGAAAGCTAAGAGGGAGCAGGATATATGTTGAATAAGATGGAATTTTGGGAGACAAGTAGACTATATAAAATAAGGATCATCAGATATCACTGTTTTAGGGTAGAAGGTTCCTATCACTGAGGAAAACCAGAGTTGCTCCAACCTGGCCTATAACCAGGTCCCTGCTTCCCAGAAGGACGAACCCAGTAGCCCCACCCTTCTTTCCAGTGGGATGAACTGGAAACTAGTGGACTCAGGTTCTACTCTGAGCACTGTTACCAAATCAGTGTGAAGTATATATATGTGTGTGTGTGTATATATATATATGTACAATTATAATTTATGTATAATATATAACGCACATATAATAATACATAATCGTATGGGAGAGGGAGGGAAAGACAGAGAAAGAGAATGAGAATTGGGCTAGATGGTCTTACAGCTTGTACATTTTCTTTGGTACTTTGCTCAGAGTAACAATTCTATAGCCTATGTACAGTTTCTGATGTGATCCTCTAGAGTTCTATGTCCCCTGGTCTTGGAATTCCAAATTCTAGGCTTTTCATAGTTCTACCTTCTACAGGTCTGTGGTTCCAAAGCAGCTGACCTAATTGTGAGGGAGAAGAAGGGGAAGGACTGTAACACAAAATGCCCCACTAAGTCATAGGATTTAAGGCCTTGGATATCTAGTCCAATCTCATTTTACAGAAGAGGGTACTGTCATACTACACCTCCTCTAGCTATCACCTCCCCTACTAGATTAGGTAAGTTCCTGGTGGGCAGGTCCCATGTATTATCTTTACATCCCTAGCATGGATGTAAACCTAAGCCTTTGTACATACTTCACAGATTGCTATGGGAGTACCTCCGCTAAAGTAGATTGTACTCCTTTCTCTGTTCTCTCAGTAACTATATGGGAGTCACTGAGGACAAAAAATTCCACTGCACTGAACTTAGCTAAATTGGGCTTTCATAAAGAACATTAATTGTCGAATGCCTCACAAGCCCAAATTCCGCAAGAGCTGCTCGAAGCAGATTAAAATTTAATTGGGAAGTGTTTAACAAAATAAATAAAAATACAATACAACATAGATAATATTGATTTGTGGTTTTCTAAATTAATTTGCTACCCACAGAGATCCTCTCTATTGAGTTTGATACCACTGGTCTAACAGAGGGATAAATGGGTCATAGAACATCTGTATGTAGTATGTGATTAATAAATACCTTGTGGAATGGATTAGACTGGTATACTTGATTCAGAGGGAGAAGGACAAACCCTGAGTCAGGGTATAATCTTAGGTGATGTGGTCATTGAGTTTCAGTTCCAGAAGAAACCTTAGGGATTTGACCTCCTCATATGACAATCATAGACAATAGAACATCAGAACTGTAAGGGCTACTGGGGATTATTAGATTGCTACTCACTCATGTTATAAATGGGCAATCTGAGGTTGGGGAAATGACTTGTCTAAGGTCACAGAGGTTACAGTAAATAGCAGAGTAGAGATTTGAACCCAGATCCTCTGGTTCTAAATCCAGAGCTCTTTTCAGGACAACAGATAGACAGATATACATATCTACATTCTGTGTTCTTCACTTACTTTGGGTAGAGGTTCTTCACCCAGAGAAGCAGGAGGGAGGTGTCTTGATCATTAAGCTCAAACTGAGTCATGGCGGTGAGTTGGCTTGAGAAGTAGTTATGATAGCACGTGGCATAGGTGCAGAACACATTGAACTCAGCTGGGTAGAGGGGCTGGAGGCGCTGGGCCACAGCCAGAAGGTCTTCCTTCATTGTCTTGCCCATGTACAGGAAGCTCTGGGCAGCCTCTGAGCTGGCCTCCATGCCTTCTGGCCTGGGTCCATCCAGGATTGCGGAGGGGGGCCTAGTCATCCGCTCCTCCACTGAGTCTTTCACATTTTCTTGCCACCGCTTGAGCCAGTGCCGGGGCCGGGTGGTCGCCAGGACCGAGGGGCCCCTCTCCTCGGCTGCCACTCTTTGGTCCTCCTGCTCCTGCTCCAGGATGACATTCAGGGCCTGGAGCAGCAGCTCAGGCTCATTCTCCAGAGGCCGGCGAACCACACGCAGCACGGCTGACCACAGCAGTGTATAGAGGGCCTCCACCTTGCTTTGCTGGCAGATCAGATCCTCCTCATTCATCCCAGTTGTGTCCTGTACCAACGCTCGCTCCAACATCAGTAGGTGAGGCGCCATCTCCAGCCGCTCCTGTTTTAGTGCTGAGTAGAGCTCCTCCACTGTCCCCAGGGGGAAAGAGGGAGTTAGTCATGCCTGGGATTCCTTATGGGTCCTGATAAAAGAGGGGGTTCTTACATCCTCTGGGGGGAAACATTCATTCAAAGGGATTATTCAGATCAGGGAGTTTAAAACTGTGGGACCCCTTGGGAGGAGGAAAGTGAGGGTCAGAGGTGAGAAGTGATTTGTCCAAAATCACTTAGCCAATAGGCAGCAAAGCTGGAATTGGAACCCAGGTCCTCTGACTTCAAATTTATTGTTCCTCCTACTTTACTACACTGCCTGCCTGGTATTTCCTTGGGTTTTTTACCTCCTTGACTGGAAAGGAAGGTGGCAGCATGATGAATGTTGGCCCTGGTCAGAGGACTGAGGGTTGAGTCCTAATTCTGACATTTCCTGACTGTGTGACCTTGCCCGTGGAGTCCATGCCCACTCTGATACATACTGGCTGTGAGACCCTGGACAAGTGACTTAAGCTCTCAGTGTCCTGTGCAGCTTGCTCCCTCAGGCCAATGTGAGTCAGGCAAGGCCCAAGGTCCAGATTTAGACCTTTCACACATGTTTAGAGCACTCTACCATTTACAGGCCTCTCCCTCCATCTCTTCTCTTATCATAGATTTACATCTGAAAGGGAACTCAGAGGCCATCCAGTACAACTTTCTAATTTTACACATGAGGAAACTGAGGCTCAGAGTGGGTAAGTGACTTGTACATTATCACACAGCCTTTAGGTGCCAAAGGTGGGATTTGAACCCAGGTCTTCCAACCTCCAGGTCCAGAACTCTAGCCATTCTATCATGTTGCCTCTTATAATAACTGAAATTTACATATGGCTTTAAAATGTGCAAAATGCTTTATACACTTTCCCCTCATGACCCTCACAAAAGCCTATGACGTAAGTAACAAAGGTATTATTCTTCCCATTTTTCATGTGAGGAAACTGAGACTCATATTTTAAATAACTTTAAATAATATTTTAACATAACTTTAAATAACTATGGTTACATAACTAATGTCTGAGGTAAGATTCAAACCCAGGGATCTCCAAGTCTAGCACTCATTCCACTATACCACACTGCCTCATTATGATGGCTCTGGGAGCAAAAAGGGAGTAAGCACTTATGTAGTGCCTACTATATGCCAAGCACTGTGCTGAGCACTTTTTTTTTTACACTTATCTCATTTGATCCTCACAACAACCTTGTGAGGCAGGTGCTATTATTATCCTCATTTTACAGTTGAGGAAACTGAGACAGAGATTTAGTGACTCACTTAGGTTCACACAGCTCTTAAGTGTCTGAGGCTAAATTTGAATTCAAGTCTTCCTGACTCTAGGCCCAGCACTCCATGCACCACCACATGCTTGGGAGGGAGGTAGGACAGGGTTATTATTCTCACTTATTGACAGGGAAACCGAGGCCCATGAAGGTTAAATGACTTGCCCAAAGTAACACAGTAACACAGGTTTAGAGGCAAATCCAGGCCAATCTCACAATTGTTCTGTCCTCAATAACCCCTACTTTCTCTGACAGTTGAGGAGAAATAAGGAGAAGTGAATCCATAAACATTGGTCACAAAGAACTCGGGAAAAGGCCCAGCAAGATACTTTTATTGGTCTTGCCATGTGACCTTGGTCAACTTACTTCCCCTCTCTCATCCTAGATTGTTAGTGGCTTTGGAGAGAACAGTGGGTCTTCTGCCTCCCCCCACCTGTATGTCTCTCCAAGGTAGAGTTCAATTCCTTTAATTCATCAGAAACCAAGTGAAATTAATTTAAAAGATCTTCTGTCCCTGAGCACTGAGTCAAACCTTCCTCATGTCACCTTGGGGCATTCCTCTTCTTTATAACTTACCTGTAGGGGGAGGGGCATCAGGCTTAACCACTGTCTCTGGCACTTCAGCGGTGGGGCCTGAATGACTCTTCTTTCTCATCCCTCTGGTCAACACATCAAACATCTTTATGATTCCTTTCTTCTTTTTCTTCTTCTTCTTCTCATCCTTGTCTTGGGTTGAGACCCTCTCCATATGGGGAGAGAGATCCTCAGAGGAGGCCAGGGAGGCCGTATCAGACTCTGTCTCTGACACTGCCCGGGGCTTTCTGCCAGTAGGGCTGAGTTCAGGCTCGTATTGAGGTGGCATAGAGGGGTTTGTCTGGTGGTCACCTACAGATGTCTGGAAAAAAGTCATCATCTTCATCATTTCAGCTCAGCCCTGTGGGGACAGGAGGGAAGTAACCATCAGATGCAGAGCCCTGTCCTACTAGGCCTGAACCAAAAGCCTACCTCCCTGACTGACAGGGGTTCTGCCCCCATAAACTCTATTTTCTTTTTTCTTCCTTTATTTAGTATTTTATTTTTCCCCAGTTACATGTAAAACATAAACTATTTTTTTCTGACAGTTGAGGAGAAAGAGAAAAATGGCTGGATGGGTCCCAGAATATCTGTACCAAAAGACTTAGAAAAAGGCTTATCAAGATCCTTCTCTTGGACTTGCTGCATGACCTCTCTCTGTGTCACTATCTCCAGAAAGTACAATGGGTCTTCTAATCATTCCTGCCTTTCTGTCTTTTGAAACTGTCTGGCTTGGCTTTTCAAGGTACAGCTCAACCTCCACTTTCTCTCTCTCTTTCTTTCCTCCATTTTCTTTTTTCTTCTTTCCTTTCTCTCTTTCTTTCTGGTTTATATATTTTTAACATTCATCTTTAAATTTTAAGTTCTAAATTCTCCCCCTCCTTCCAGGCTCTCCCCCACCTATTGAGAAAGCAAGCAATATGATATATGTGAAGTCATGTGAAACATATTTCCATATTAGCCATATTGCAAAAAAGCAAGAAAAATTAAGAAAGTGAAAAAATTATGCTTCAATTTTCATCCAGAGTTCATCAGTTCTCCCTCTGGAGGTGGACAGCATTTTCCATCATGAGTCCTTTGGAATTATAAACCTTATCTCTTTCATGAAGCAAGAAAAATTAAGAAAGTGAAAAAAATTATGCTTCAATTTTCATCCAGAGTTCATCAGTTCTCCCTCTGGAGGTGGACAGCATTTTCCATCATAAGTCCTTTGGAATTGTAAACCTTATCTCTTTCATGAAACCTTCCTTGAACCTCCTCCCTCTCCCATCCCTCCTTTCTCTGAACTCTTACAGCACATGTTTTCTTTACCAAGAGTCAAAGGATTTGAGAGTCGGACTAGATCTCTAAGGGTTTTCCCAAAACCCTTATTTATTAATGGGGGAAAACTGTCTCAAGGACAAACATGGATTAGATAGACGACAGAGCCAAGTTTTGACGCCAAATCTAGTGCTGTGTCATTTGGAACTCCGCTATGTGGAAGAGCGGATTTGAAACCATTCCATTTGGTTTTGGTGCCTTGACTAGGTGAGAACACTTATTGATTTAATGAAACACTCAGAGCTGAGTATGAAAAGGACTTGTACGCCTTCTGGAATCAATAGCATAGCCAGGCTGTGAGAGAATGGGTCATGACCTAAGCACTTTGTATGAAGGGGAGAATCTAGCTCAGAAAACCAGAGAAAGAGATTCTGAGCCTCTTATCTGGATTTGAGAGATTGGAGAAAGCATGGCATTTCCATGACATATTCGAGAGGCAAAGGGTGGACCAAGTTGACAGAAAAGGGAGATGTTGAGAGGAGTCTCTGGTTTGGCAGGCATCTCAGAAGGGAGAACCTAGGAAAATCCCAAGAAAAAGTCAGCTCCTTCCAAAGCTTGTCTATACCCAGACACTATAATGTAATCGTATGGTTTCATTACCACATGTTTGCAGTGCACTGAATTTTACCTCAACCGTAAAGAGGCCAGGGGTTAGGATAGACATAAATGGGGGCACCTAGGTGGCGTAGTGGATAGATCACCAACCCTGAAATCAGGAGGACCTGAGTTCAAATCCAACCTCAGACCAAACACTTGACACATACTAGCTGTGTGACCCTGGGCAAGTCACTTAACCCCAATTGCTTTAAAAGAAAAAAAAAAGAACAGCAATAGATATAAATGTAAGATTAGGCAGAAAGCCCAACCCTTGCTTAGGTGTTAGGAATTTTTCTAACTGAAGGCTTGGAATGACTGTAACTGAACTTAGAACTTTTCATCTGAAACAAACTTCTTAAAGCCAAAGTAGAGGAAGCCAAGGGATTTTAGGGGCCATTATATTGCCACCTAAGCTTAAAATAAGCTAGTGATTGTAACAGAGTCTTACAAATATGTCATCCTTAACTGTTCCATGGGGTGAGCTTCTTCCCTCCAACCGGACTGAGATTACTGAGGGTAGAACTGTCTGGACAAGAGAATGGAAGACAGGGATAATAGGACAGAACTTTTTCCCAAGCTAAAATGGACCATTCATTTATAATTGGAAGAAACCTCAGAGACCACTGAGTCCAACTCCGTTATTTTTACAGATGTGGAATTTGAGGCCCACAAAAGTTAAGGTGACTTTCTCAGAGTTCCATAGCTAGTAAATGGCTAAGATAGAATCTGACCCCATGTCTTCCTGAGTCCAAGTCCAGGGATCTATTCACTGTTGCCTCTGTAAATCATTTAGTGAATTCAATTCTCCATTGAAAGGAGCTGCCTGAGGTCCCAGAGAAGGGGGAATGTTTGATTTGTCCAAGATTAAGTAGTAAGTTAGTGGCGGAACCTGAATGAAAAGCCCAGACTTCCTAATTCCCATGCTGCTTCCTAATTCACTACACTGGGCTAAAACCAGACCCCACAGAAGGTCTTCCTTCCACTGGCTCCACAGCCATTCCCAATAAACCTCCAAGCGTTAAGAATCAGTCTGACCAAGCTTGAACTCTATAGCCTGAGGAAGAAATGGGCAGACTGTTGTTAGGAAATCGATATGTCTAAAAGTACAGCCGGTTAGTCCTTAATTATTTATTGGCTGACTATTCCACAAATAAGACACTCTATCTCTGGCTCTGGGCATTTTCTCTGGCTCTCCTCCATGCCTGGAGTGCTCTCCCTCCTCAGCTGTGACTTCCTGGGCTTCCTTTAAGTGCCAACCAAAATCCCATGTTCTAGAAGAAGCTTTCCCTAACTCCTCTTAATTCCAGTGCTTTCCCTCTGTTAATATCTCCAATTTATCCCATACCTGGAATGCACCCTCCCTCCCCCACCTTTGCTCCTTAGAATACCTAGATTCCTTCAAGGCTCAGATCAAGAGCTCTTTCCTACACACAGAGCCTTTCCTGATCCCTTCATTTGTTAGATCCTTCCCCGCAATATTACTTTGTATCTCTTTTGTATATATTTTATATACACTTACTTCTGTATAAGTTGTTTTGCCCCAGTAGAATGTAAACTCCTTGAGGGCAGGGAATGACTCAATTTTATCTTTGTATATCACCACTTAGCACAATAGCTGGCTTTTAGTAGGCATTAATAAATGCTCTTTAGGCTAGTGAATTAGCAAGCTTTATGTCTCTCTCTCTCTGTCTAGAGAGACTCCCCCAGACTAAACAGTTGGTTTCTGGGACCATATAGAACAAGGGTTGAGCAGAAGGATAAGCGTGGAAAGAGTCAGATTTAGAATCAGAGGTTATTTACAGGTAGGATTCCATGGCCTAAAATTCTGTAAGTGAAGGCAGCCCAGAAAAGATGGGAAACTCTTAAGAATAAATTCCAATTTAATATATAAATTGGATATGTATAAATATGTTCAATATATTTGGATATAAAGAGGATATAAAGATATAAAGAGGAACAATTCTGATGTAGAAGCAAATAGGAGATTGTCTAAAGAGAACAATGTGGCTACACAGGGAACTCATCAACTGATGTCAATTTTTAAAAGACATACAGAAAGTGAATCCTCCAGGACAGGTAACAGAGGATGAATACAAAAGTGTGTGACACCGTCCTGGAAGACTAGTGTAATGAATTCTAAAGCCTGAAATGAGCTGAAGCTAGTGAAAAAAAGAGGAGCATCAAAGAAGGGAAGAACCCTGTTCAGTCAGTCAACAAACAGTTAAATATTAAGCACCTACTGTATGCCAGACACTGTGCTAAGTGCAGAGGATTCAAAGAAAGGCAAAAACACATGCCCTGCCTTCAAGGAATTCACATTCTGATAGAGGGGACACCATACAAACAACTATGTATATATAAATATAGATGGTGTAAATGGACCAAGAAAGAGAATTCCAGGCATGGGGTACAGTCAGTGAAAATGTTCAGAGGCAGGAGATGGAGGGTCTTGAGTGAAGAACAACAAAGACAGTAGCACCACTGGACAGTACATGGAGGGGACTAAGGATACTGGAAAAGTAGGAAGGCTCCAGTTTATGAAGGGTTTTAAGTAACAAACAGAGGATTTTTAGTTTTGATCTTGGAGGTTTAGAGAGCCACTGGAATTTACGAATAGAGGAATGATATGGTCAGACCTGTGCTTTAAGAAAATCATTTTGGCAGCCGAGTGGAGGATGGATGAGAGTGGGGAGAGACATGAGGGAGGGAGACCAATTAGAAGCTATTGCAGTACTCCCTGTGGAGGGGGACTGAGGGTCTTCCACCAGGATGGCTGCTGTGGGACTGGCAAGAACGGGATGTAGGGGAGGTGTCGTGAAGGCGGAAACAACAAGTCTTAGCAACAGATTGGAATAGGAAACAAAAGGCTGCAGATGGTGGGAATAGTCCAAGGTTGAGGCTTGGCAGAGCACAGTGGCATGAGGGAGCAAGGGATTCAAGTGAAGAAAATAGTTCACTGTGGTTCACCAGTGGGTTGAGATAGGAAAGGGAGGAGAGTACAGCAGAGGGGATGACTGGGAAGGAACTGAAGAGTGGAGCGATTGTAGGTCACAATGAGGACAAAGGACAGGGTTAGGGGTGATGGGATGAGGATGACAGACCACAGAGAAAGGGCAGAGATGCTTTTGTTTTCTCTAATAAAGAAAATGATCTTTAGACAAGAAAGGATCAAATGAAAATGATTAATAGAGAGTTAATTCCTATGACAAGTAAAAAGTAAAAAGATCAGTTCTTCAATGTACACAAAGCCAGCAGGCTCAGATCAAGAAACTCTGGAGTAAACTGAGAGATGGGACTGCCGTGGTACTGACAGTGATCAGAGAACTTAGCAAGATCTGAGAGAAAGAGACAGCAACTGAAGAATTGCAGAAAGGAAACTGTTTTCCTGATTTTCAAAAGAAGGGAAGAGCTTGCAAGTTCTGACCTTGATGTCAATTCCTGGCAAAATTCTAACACGTATTAATTAAAGGAGGGCAGCTAGGTGACACAGTGCTGGGCATGAAGTCAGAAAGACCTGAGTTCATATCTGGCCTTAGACATTTACTAGCTGTGGACCCTGGGCAAGTCATTTAACCCTGTTTGCCTCAGCTTCTTATCTGTAAAATGAGCTAGAGAAGGAAATGGCAAACCACTGCAGTGTCTTTGCCAAGAAAACCCCAAATGGGGTGGTGAAGAGTAGGACGTGACTGAAATGACTGAACAACAACAGATTAATTAAAATAAATTAAGGGTTGGTTGGAAAAGGAAGCAGGGCCAACATGGTTTCATCAAAGCGGATTAACCTCATTTCCTTAATGCCAGGGTTACTGGACAGGTAGATCAAGGATTACCTAGAGAGAGAGAGAGAGAGTATGTGTGTGTGTGTGTGTGTGTGTGTGTGTGTGTGTGTGTCTCAACACTGAGAGTTGAGGTTTGAAGCTATGAAGATCTGGGTTCAAGTCCTATCTGACGCATAATAGCTATGTGATCCTGGACAAATCATTTCACCATGTCAGTGCTCTAGGCTACAGGTGTCAAACAAGGGGCCCAAGATTTGCAGTGCCACCAGCCATACTCCCAGTGCTTCTTCAACTAGATTAAAATGTAATTGGGAAATATTTAACAAAATAAATAAAACTACAGTAGAGCACAGATAATGTAATTGTGTAGTTCTCTAGGTCAATATGTGTCCCTCAGGTTTCGTGACCCTTGTTTCTATTTGAGTTTGATAACACTGCTCTAGCAAATTTCGAAGACCATAAGTAGCAGAGAAAGTACTGACCTGCATTGGTAGACGGGATTTCCTCACCTGGCAGTTCCCCATATGAATGAAACCACAGATTTAGTCCTTTCTGCTTACCTAGATTTTATTAGAAAAGCATTGGACAAAATCTATCATACTGTTTTTATAGAAAGATAGAGAAATATGGATTCAGTGACTGTATAATGATGGGGATTTAGGATTGATTGAAAGGTCATTCCTGAAGTTGTTGTTGTTCAGTCGTTTCAGTTATGTCTAACTCTTTGTGACCCCATTTGGGGTTTTCCTGTCAAAGATACTGTAGTGGTTTGTCACTCCCAACAGAAGACAAAACCCCAGTCCTCCATCTACCAACACACCACTTGTGGTTGTGCCTTTGCTGTTTCTAGCCCTCGTATCTCCTTGCCCATCTTCAACCTTATTCCTCGCACAGATTCATCTATAGAGCAATGGACTTAGGGTCATGAACACCTTAGTTCAGATCTAACCTCAGATTACTCACTAGCTGTGTCATTTAACTTCTGTCTGACTCAATTTCTTCATCTATAAGATGAGAATAATAAGAGTATTCTCAGGATTGTTGGGAGGTGCAAATGAAAGAATATCTGTAAACTGCTTTGTAAACCTTAATGTGCTATACATATTTATATATATTGTATATAATGTATAATATAATATATAATGTGATATATATATATATACTTATATAGAAGCCAGAACATACCCCCAAAGAAACCATTTTCCAACATATCGAGAACTAAGGGAATCATGCAACAATGATGAAGAAAGAAGAGAAAAGGAAGCTCATATTTGTATAGCATTTTCATAACAAAAGCTGTGGGAAGTAGGTCTATGTACAAGGAATATTCTTCCTCTTTTATGGGTAGGAAATGGAAGATTAACACTTTGATCTCTTTTCCATTTTACAGATGAAAATATCAAAGGGGAATTTTAGAGTTTGTCTTTACAAGCCCACTTCATTTTACAGAAGAAACATTTACACCCAGAGAGGGCAAGGGGCTCCCTCGAGACCACACATCAGAGCAATTGCAGAACATGGCTCCAGGGGGACTGATTTTGGTTCTGTCTTCTTTCCGTTGTAGAAAGTTCCCAAAAGATCAAAGGTTTATTCTATTCAGTCCCAGACCCCAGACCACTCAGGGTGGAGGTTGGGGGAAATACAAGATAGGCCACAGGTGTAGAAACTATTACTTCCTACCTCGCCTTTCATTTAAGTTATTAGCAAATCTGCTTTCTGTGTGGAGCATTTGCCAGAATATATCCTCCTCTGATATCAATCAGCCAACCCCTCCTAAGGCTGGAGCTGGTTTGTTGGAAGTACAGTGTTTGACAAGCAAGACCTATTCCCTACATCCTGGGCAGGCCATGAAGGGCCGGAAAAGTCTAATTTGACATGTACAGGCCAGAGTATCTGTCTCTTCCAGACAGGCAAGGAAAAAAATCATGGGGATCCTTGCCTGGGCCTTCATTGCCTCCAAACTGAATGGATACAAACTTCCTAATTCCCTCCAACACATCCCTGACCTCAGATACTGCTAGAGTAATCTTTAAGAGTTGGAAAGGACCTCAGGGGTCATCTATCTCAACCCTAAGGATCTGAGTAGGAATCTACTCTATAGCAACTGCCTAATGGGAAACTCAGCACCTTGCTAAAGGTTCTTTATCTCTGCCTCTCTTTCCAACCTCAAATACATCCTTCATATGATGAACAGACATCTTTCTTAGTACCTAGATCTGGTCACAACTGCTCCAGGATCTTCAATACTCCTCAAACTTCTCTGCCTGGAATCCAGGGCCCTCCATAATCTGACACCACTCTTAAAAACTTTGCCCCTTTATGCCTCTTTGCCTCCATGTTTCAGCTATATTAGAAGACTCTGTTCCGTGAATGTGCTACTCTTGTACTGTGTCTGTAAGTTCTCACAGTGTCCTATTTCTGGAACATCTTACCTCTCTGTCTTTGCTTGTTGGACTTTGTGACCGTTCAGTCATTCACTCATATCCGACTCTACATTGGCAAAGATACTGGAGTGTATTTCGGTTTGCCAAATAGAGTGGTTTGCCATTTCCTTCTCCAGCGTATCCCTATTTTACAGATGAGGAACTGAGGCAAATAGGGGTTAAGTGACTTGCCTAGGGTCACACAGATGGTAAGATGAGTCTCCCTTACTCCAGGTCTGGCACTCTATCCACTTCACCACCTAGCTGCCCAAGCCAACTTAAATACCTCCTCCTGCAGGAAGCTTCCAGGGAGCTCTTCCAACAGGAGGATATATACGACACATTCCATGTATCACTTGGTTTGTAAGTTTCAAACGTACTTAAAATGTAATAGTGTGTATTTTTACAGTTACCTGTATAGGCGTCTTATCCCCCACTAGATTGTGAGCTCCATCAGAGAAGAAACTGGAGCTTATCAAAACTTTATACCTCCCTTAGTGCCCAGAACAGTGGGTTGTTTGGGATCATATGCTTAAAACTAAAAGGCACCTTAGAGATCATCTAGCTTCTAGCCCATCTTGTTACAGACAAGGAAACTGAGGCCCAGAGAAGTTAAGCAACTTGCTCAAGGTCACACTGAAATATTATAAGTGGCAGAACTAGAATTTGAACCCATGTCCCTCTGACTACAAATCTTAGGCTTTGCTCCAGGATACCACACTGCCAGGGCTTTTCAGAGTAGAAGTTTAATAAATACAGATAGATTGAAAAGAATACCTGTGGCCCTATTTACTTCCTCTCTGCCTGCCTCAAATCCTGTTTAGCCTTTAAGGTGAAGGTCATGCCTTTCCTTCTTTCCTGGAAACCTTCTTTGATCAATCCATATTGATATCTCCCTTCTCAAGCTCTTGTCACAAAACCTCGGTATTTTAGAAGGGAACTTGGAAATCTCAAATCCTTTCCTCCTCTGTCCTCCCAGTACAAGAATTTCCTTTATAGATTCCCTGACCATAGATAACTTAGAAGTTGGGTCATCCAACCCCTATTCTCTACCCCTTCTCCCTTGAATACCTCTAGTAATGGGGAATTCTCTATCATGGGAGGCAGCTGAATACACTGCTGGACAGCTCTGATGATTAATTCTTCCTTTATTGAATCAATATCTCTCCCTGTCCCACAAAACTTCCCCACTCACTGCTCTGCACTGCTCTCTGCTCACCTCCCTTTGTAGCCGTGGTTTTCTAATGCTATAGGCATCTGCTGCTGTGGAAAAAGGAAAAGGTTACCTGTACCAGAAGTGATAGCCTGAGGGATTGGAGATTTCCCCTAGAATGATGGTAGCAGAAGGAAGGATGATTTGGAGCCAGGGGACCTGGGTTCGAATTTTGGCTATGGTATTTATTAGCTGTGTGACCTGGTACAAGTCATTTACCCGCTCTGTGCCTCAGTTTCCTCCTCTGTAAATTGAAGGGGTTAGACTACACTATATAATCTCCAAAGCCTTTAGGAATGAATTCTTTCAAACTGAGGCTGGCTCTGAAGGTATTTGGTAATAGCCTACCCTGCACCCCCAAGCTCTATCTCCTAAGTTAGGCAAGAGGCTCTGAGATCCAAAAAGACTGGAGGACAGGGGCAGCAGGTTCCTCTAGCTCCGGGTTCCTCAGCCCACCCCATTTTCAGCTGAATCAAAGTGTGCCCTTTTCCAGAAGACGCTTAATCGGTTTTGCAAACAATATCATATTACAGTCCTGCCCTGTCTGGCAGGGGACAGAGTAGAGATTTTTCAGGAACAGAAGAAACCTCAGTTTCGTCTCCCTCCACCAATAGAAACGGGTTTTACCTAAGTCCACCAAAGAATTTTTAGACCCCTCTCGTCTGAACTGCCTTATCCCTCTTCCTAGTCACCAGAGCAGGTACCCATCCCCCTCTTTTGATCGTGGAAGTACCAAAGTGAAGTCAAGGTAGAAATGAAGGCAGGAGGATACTGACTTGTAAACCGGCCGGGCGAAGCAGGAATGGGATTGAAATCCAGGACTCCCTATGCCCAGCCTGGGACTCTCCCTGTCCTCAAGAATCTTGCACTTGCTCCTGGGGTGGAGACTCGGAAAGGGGTAGAAAGGGAAATTTCTTTGGGCTGATAGAAGAGTCCTGGTGACCAGCCAAGAGTTAGGTCTGGTAGCAGCTACATGTAACGAAAAAGGGAACCAGCTGCGCGCCTAGGGGAAAGGGCACTCACTGTGTCTGCGCGTCTTGTTCCAGTCTGGGGAGCGAGAGATGAGAGGCTCTCTGCCTCTGCTCCAGCCGTATGTGACCAGGTCAGCTCCCTGCGGTCCCACTTATAGAAAGCCAGCTGGGCTCCCGGCCTTGGGGCTCCCGCCCCTTGCCCCACCCCTTGGCTGCAACCGCGGAAAATCCGCTCGGGCGTGACTCAGTTGGCTCGGGTGAACTCCCCTAGGGAAGAAACCGCCTGCCCCCGCGGAGGTGGACCCAAACAGCGGTTCCTACATTCCCAGAGGATCACAATTGGTCAGCCACCTCCCATCGTCAAGGACAGCGGGTTCCTTGGAGGCTGTCCTGAAATGCTGGGGCGCAGTTCTCTTTTTGTGACATCATGGTTCTGGTCTCATTTTGCTCCTTTTTGTTCCTTTTTTTTTTTTCTAAGCTGGAAAAAAATCCTCGGGGGATCCAACCAGGCTTTCTCCCTAGCTTTAGAAATACGGCAAGTCTTAAAATCGGAGTCTGAGATTTAGAGATGGAACACATGCAGTCCAACCCCCTTATTTTACAAATGAGGAAACTGCAGTGGAAAAGACACTTAGATCTGGGGTCGGAAGACCCACAAGACCCATGTTCAAACCCTGTTGTGCTTCTTACTGTGTAACCTTGGGCAAAGTCCTTTCTGCTTTCTGGATCTGTTCCGTTATCGGTAAAAAAGAAAATGGCTTGTGTCACAGGGAAAGAAAAAGGGGGGCGGGATGGAGATGGAGAGAAAATTGTGACAATCCTGTGTGAAATCGAGACCTAAAGAGGTGACCAAGTTCATAGAAGTAATAAGTGGTGTTGGGATTTGACACGAAGTCTGTCTTGGTCTCCAAATTCAGCGCTCTTACTTGCTCATTCTCTTCGTCACTCATTGGAGGGCGTGGGAGGAAGCTCACTATATGAGGTTCTGTTACGGGGAAGACAAGCGGAGGGCACCACAGGAAAAACTCTCTCTATTTGGGCCAGAGTCGTGAGATAGGCTGGACAGAAGAGAAGTTAATCTAAGTCTTAGACTAGAGTATGAGTCTAAGGGTCTTAGAGACCGACTCTCAGGGGAAGAGTGGAAATCGGAAGACCTGGGTTCTTCCAGTACTGGCCCTGCGCTCTTACCCTGAGACACTTTTCCTCTTGGGACTTCAGTTTTTCAATCGTAGAATAAATGGGTTGGATTTTGTGCTTTCTAAAGTTCCTTTCAGCTCTAGCCATCTGTGTTTGAATCTATGCATGCATGATTCATCCACAGGAAGAGGGAAGAATACTCAAGCCCTGTTTTTGCGCCAAGTGGACAGAGAGTTAGGATTATAAGGGTAGAGTGTGTGTATGGGGGGAGGGGAAAAGTATACCGCTGCCTCCTCAACTCTCTTTGTTCTGATACCCCTGGGACAGCAAACCATTTCCATACTTGCACTGCCCTGTGAAGACGGGCTACCTTCAGGAGGAAGCAGGGTCGACTGAGCAAGAATTTGGCTGCCCCCGAAGAGCAGGAAGAGAACGCTGAGAGTTCAGGACAGAGGCAGAAGCAGAAGCTGCTGCGGCAGAAACCAAGGTAGAAGGAAAAGGCTGAGGCCAAAGGCCCCATGTTTCGCGGCAGCAGCATCACTGTTTTCCAGTTGACGGGAGTCTTCTGAGCCCCTTATTGACTCTAGGAGCTCTCGGATAATGGAGGAGATCAGGGGCAGGAGCATAAGCATCAAAACAGAAGGAAATCAACATTCTGTCTACATCTATGGAGCCTATAAATGCTGTGGAAGAGGACAAGATATGGCGATATGTACGTTTGGTTGGTACCAGCCAGCACTCAGATAAAATGGCCTTAATTGATCTCTAGAGAGAATAAATCTGCCCTCAGACAAATCTCATATTTTGTCCCTGAGTTTCTCCATCTCACTAGCCTTCTTTCTATTCCAATCTTTTTTTAGTTTCAAGAAATGTCTCTTAGTGCCCTACTTTGTGCTGAGTACTACTGGGGATGCAAAGATACATATCTCACCAAGATCATGTTCTTAGTCAATGTAGTAACCAACCTTGATCCCAAAGGACTAGGATGAAGAATGTTGTTTACCTCTTGATAGAAGTGAGGGGCTTAATATGAACAATGAGACATTTTGGACCATGACCAAAGTAGGCATTTTGCCCAATTAGGGATAATAGTTTTAAGGAGGTTTTTTCCCCCCTTCCTTTTCTGAGGTGGGAAGGGGGAGGTGGGTGTGAGAGACAAGAGAATTTTATTCATTGAAAAAATAAAATGAAATCTATTTTTAAAAATGCCTTTGTGACATGCCTTTATGGGCAAGCCACTTAATCTCTTCAGGCATTGAGTTTCCTCATCTATAAAATGAGGTTGAATCACTTTTGGCTTTAAAGCTATAACCTGTTCTAGTCTTGGGCTGTGTCTCTAACCAAAAGAGAAAATCCTAACCTTAGTCTCACTACTTCAAACAGGGTAGGGAAGGCCAGAAGGGCCTCTGAGGTGGATTTAAGGGCTACAGAAGAGGCGTGTACTGAGCAAGAGCACTTCTTCCTCCTAGACTTCTAATATTAGATCGGAAACAGGCACCAAGAAAGTCCTAGACTTGAGGGCTGTGGTTATGGTTGGAAATCAGGGGAACAGGGTTTGGGGATGGGCAGTACAATTGGTATGCTCCAGAGTCCAATGGTTATAAAATATCAGAGGAGAAGGAGATGGTCATAAATGGGGGTGCTGAGGGAGGCTTTTGGGAGAGGTGGAGACTGGAGCTTGCAGGACCAATAGGAGGGAATGGGTTTGCCCGAGATCACATAATTGACTCTCCTGTCAAAGCTGACATGGCCACAAGCTGGTATACTCTTGGTGGCTTGACTGAAAGTCCTTGCCTCTAAATCTTTGCTCATGATGTTTTCCATGCCTAGAATGTCTTACCTCCTCTTTACTTGATAAATTTCTAAAAGGCCGGTGCAAATGTCACCCATTCCAGAAAGCTTCCCTGATTCTCCTGAGGTCCTCTAGACCTCAAACAGCCTTTTATTTTATATGTCTATAATTCAATTAAATTCCACCAAAATCTGTTAAGTACCTACTGTATCCAGAACTCTGTGATTAGTATTTCAGGATATTAAAATTAAAAAATGACTGCTCTTGTAGTCATGGAATTTATAGTCTGGCAGGGGAAATACAATAAACAAATAATTACAATAACTAATACATTTATAATATTTTGTACCATGGTTACCCCACTCCAATACTGTAAGTGTGGTATGGGCAAGTCACTTTCCTTCTCTAGACCTCAGTTTACTCATTTGTAAAATGAAAAGGATACTCTCTCAACTCCCTTCCAAATATATATCCTATGATTTTTGCATATTTTTAAAAATTAATTTATTTTGATTTATCAGTAATCACTTCCATATGCTTTTGAGTTTAAAATTTTTCTCCCCTTTCCTCCCCACCACCCTCCCCAAGGCGACACATAATCTGATATAGGCTATACATTTACATTCGTATGAAACATTTTAACATTAGTGATGTTGTAAGTAGAAATTAAAACCAATAGGAGGAACCATCAGAAAGAGGAAACAAAACTCAACAGAAGAGATAAAAATTAGCAATTCGGCTTCCATAGTTCTTTCTTTGGATGTGGATAACATTTTCCATCACAAGGCCTCTAGAGATGTCTTAGATCCTTGTATTGCCATGAAGGTTTAAGTTTATCAATATTAGTCATCACACAAAGTGGCTGTTATTGTGTACGACGTTCTCCTGATTCTTCTCACTTCACTCAGCGTTAGACCATACAAGTTTTTCCAGGTTTTTCTGAAGTCAGCCTGTTCATCATTTCTTATAGCACAATAGTATTCCATCACATTCATATACCACAACTTGCTCAGCCATTCCCTAGTTGATGGGCATCCTCTCAATTTCCAATTCTTTGCCACCACAATAAGAGCTGCTATGAATATTTTTGTACATGTAGGTCCTTTTCCCGTTTGTGTGATCTCTTTGGGATATAGCTCTAGAAGTGCTATTGCTGGGTCAAAGGGGATGCACATTTTTATAGCCCTTTGGGCATAGTTCCAAATTGCTCTCCAAAATGGTTGGATCATTTCACAACTCCACCAACAATGCATTAGTGTTCCAATTTTCCCACATCTTCTCCAACATTTATCATTTTCCTGTTTTGTCATGTTGGCCATTCTGATAGGTGTGATGTGGTACCTCAGAGTTGTTTTGATTTGCATTTCTCTAATCAATAGTGATTTAGAGCATTTTTTCATATGACTATAGATGGCTTTAATTTCTTCATCTGAGAACTGTCTGTTCATATCCTTTGACCATTTATCAGTTGGGGAATGGCTTGTATTCTTATAAATTTGACTTAATTCTCTATGTATTTTACAAATGAGGCCCTTATCAGAGAGACTGGTTGTAAAAATTCTTTCCCAATTTTCTACCTTCCTTCTAATCTTAGTTGCATTGGCTTTGTTTGTGCAAAAACTTTTCAATTTAATGTAATCAAAATTATCTATTTTGCTTTTCGTAATGTTCTCTATCTCCTGTTTGGTCATGAATTCTTCTGTTCTCCATAGATCTGACAGGTAAACTATTCCTTGCTCTCCCAGTTTGCTTATAGTATCAGCCTTTATATCTAAATCATGAACCCATTTTGACTTTATTTTGGTATATGGTGTGAGATTTTGGTCTATGCCTAGTTTCTGCCATACTCTTTTCCAGTTTTCCCAGCAGTTTTTTTCAAAGAGTGGGTTCTTATCCCAGAAGCTGGGGTCTTTGGGTTTATCACATAATAGATTACTATAGTCATTGACTGCTGTGTCTTGCATATTTAACCTATTCCATTGATCCACGGTTTTGATGATTGCTGCTTTATAATACAATTTAAGATCTGGAATGGCTAGGCCACCTTCCCCTGCATTTCTTTTCATTAGTTCTCTTGATATTCTGGACTTTTTGCTCTTCCAAATGAATCTTGTTATTATTTTTTCTAACCCTATAAAATGTTTTTTTGGTAGTTTGTTTGGTATGGCACTGAATAAGTAAATTAGCTTAGGTAGAATTGTCACTTTTATTATATTAGCTTGGCCTACCCATGAGCAACTGATGTTTTTCCAATTATTTAGATCTGATTTTATTTGCATGAAAAGTATTTTGTAATTGTGTTCATAGAGATTTTTGCATATTTTTTAACCCCTTGCTTTGCCATAAGTTCCATGAAAGCAGAGATCATGTCCTATCTAAACTTGTATGTCCTCTAGTGCCTAGCACATTGCTCTCCATACACACTAGGTATAAATGTTGGTTGAGATCAATTCTCAGTCTTTTGGCTAAGATCATTCCCTAATATTAGGGCCAATAGGGACCTTATCACAAATTCTCTGCTAACCCTAAATACTGAATCTATAATATCTGTAATACAGAAATAAAAAAAAAATCAAAGATAAAAAAGTGACCTGAAAGAATGAATTAATGAATAAACTTTCTTCTAGTAATTAGA
Organism: Vombatus ursinus; assembly: GCF_900497805.2. Taxonomy (NCBI): domain Eukaryota; kingdom Metazoa; phylum Chordata; class Mammalia; order Diprotodontia; family Vombatidae; genus Vombatus; species Vombatus ursinus. The sequence continues at coordinate 11,521,316 of NW_020947062.1, read as the reverse complement.
ACTGTCAGAAAATGGAATGGACCAATTGCTTCAGGAGATAGTGGAGTGCCCCTCAATGGAGATGTTTAAGAAGAAAAAGAGAGGAAGAAAAAGGAAGAAAGGAAGGAAAAAAGAAAGAAAAAAGGAAAAGAAAAAGGAAGGAAGAAAGAAAAAAGGAAAAGAAGGAAGAAAAGAAAGAAAAAGGAAAGGAGGAAAGGAAGGAAAAAAGAAAGAAAAAAAAGGAAAGGGAAGAAATTCTTCCTAGTGATTAGAGCCCTCTAAAAGTAGAATGGACTGCTTTGGAAGATAGTGAAGTCTCCTCCCTCAATGGAGGTATTTAAGTAGAGGCTGGATGGTCACTTATCAGTAATGTGGTAGAAGGGGTTCCTGGAGAGGATGGTTTGGACTAGATGGCCCTCTGGGCTTCCTTCTGGCTCAGACAGTCTGTAATTCTGGGAATGAATGCTGAGTGACAGCCAGCTAATCTGACCTAATGCCTGTTCATAGGTTAAAATGTTACCTGTGCCAGGTAGCAGAACTCTTGGAGAAATTCTCTAAATTTCTTGCAGCCCCAAGGCACCATGACTCACTAGTGGCAGGAATTTTGAGCACAGTGACTGGATGCTTGGATAGGAGCAGAGAACTACCTGGGAATGAGAGATTAATATTATTTATACAATATTACATAATAAAAGAAGCAGTACAGCACAGTGAAGAGTTGGGAGACATTTGCTGGCCATGTCACTAACTTGGTGTAGGAGCTTAGGCAATCACTTTACATCTCTGAGCTTCTGTTTCCTCTATTAAGATGGAATTTAGTAGAAATAAACATATGACCTTGTGGTTGGGCTTAAACAATTAATTTCATAAGTATTGAATGAGAGAGACATGACCAGACAGCAGATCATCTGAAAAAGATCTTGGGGTCTACAAGCCTAATGTAAGCCAGCAATTTGAAATGGCAGTGAAAAAGCTAATGTAGTATCCAAAACAAGGGCAGTAGCCAAAACAAGGGCAGAGATACGTGTTTTATACTCTTTCCTAGTTAGATTCCATCTGGAGTATTGTATTCAGTCCTGCAGATCACATTTTAGGCAACTTTAAGCATCTAGGTGGTAGATAGGGTCTGGAGTTAGGAAAGACCTGAGTTCAAATCCTGCCTCAGACACTTACAAGTTGTGTGACCCTGGGCAAGTCACTTGACCTCTGTCTGCCTCATTTTCCTCATCTGCAAAATGGGGATAATAATATTACTTCCCAGGGTTATTGTAAGGCTCAAATGAGATAATAGTTGTAAATCACTTTGCAAACCTTAAAGTGCCATATAAATATTAGTGATGATGATGATGATGATGGTATGGATGATGATGGTGAAGGTACTGATAAATTGCAGAGAATACAAAAAGGAACAACCATAATGGTGAGAATTAGTTGGAAGTAAGTGAGGATGTTTAGCTTGGAAGAAGGCAAAATTCTGTTGGGGCACATAAGCATCTGGACAGCCATCATGTGGACGAAATATTAGACTTGTTTTGCTTAGTCTTAGAGGAACTAGGAATAATGTATGTGTGGGGGGTAGGGTGGGGGAAGATGGCTTGATATAAGTAAAATTTTCCTAGCCATTAAGAGCTCACCAAGGTGGAATGGGCTGTGCTGCTTATTGAGGATATTGTTGAAAGTATGTTCTTGTCCCAATAAGGGTTAGACTAGGTGGTCTCTGGCATTTCTTCTAACTCTTGGATTTTAAGAACTGGCAGACCTCCAAAGTAAAATTGGAAGGTTGAACTAGATCCCTAAGGTCTGAAGCTCTAAGGCATATAACTCTTACCCTAGAATGTGTGCACTAGGATTGTCCCCAGTACCTTCACAGAATTACAGAATTTGGGATTTGGAAGGGACCTCATCCGCCACCTGGTTCATGCATTCCTCTCATACAATAATAAAATGATAATGACAACAATAGCTAGCATTTGTATAGCTTTTGAAGGTTTGTAAAGTGCTTCAAAACTATGATCTCATTTTAGCCTCACAACAACCCTGGGAGACAGGTGCTTTCATTATCCTCATTTTATAGATCAGGAAATGGAGGCACAAAGATGTTAAGAGCAGGAACTGTCTTTTGCCTTTCTTTGTATTCCCAGTGCTTAGCACAGAGCCTGTCACCTAGCAGACACTTAATAAATGTTTGACTGACTGATTGACTTGCCCAGAGTCATACAGTTAGTAAGTATCTGAGGCTGGATTTGAACTCAGGTCTTACTGCCTCTAGGATCAGCTCTATACACGGAAGGCCTCCAAGGAGGGAGAACCCACCACCTCTTGAAGCAGCCCATTCCACCTTGAAACACCTCTAATAGTTAGGAAATTCTTCCTGACATCAAGTTGAAATTTGTCTCTTTGCAACTTCTACCTTTTGCTTCTGATTCTGTCCTCTGAGTTCAAACTGAATGAGACTAGTCCCACCTCCATATAATAGTCTTTCATATACTGGAAGATAGGTATCATGTCTTCTCTGAGTCTGGCTAAACATGATCAGTTACTTCATCCAATCCTTATGTGATATGGATTCCAGGCTTTTCATCTTTCTGGTTGCCATGCTCTATATAATCTCCAGCTTACCTAGAGCTGAACACAGTACTCCAGGTGAGATCTGATAAGGGCAGAATAACAGGGTCTATTCCTAGAAGCCAGGCCCCTCCTAATTCAGCCAAAGATCGCATTCGTTTTGACTACCACATCCTACTGCTGATTCATATTGATCTTGCAGTCCATGAAAACCCCTAGATCTTTTCCAAAACAACTGTTATCTAATGATGCCTCCCTCATCTTATATCTGTGAAGCTGATTTTTTGTGCCCAAGTTTAAGACTTTACATTTATTCCAGTTGAAGTTCATCTCATTAGGTTCAGTTCAATACTTTAGCCTGGCAATTTCCTTTTGGATCTTGACCAGAGATTCCCAAACTTAATGGGCCTACTGCCCCCTTTAAAAAAAATTACTTAGCATCACCTGGAAATCTGCTTTCTTTAACCCTTTAATGGTTTTGTTAAAAAAAATTTGTCATTTCAAAAAAATATTAAATATATTTTTTAAATGACATCTTTAATAATTTATTGCAAATTTGTGTTTTTTTCCTGCATTGACATTTTGATGATGCAATGTTGCATCATGTAACCATATAGTATCATATTGTAAACAATTCGTTACATGCACATATTCTTGCTGATGCATGCTGGACTTCCCGATAATGCTTGACATGCTCACCTGCCAACACTTGCTTGTTAAGACCTGCTGGCAGACTTGACCACTGATCAGTTATAACTTGCATTTTGTGTGTTTATTTGGAAAATAATGTAATCACTATGACTTTAACTCTGTTATACAACAGATGAAACACGAATAGTTTTTCAAAATTTTATCTTCTCTTCCTTTCTTATGCTTCCCCCATGTCCTTATTTTTATTCAATGCCCCCCCAATTGCACTGAGGCTATTATTACCACGTGAATTGTTCCAGTGCACCCCAGGGGTCAATCTCACCTACTTTGGGAACCTCTGAGACATTTCATCTAGTGTGGTAGTTATCCCTTAGGGCAGCTATATGGCACAGTGGATACAGCAATAACCCTGGAGTCATGAGGACTTGAGTTCAAATCTGGCCTCAGACATTTACTAGCTGTGTGACCCTGGGCAAGTCACTTAACCTTGTTTGCCTCAGTTTCCTCATCTGTAAAATGAGCTGGAGGAGGAAAAGGCAAACCATTCCAGTATCTTTGCCAAAAAAACCCCAATGGAGTCATGGAGAGTTGGATACAACTGAAATAACTCAAGAATAAAAAACTATTCCTCCCAGCATTGTGTTCCTCTGCAAATTTGCCTTTATCTAAGTATAACCTAGGGCACTCCACTGGAGACTTCCTGCTACCTTGACATTAAACCATTTGCAACTACTCTTTGAGTGTAGCTGTCCAACTACTTCTGAATTGATTTAATTAATTTGATTTAATTTAATTAATTGATTTAGTCCTCATCTAACCACCTTCTCCACATGAATAGTATCAGATACTTTATCAAACACTTTACTAAAATCTAGGTAAACTCTATCCACAGCATCTCCCTCATCTACTAATTTGGTAATTCAATCAAAAGAGGAAATGAAATTTTTGGAATCACCACGTCTCCTGCTTTCACCACTTCTATCATACTCAAACTTGGACTCTTGGCTCCCTAAGTTGACTTCCCTCAAGTCAATTAGAATCAATAAGAATTTGTTAGATGATTCCTATATGTCTAGCTTGGTGCTCAATGGCTCTGATGGGAGACAGAGCTAGGCATTTCCCTTAGGAAGCCTATCATAACTGGAAAGATAGGACTCAACTATAAAACAATTGAAGAATTAAAGAGCATTAATTAAAAATTGTGAGGCACAGACTTAAGACACAGTAGTCATTGTGGGCTGAGAGGATCACACAACCTGTCAGAAATATCTCCCTGAGACACAGGTCTGACTATGTCACTTCCTTGCTCTGTTGATCTACATTGTCTGGAAGATAAAATGCATACTCCTCAGGTCAGTGTTTAAGGCCTTCCACAATCTGGCTTCCACTGACCTTTCCATTATTTTCCATTGTATTCTACCTTATAGCCAAACTGGCCCACTTGTCATTCCCTGATTTTGATGTGCCATATCTTAATTTACACATGAGGAAACTCAGGCGTGGGAAAGAGAAACAAGTTGGTGCCATAGCTGGGCTGGAGTGTAAGCTGTCTGACCCCAAATCCTCTCCACTCTCTGCACTGTTGGTCTGAGGAAGGAATATATGATCTATGATCCTATGACTAGAACTCAGGTCTCCAGACTCTCAGATCAGGGCTCTTTCCATTGACCTAAACTAAGCCTGGCATGGGAGAGGTCAGTGAAGAGGATAGCCAGAATGGTGGCATGGATGCCTGGGTGGCAGAAGGTAGGCTTAGCTACCTGGGGAGGATCCTTGAATGCCAGGGCACTACTCAGCCTGAGTAGTACACAGATGGGAATGCAGGAGGATGAGCAGATAAGGCTATTTCCAAATCTTTTCTCTTGGATTTGAATAGAGCTCCATTACCCTCTTACAAAGTGGGTTGTGTTTATGCCTGGTCTTCTCCCCTACTGGGCTCAGAAGCCTGGAGCAGTTCCCCCTGAGAAATGACTTGCATTTCTTTTTCTTCCCCGCCCCTTACCCCATCAACTTCCCTTCTTTCTTTTGTTTTACTGTAAATTCTACTCTATAATCAACGAAGCTATGAATTTTGAATCAAGAGGATGTATAATCTTGGCTCTTTCACTTACTAGCTATGGGACCTTGGACACATTATTATTTCTCTTGGCTTCAGTTTTATCATCTATTAAGTAAGGGGTTACACTAAATGATTTCTAAATCTTGTCTTAATCCCATGATCCTAAATCACTTCACCTCAGTTTCTTTATCTGCGAAGTGGGGGTGATAACACTGACACCATCTTTCTAAAATGATTCTTAGGTGGATTTTTATAAAGCTTGTATTTCTTCCATGTTCATTCCAGCCACATTTCTTCTCCTGACTTATAGCTTATAGCTTATAGAATAGTAGTGCACATATGCCAATATGTATGCATATATTATATATCTATTATCTGTATTATACATATATCCCTATAACATGATATGTTTCCATACATATGTATATGCTTATAGATCTGTGTATAGGAGGAAGTTGTGGTGGTGGTGGTGGTAGTGGTGTATGTGTGTGTATCTAGACCTGTGACATCATCCTAGGGAGTTCCAGGTCTCTCTCAGCTTAGGTCAGATTGGTACCTTCTCTACAACTGAGAACTGACAAAAATTCCTGTGGGTCACTGAGAGGTTAAGCGACTAGCCCAGGGTCCCACATCAAGTATGTGTTAGCAGCAGAATTTGAACACACATCTCTTTGAATCCAAGGCAGGCCATCTATTCTCTATTCCACACTGCATCTCAGTAATGATAGTAACATTAGTTATTTGGATCAAACCTGAAGGAGTGGCCCTCCTTCCTTCAAGGCTCAGTTCAAGCAGCATCTTCTCCATGGAGCTTTCTTTGACTCTCGCCTACCCCTCCCCCAAGATGAAAGCAATCTTTCTGCTTTGCCCTCACCTCATTTTCATCTATATTGTATACACTAGCTATTTGTGTACTCCCTTCTTATTAGAATGTGAGCTCTTTTGCATCAGGGCCTTTGTAGCATCTGTCTTTGCATCCCCAGCACCCAACACAAGATTTTGCATATAGGCATAGGGATTAGACCTGTGATTTCATTGGTAGGGAGACCTTAGGTAGGGAAATTTCCACAGCTAATCCAGATTGTTACCTTTTTTTCCCCCTCCAATTTATAGTCTTAGAGAATTGCCTAAAGCATGGAGTTCAGTGACTTGTCCAGGGTCACATAGTCAATATAAGACAAAGCAACACTTGAACACAAGTCTTTCTGGCTCCAAAGCCAGCTCTCTCTCCACTGTGCTAAACTACCTTTTACTGAAGAAGATTGAATTGAATTCTGATGCTCTGTGTGTTTCTCTTGCTCTTTCTTCTGAGCTTCCCAGAAAATAATCTTCCAGTCCCATGAGGAAGAATGAATAGCATGTCCTAATATTATAATACCCCAGATTTTCTAATTGTAACTTCCCACTTCTTGAATTCAATTTTCTTCCCATTATAGGAATTCCTTCTGCAGCCTCCCCGACTGGAGAGTCATCCAGCCTCCATTTGGACACCTCCTGTGATGGCAAGGTCACTATCTCCTGAAATGACTCCCTGTATTGTGAGACAACTCAACATTAAATGGGTCTTTCTTTCATTGAACTCAAGTCTGCATCTTTGGAATTTCTTTCCATTGCTCTTAGTTCTCTTTGGGCCAAGCAGAACAAGTCCACGGATATCCAAAGACAATAGTCACTGTCCTATATCCCTAGCCACATTTTTTCTTCTGGCTAAAATGATTCTTTCTACTAATCCTCATGTGGCATGGTCTCTAGTCCTTTCACCATCCCAGTCTCCCTCTTTTGGACTTATTGAAGCCTGCAGGCTGAGTTTGGTATGTCTTCCTCCTGTCTCCATGGTGTGTGACAGAGATACTATTACATGCAATAACACAACAGAAAACAACACTGGGAGACATCAGATATAGAGAGGTCAATCAGTAGAATAGAATAGGTATACACCATCCAGAAGCAAGCAAATGGAGGAGTATAGTATTTGATAAATCCAAAGCCCTCAGTAACTGGATAAGGTCTTCAACAAAACTTCTTGGGAAACTGGAAAGCAGCCTGGCAGTAACTACAGACAGATTTAACATTTCACACCATATACCAAAATGAGCTCCAAATGGATACATAATTTAGAGGTTAAAAAGGCACATCAAAAACAAATTAGAGGAACAAGGAAGGAAATTCCTTTTGCAATTAAAGAGAGGGGAAGAGCTCATGACCAAATAAGTTATCAAGTCACAGAAGAAAAAAATACTTTTGATTAAATAAAATTTAAAAGGTTTTACATAAACAAAGCTAACGCACTTAAAATTAGAAGGGAAACAGTTAAGTGGAAACATATATTTGAAGTATCTCTGAGAAAGATCTTATATGCAAGATATATAAGGAACTGACTCAAATTTATAAGAACATAAGTGATTCCCCAGTGGCTACATGGTTAAAGGATATAAACAGGCAGTTTTCAAAGGAAGAAATCCAAGTTATCAAAATATAACAGGTTCCAAATTATAAATTAAAGTGGCTCTGAGATTCCATCACACACCTATCAAATTGACAAAAATGACAAAAATGGAAAATTGTTGGAAGGGTTATGGGAAAGTGGGAACATTCACTCCTTGTTGGTGGAGCTGTGAATTGGTCTAACCATTCTGAAAAGCAATTTCACTATGTCCCAAAATAAATGGTGCATTCCCTTTGACCTAGCAAAGCAACTACTAGGTCTATACTCCAAAGACATCAAAGAAAGATGACTTATAGGTACAAGAAAATTTATAGCTCTTTTTTTTTAGTGGCAAAGAACAGAAAACTAAGGTGATACCCATCAGTTTGGGAATGACTGACCAAGTTATGGTATACAAATGTAATGAAATATTATTTACTGCCATGAGGAATATGATGGAAGGTACAGTTTCAGTGAAATCTGGACTTACTGTGAAATGGTACAAAATGAAGTGAGAAACACCAGGAGAACAATTTATGCAATGACTAGAACATTGTAAACAAAAACAACTTTGAAAGACATAAGAACTCTGATCAATATAATGTCCAACCCCAATTCCAGATCAGTGATGAAAAAAAAAGTATGCTACCTACTTCCTGACAGAGATGGGTGATGGAGTCAAGACGTAGAATGAGATATACATTTTTGGACATGACCAGTGTGGGAATTTGTTTTGCTTGACCTTGAAGATTTGTTACAAGGTTTCGTTTTAGTTCTTTCAATTCTTTTTTTTTTTTGGTGGGGGGAGTAGAATAGAGTGTTGGAATAGGTTTGCTAAAGAAAAAAAAAGGCTATTGAAATATTTTTTTAAATGTAGAGAAGAGAATAGAAAGAATCACAGATAAGCAAGACAGCTTTGAAATTTGCATGTTTTTTTTTAAAAGAAAGGTAAACTCTATATAATAGAGATTTTCAGGTTCAAGTACAATCTTCTTTTCTTTGTATATAAAATGCCCATTTTATTTAGTCAGAATGAAAAAAAATAAAAAGAAAGTTTTGAGAAAGACCTCAGAATTCTGTTTAGTGCTGTGACTAATTGTGACAGAGAACTTACAATGAAGCATGCTGCCTTCCTCTCTACGGAGGTGGTAGACTGCAGTGGCAGGATGAAGCATTCATTGTCAATAGTATCCATTATTGATTCGTTTTGTTTCATTGTTACAAAGGAGGGTTTTTTTTTCAGAAAGTGGGGAGTCATAGAGAAGTGACAGCAATATTTTTAAAAGAGTATTGATAAAATATTTATTTCCAAAAAGTTAAAAAAAAAAAGCACTGGCCTCTGAGTCAAGAGAATCCTAAGTTTGAAACCTGACTCTAGCATTTACTAACTTGCATAGTGTCTGACACACAGTAGAAGCTTAATAAATGTTTATTGACTGATTTTGTGATACTGTTATTTTCTCTGGACCTCAGTTTCCTCATCTGTAAAGTGAGAATAATCCTTGTACTATGTACCTCACAGGGTTATTTTAAGGGAAATGCTTGGTAAGTTGTAAAGGGCTTTCCAAATGTAACCTGAGTTCCAAAGCCCATTGGTATGGGACTCTCTCCTTTGGGACTTGGGGTACATAAATGTAAACCTTAATTGTTATGATATCTAACAGAAATCCTCCACCTTGCAGTTCTGGCATCTTGAAGCACTGAAGCAACTTCTGCCCTCCCCCAACTTCTCCCATATAGTTTCTCAACCTACTCCCAGATACTCCCAAACTGCAGTTAACAGTGTAGGAAAAAATTGGCCCTATTACCACTTGGATTATTGCTCATTCAATGTGATTAATATTTGTTCAGTGCCTGTTGTTTACAGAGCTCTGTGTCATTGTTGCAACCCCCCAATTATACCCTTCTGAGCCTATGACTTTGTAGAAGACAAAGAAGACCCAGCCTTGCCCTTCAGGAGGCTACAATCTGAGGCAGACAAAGAAGGAGACAGTGGAGCCTCTCTTTGGTTCAAGACAGACCCAGGACCAGAGTAGAGATGAGGAGAAAGGAAGATGAATTATTAGAGGCCCAGAGTGAAGGATAATCTCCCTGGAGAGGACAAATATTTACTTCTGTATTATGCCAAGCTGAGGATCATCAGACTTTTGGTATCATCAGACTTTTGTTTATTTTGGATTTTACATCTCTCCAAGGGTTTCCCAATCCAAGAATGGATTTGGTTCTTATGATGGTATCATCAGACTTTTGTTTATTTTGGATTTTACATCTCTCCAAGGGTTTCCCAATCCAAGAATGGATTTGGTCCTTATGATAATCCTGTGATGTAGGGCCAGGATCATTAACCTCATCCTGTAACAGAAAAGGAAGACGGCTTCAGAGATAGAAAGTGACTTATGCAAAGTCACACATCTGGTAAGTGGTAGAGCTGGGTCTAGAACCTAGGTCATCTTACTCCTAACCCAGGTCTCTTTCCTTTTAACTACCCTTGCCTGTATAAGAGTAAGAACATTTCCTCCTGGATATCTTCCAAACTGGTAACCTCAGCATCATCTTAGACTCTTCCCTTGCCCTCCCCTCCCCCTCATCCCCATAAACTATTTCTGAGCCCTATCTACTCTGCATCTTTACCTCTCTTGAGTTATTGCCTTTGACCCTTCTTTCCAGTCACACAACTACCACCCAAATTCAGATCATCATCACTTGTCCTGGGCTAGTGGAAGTACCTCTTTTCAACCTCTTCTTTATCTAATTCTCTGCCCAGCTGCCTAAACAATCTTCCTAAGGCCCAGCTCTGAAGCGTATTACCCTGTCACTCCCAAACCTTCGATGACTCCTCTGACTCCAACCTAACATATCACATTGCTTCCCTTCATGGCCTCTATATTCCAGTCAAACCAGACCATTGGTCTACCTCCATTCATTCAATCAAGCATTTCCATATGCTTGGAATGCAATTCCTCTTCAACTTGGTTCTTGAGAGCTAAGTTCTTATTTTCCTTCAGGATTCAGACACAGGTGTTACCTCATCCATGAAACTTTCCCTGGTAACTCAACTTCCCCCATTCCAAGATACTGATGTTTTTACTGTCCTTAAATTTTACTGTCTTTATTCATTGGAACATGTTGCAACCTTTGCAACAAGATATAAGCTCCTTGAGGGTAGGGGCTATTTCATTTTTGTTAATATAATCCTAATACCTTACACAGTGTCTGCTATTAGAAGCTTAATAAATGTTAAATTGAATTAATTAAGTTAAATTATAGACTTAGCTAATACAGAGAAGTAGGAAGGGCAAGAGTAAGGGAAAATACTGGGATTTTGGTCTGTAAACAGAGTGGGAAGAAGGCCAGATATAGCCCATCTCAAGCTCAAGCCAGGAAGACTTCCTAGAAAATGCAGTTGTGCTCTTGTATATTTACCTCTTCTAAGTCAGTAGAGAGAAGGCTCCTTGTCTTACGCAGAGTTAGGATGGTCATAAACATGTAGGATTTGGATCTGGAAGGGCTCTTAGAGATAGTCTAATTCAGGGCTTTTAAAATTTTTTTCACTTGTGACCCCTTTTTGCCAGAGAAAGTTTTACACAACCCCAGGTATATAGGTATATAAAATAGGTATACAAATCAAACATTTACTGATAATAAATCATAAAGAAATTTTGTTTTAAAACAATTCTTTGGTATATATATAATTTTACCGTTTATTAAAGATGAAAGCAAATTTGCATACTAATGAGATGAATCTGCTTGTTTATTTTTCCATAAAGAATTAAATCTTGGCGAAATATTTGATACTGCAAGATGTAGAGCATCTTCAACATTTTTCAGAGTTGATCAGTATTTTTATTTTATAATCATCAATGCTGAGAACGCCACTTCACATAAATGCACAGTACAAAATGCAGAAGTGTGTTTAGGGCCATTTCAGAAATTGTTGGAAATTCTGTCCTAATCCCAAGCCAAAATTCATTTAATGATTTTTTTAGAAAACTCAAGTTGGTTTTTTTTTGCTTTCTTTTGTTTTTCAGCCAAAGACAAGGTTTATTAGAACATCCATCATATTGGCCAGAATCTTAGGAATCTAGGCATTTGTATTGCTAATGCAAGTGACCCAGATCTTAAGAATCTGAGCAGTGGCTAGATTTTAAGAATCTGAGCCAGAAAACTCAAGTTTTAAACCTGTGTCTCTTGATAACTTGGCAAATTCTTCTTGAACTTTTAATGGCAGATGGCTGACTTTTTTATTTCAATTGATTATGGTTTGTGAACCCAACTTTGCTTTTTAGAATCAAAATTTGAAGGGAAATATTTCTGAAACTGTGTCTCCAGGCACTTCAGATGATCAATTATAACTCTTATAATTAAATCTTTGGGAAGGTAATTTTTAATTATAAAATCATCTGTAGCTGTAAATATTTCTAAAGAACCATTTTCCACCCTATTCTTCCATATGTTAACTTTTTTTAGTAAAATACGTTACAATTTCTTCCTTGAAGCAACATATTTAAATCATTGAGTTTTTTGAAAATATCCAACAAATAACACAGTTTTGAAAGCCACAAGTCATTATGAAAAAAATTAACAAAATCAGATTTCTGCTCAGTCAAAAATATAACAACTTCATCTTTCAATTTCAATAATCTGTTTAAACTTCATCCTCTTGAGAGCCATCTTACCTCTGCGTGTAATAATAAGCTTTTGTAATTGGAGTCCATGTCTTTCCAAAGGTTTGAAAACAAATGACTGTTAAGGACAGGGCTTTTAATGAAGTTAATGATTTTGATGGTATCATGAAACACAACATCTAACTCTAATGATATTTTTTTTGGCTATCAGCACCTCCTGATGGATCATGCAGTGAGTGAAAGTGATATGTTCACTGCCACTAGCTTTAACTTTTGCTATAAATCCAATATTCTCATCCATCATTGCTCTAGCACCATCTGGACAGACTCCAACACATTTTTTCCACTGTAAGCCTTCATTTGTGAAAAATTCATTGACTTTAAGATATATATCTTCCCCTCTTATGTGCCCTTCCAAAGGATGACAAAACAATAATTCCTCACGTATGCTTCCTTCATAAACATATATGACATAAAATAACTGTGCCATGTTAGAAATATCAGTTGTTTCATCTAACTGAATTGCAAACTTTGGGCTGCCCTTAAGCCTGGTAATAAGCTGCTGGAATTGGTCATTACTAATTTCAGAAATTCTTTTGGAAAGGTATCATTCGATAAAGGAATTTTATGAATTTCTTCCCCATACTTTCTCCCATGAACTATTTCTGACATTTTAATAGCAGCAGGTAACGTGAAATCTTCTCCTATCACATAGGGATTTTTAGTTTTTGCAATTAAATAAGAAGTTTTGTAAGATGTAAGTCAATACTTTTCATTGACAGTAACAATTTTTTCAAAACATTTTCTTTATTTGAAGATTTTAAAAGTTGTTCAGAATATTCCTTTGGTTTATTGCAGTATGCTGCATGCTTGGTGTTAAGATGTCATTTTAGTTTGGCTGTTTCCATGCTCTCCACAGTCAAAACTTCATTACAAACTAAGTAAAGAGGTTTTTCCACACCATCATCATTATTAGAAGTAAATCCATATTGCAAAAATGATTCAACATATTTTCTTTTTCTGGTCAATTTAGGTGTACCACAACCTGGTAGCAAAGACTCTGCTGCGTTGTCATCAGTATTTTTGCCTCTTCTGTCTAAATTTAGCCACTTATCCAAACTGAAAAGTATTTTTGTCCTAAAATATAAATAAATATCGCTAATGATTTCTCAAATAAATACTAGCTTTGGTTTATGAAATAACATTTGTGCTTAATTTTAAAAATTGATGTTCACACATATACCCATACAGTGGTGATGATGGAGAAATATTATTAAAGGACTTTTGTCTTTACTTGCTGCAATTAAACATTTATGTTTCTGTAAAAGAAGATGATAGCAATTTAAAAAATCAAACATTCTCACTTAACCCCAATTGTCTAAAAAAAAAAAATCAAACATTCTAACACAATACAATCTAAAGATACACTAATTTGATACTTACATGCTGAAGAATGATGGTAGGAAAATATTAATTAAACTGTTATGTTTCTGTAAGAGCAGAAAACTGTATTTACAGTAAAAACACTGCAATTCATAACATACAATAGTCTCAAATCTAAACCAAGTTGTTTCTGGCAGTGTTTGTTGGTGTTGTGTGGTGGTGTTGAGGTTTAGGGGGGTGCTGGGACCCTGAAATAGTGACACAGGTCCTGCCTCAAATGAATTCGCCTCAAGTCTTCTTTCAACCAAAGACAAGGTTTATTAGAATACCAATACAGAGGAGCAAGATTTTAAGGAATCTGAGCATTGGCTGTACTCTTAAGGAATCTGAGCATCGGTGATGCTTGTATTGACAAGCATGCCAAATTGTTTCTGAGATATTTAATGGAGGCAAGATGGACCTTATTTACAGAAAGACTGGGAAGGATCTAGGAGTGGCTAGTAGGCTGGGTGACTGAGAGGTAACCGAGAAGGACCTGGAAGGGCAGGGTGCCCCGGGTAAAAGTGGAAGAGGTCTAAATGGAATTGAGGGTGGGAAGTGGCTAGGGATAATCAGGAAGTAATAGACAATGAACAGCTGGGCTAGGTTAGAGGTAACAGAGAATTGGAGGTTTTGGCCTAGGCCACAATGAAAGGCCAGTTGGGATGGGTTGATGCCTCAGGCAAATGCCAAAGACTTGACCATGTGGGAAAGTTCAAGGAAGCTGGGGTTTCCAGGGCCTATACCTGTCAGTGGGATACATGTGCCGTGCAAAGTGCGCATATTTTGTATTCAGAACCAAGGCTGCAGTGATAACAACATGGGCAAGCGCTACCAGAAACACTTTGAATTCATTACACATTTGATTTTGAATTAATTTTTTGTCATTGTGTGTTCAGAAAACTTTTACTGTTGCCAAATTTTTTGTGACCCCCACATTCAGTTACACAAGCCTATATGGGATCTCGACCCACAGTTTAAGAAGCACTAGCTAATTCACTTGCTCCTTGATAAGTGTCAGACATCCAAGATACAGGGAATTAACAAATATGTGAGACCAAGACTTAGTCCCTAATGATTATGTGATCAAAGGATATATACAGGTTTTTTTTTTGATAATTAATTTATTTTTAGTTTTCAACATTCACTTCCACAAGATTTTGAGTTTTAAATTTTCTCCTCCTCTCACTCCTCTCCCTCCCTCCCCCAGCCCGTGTGAAATCTGATATAGGCTCTACTCATACATTCATCTTAAGCATATTTTCCCATTAGTCATGATGTAAAGAACAATTAGAACTAATGGGAGAAACCATGAGAATGAAGCAATAAAGCAAAACAACAAAGGAAAAGGAGAGTAAATAGTATGCTTCCATCCGCATTCATACTCCATAGGTCTTTCTTTGGATGTGGATAGCAATTTCCATCATGAGTCTTTTGGAGATGTCTTAGATTCTTGCATTGCTGTGAAGAGCCAAGTCTATCAAAGTCAGTCATCCCACAATGTGGCTGTTACTGTGTACAATGTTCTCTTGGTTCAGCTCATTTCATTCTGCATCAGTTCATGTAAGTCTTTCTAGGTTTTTTTGAAGTCTGCCTGCTCATCATTTCTTATAGCACAATAGTATTCCATTACATTCATATACCACAACTTGTTCAGCCATTCTCCAATTGATTGGCATTTCCTCAATTTCCAATTCTTTGTCACCACAAAAAGAGATGCTATAAATATTTTTGTACATATGGGCCCTTTTCCCATTTTTATAATCTCTTTGGGATGCACAATTTTATAGCCCTTTGGGCATAGTTCCAAATTGCTCTCCAGAATGGTTGGATTAGTTCACAACTCCACCAGCAATGCATTAATGTTCCAATTTTCTCACATCTTTTCCACCATTTATCATTTTCCTGTTTTGTCATATTGGCTAATCTGATAGGTGTGATGTGGTACCTCAGAGCCATTTTGATTTTCATTTCTCTGATCAATAGTGATTTAGAACATTTTTTCATGACTATAGATAGCTTTAATTTCTTCCTCTGAAAACTGCCTGTTCATATCCTTTGACCACTTATCAATTAGGGAATGACTTCTATTCATATAAATTTGACTCAGTTCTCTCTATATTTTAGAAATGAGTCCTTTATCAGAGACACTGGTTGTAAAAACAGTTCTTAAAAGAAAAATTGCAAACCATAAAACAGCCATAAAACAGCCAAACAGCAAACAGCCATAAAAAATTATATCAAATCATTAATACTAAGAGGAATGTAAATGAAAACGAAGAAGCTTTACCTCATATCCAGCAAATTGGCAAAGATGACAAAAGATTGTTAATAGTTAACTGTGGAGGAGCTGTGGAAAAAGACAGGAACACATATACTGTTGGTGAAGCTGTGAATTGGTTCAATCATTCTGGAAAGTAGTTTGGAATTATATTAAGAAGGTGACTAAAATAACCCAAGACCCCACTACTAGGCAAGTACCTCAAGGAGGCCAAAGACAGAAGAAAAGGGCTCATATACACTAAAATATTATAACAACACTTTATTATGGTAGCAAAGAACTGGCAACAAAGTAAATTGTGGCACATGAGTGTAGTGGAATGTTACTACTCCACAAGAAACAACAAATTTGAAGAATTCAGAAAAACAGGATCAGACTTTTGTGAACTGATGTAGGAAGAAATAAGTAGAACAGGAAAACAATGTATACACAATGAATACAACATTGTCAACAGAAAGAGCAAAAATTCTAAACCAAACAAAAATATACTTCCATTCTTTCTTTGCTGAGTTAGGGACTAAAGCTCTGGAATATTGCATGTACTGGTTGTTTTTGATGAGTTCATTTTCTTCCTCTTTCCTTCTGATATTTTTTTTTTGCAGTGGATGGCTTGCTGGGTATGAGTAACAGGAGGGTTAGGGTTATGGCGAGGAATATATTCAGAAATGAAACTGATATATAAACAAAGTATATCAAGAAAAAAACAGATTGAATAAAGGAGTGTGAGTGTAGTAAGATGAAACAATGTATTTGCAATTGGGGATTTTTAATCCAGTATTTTGGATTAAATTGGATTGGATTTTTAATCTAGTTCTGCTGCTCTGTATAAACAAGCTACTTCGGATGGGAATGGGATCTGAACTCCTAAAAGGAAAAGACCATGTCTTTGGGATCTAGACCCCCTCCAAAAAAAGAAAATCCCTAGACTTTTCCCAGATTTCTCTGGCCTTTCATTGTGGCTGTGCCCAATCTCCCAATTCAGTTCCCACCCTTAATCCTATCTAGACTCCATTTTCCCTTGGCCACATGGTTCAGGTCCCTGGCGTTCTGTTTACCCCAGCTTACTGACTGCTCCCATCCAGATCCTCCTTAGACCCCTCCTCCAGTCACCCCAAACTACTTGGCCACTCCTAGATCCCACCCACAGTCTTTCTGTATATAAGGTCCATCTTGGCTCCATTAAAGTGCTCAGATCCTTGAAATCTAGCCAAATGCCAGATTCTTAAAATCTGGCCTGCTTGCATTGGTGATACAAATGCTTAGATTCCTTAAGAGTCTGCCCAGTATGATGGATGTTCTAATAAACCTTGTCTTTGACTGAAAGAAGGCTTGGGTTGAATTCTTTCTGGCAGGACCCTCGTGTTGTGATTTTGGGGTCCCAGCACCCCTAAACCTCAACACTTCAATTCTCTGGGCCTTAAATTTTACCATCTGTAAAGTGAGGGATTTGGCTTAGATGATCTCTGATTTTAGGAGTGTAAAAACATTTCACAGTCCTCTTTTCTTAGTAGTATAGCACCTCCTGTAAACTTCTGTGAACCAGTAAGGAGGTGCCTGGGAAAGACAATTGCCTATCCTATCTGTCAGCTGTTTGGGTCAAGAGGAGATGAGGTCTTTTAGCAAGATCACATCTGGACCCCAATCCCTGGCCACAGATATAGATAACCCTTCCCCTAGGTAGTAGCATTGTTCTGTGGAAACTGTAGGAGGGGCTTCAGTAGCCATACTATTAACATCTATTGATTAAGAAGATACCTAATGACAAAAACACTTTTTAAAAAACATTTAAAAGGGGCAGCATGGTGTAGTTGATAGAAAGCTAGCCTTGGAGTCAAGAAGATGTGAGTTCAAGTCTCCTGATATGTACTGGCTGTGACCCTGAGTAAACCTTTAACGTCTGAGTGCCTCCCAGGCAACTGGACTGAAATTTGCAATGAAATGGTAAAGAGAGTTCTTTCCCTTGGAGCTTCCTGTTCAAGTTAAGCCAAAAACAAAAACAAACAAAAAAACACCAACACCCCCGCCCCCAAAACAAAAAAACCCACCCCAAAACACTTTAAAATGAAATTTTATTTAATCACAATAGTACCTACATGCATTTGAACATTAGTTATACATATATGTGCTGACATATTACCAATTCAGTCAGTCAATAAACATTTATTAAGTACCTACTATGCACCAAGTACTATGCTAAGCACTGGGATACAAAAAAAAGGCAAAAGACAGTCCCTGCACTCAAGGAGCTTACAGTCTAATGGGGGAGATAACAAGCAAGCAAGTTTATAGAATCAAGCTATATGAAGGATAAATAGGAAACAAGGAATTATTGTTGTTATTAAGAATAAACAGAGGGGCAGCTAGGTGGCACAGTGGATAGAGCACCAGCCCTAAAGTCAGGAGAACCTGAGTTCAAATCCGGCCTCAGAACAAACACTTGACATTTACGAGATGAGTGACCCTGGGCAAATCACTTAACCCCAATTGCCTTAAAAAAAAAAAGAAAAAGAATAAATAGGAAATAATTAAGATGCGTTGGAAAAGGCTTCCTGTAGAAGATAAGATTTTAGTTGGGACTTAAAGGAAGCCAGAGGGGCCCAGGAGGCAGAGATGGAGAACATTCCAAGCATGGGGGCTGGTTGGTTGGTGGTTGTCCTTCATTCTCGAAGAGGACCAAAATGACATCATTATGTTGGAGTTAAGGTACAGTGTGCCTAACTGTGGCTGATCAGACTAATATGAGCTCAGAATGCTCTACTAGATGTTGGGCACAAATAAATAGTCCTTATGAACATTTGGAGTAGAGATGTCTCTAAATTTGAGTATCTCATGTTTCTTTTGAGCTACCGCAGTTCTGCTTCACTCATAGAGCACAGTGCCTTCTTTGATGCTGACACGCCATGCTGGGCAATCCTTTGCCAGTGTCTCCCAAGTCAAGTAATCAATTCCAAAGTTCTTCAGAGACACCTTGAGAGTGTCCTTGTATTGCTTCTTCTGACCACCATGTGAACACCTTCCTTGTATGAGTGCTCTGTAAAATAATCTTATAGGCAAACATGTTTGGCATTTCGAACAACATGACGAGCATGGGGGACAGCGAGAAGATGCCTAGAGCCAAGACATGGAGTGTCTTGTTTGTGGAACAGCCAGGAGACCAGTGTCACTGGTTCAAAGAGTATGTGGGGAGTGGGTGGGGGGAGGGAGGATATTGTAAGAAGGCTGATAAGATTATAAAAGTCATTGAATGTTAAACAGAAGATTTTGTATTTGATCTTGGAGGCAATAGGAAGCCACTAAGCAGGGGTGGGGAACCTGTGGCCTCAAGGCCACATGTGGCCCTCTAAGTCCTCAAGTGTGGCCCTTTGACTGAATCCAAACTTCACAGAACACCCTGCACTGGAGTTTATTGAGTAGGAGGTGACATGGTTGGACCTGGGCTTTAGGAAAATCACTTTGACAGCTGATTGAAGGATGGACTGGAGTGGGGAGAGGCTTGGGCCACACAGACTCACCAGAAGGCTATGGCAACAGTCCAGGTGTGAGATAATTACGGCCAGCACTGGAGTGATGGCAGCATCAGAGGAGAAAAGGGGGAACTATTGGAGAGATGTTACAAAGGTGAAATCAACAGACCTTGGCTACAGCTTGGATATGGAGGGTGAGAGCTAGTGAGGAGCCCAGGATGACTCCTAAGTTATGAGCCTGAGGAAATGGGAGGGTGGTGTTGCCCTCTACAGTAAGTAATAGGGAAGGTAGGAGATGGGTAGGGAGAGATCACTTTCATGTTGGGAGGGAGGGTTTCGTAAAGGAAGTGACTCTTGGATTGGGCCTTGAAAGAAGAACAGAGCTGCAACAAATAGAACAGATGGAGATTAGCAATGAATAGGCGGAGTCATTCTAGCTCTCACATGATGCATATGTAGAGTCCAATACATTCATGCGTTAGAGATCTCTGATTTCATCAGCTCAGTGGTCCCTTTCCCCCCTGTAGGTCTCATCTCCTTCATGCTTTATAGACTTAATAGATTCAGGGAGTTTCCCAAAGCCAAAGTCTCATATAAGGAAAAATGGAGCTCACAAAACTATAAAGCAATCCATCTTTATGAAAGGGAGATAGTCACAATATGAGGGACAGTCTGAGAGAGTTGTGGAAACAGGTCAGGTCCACTAGAGCTTTGGTTGGAACTAGGCAGCCTGCTGGGGCCCTGGAGAGAATGGGGCATCTTTCTTCAAACCAGTAAAATTCTGGTGGGTTTTTAATAGGGTATTTATCTGGGTCTAGAAGCACCAGGCATTGGGGGAAGGGAGCAAGGAGCCTGAACCTGGAGGACCTGGTACTGATTCTTGCTAATAGGAAGAGGGAAGACTATGGGGGGATGGGTGGCTGGTTGATATTCAAACTCCCTGCTGTCTGGAAAGGGGCTTTGGGCCTTCACTGCTGGTCTTACTGGGACAGAATAATTCAGGGGTTTCTAAGATTCCCTGAGGCTTCTTTGTTCTGACTTTTTTTCTTTTTGGCAATTGGGGTTAAGTGACTTACCCAGGATCACACAGCTAGCAAGGGTCAAGTGTTTGGTCTGAGGCGGGATCTGAGGTTTTTTTGTTTAGTGGGTAAGAGAGGCTACAAAGATCAATGTGCCTAAATCGTCAGTCTGGTGTTTCTATGGCTATAAACATTCATCCCCTGATGGTTGACTGACTGGTGATTAGCCTCTCCATCTCTCCTCTGGCTGGTCCTTAGATAATATACATACCATTACATCACACTTATTTAAAGCCTTTCTAGAGTGATAAACACCTAATAGAACTTGGGTTCTACTGGGAAAGCTTTCTGGAGAACAAGGGTTACCTCTACACCACAATGAGGCATAATAGGAGCTTGGAAAATGAGGAATCTGTAAATTTCAAAGTTTATAAAGCCGTTTTCTCACTGTAGCCCTGTGAGGCAAGAAGTACAAAGTTGGGGAAACTGAGGCTCAGATCCAGGAGATTGTCCCATCCAAGGTCTAAGATGAAAATATGGCTAAGCCAGGAC
Organism: Vombatus ursinus; assembly: GCF_900497805.2. NCBI lineage: Eukaryota > Metazoa > Chordata > Mammalia > Diprotodontia > Vombatidae > Vombatus > Vombatus ursinus. Next base: position 11,500,274 of record NW_020947062.1, on the reverse strand, counting down.
ATGAATCCAAGTCTTCAGTCCTTATATTAATAGGGTTCTTCCTCTTACATGGTGCTTCCCTTGGCCTCAACACAGCCAGAACTTTCACAACTTCTGGGGTTAAAAACAGTTTCGTTTTTTTTTTTGCAATAATAATTATCCGCATAGGGCAGAGGCCTTTAGAAACTCCAAATTACATCAGGGCATTTCCACTAAAAGCTTCTTGGGTCTCTTGAATTTCTGGAAACCAAAACTGGCTTTTCTCTGTGAGAGTGTCTAAGCAAGTGGAGGACAAATCCCTGTTGCGGTTAGCGGGAGAAAATTCCTGCTCCGAGGAAAACATTGTATTAAAGACATCTGGTGGCCTTCCCTGACTCATAGATTCTGGAATTCTAGAATAACCTAGGAGCTCCTCCTCCTCACTCCAGCCTCCAATTCTATCATTAGGAGTTCATTCTTCTGGCTTAAGCTTTGCTTTTTTCAGTTTCTTTTTTTTAAAGGATGGAAGGGAGGAAGGAGAGGACGAGAAAAGGAAAGAGGGAGGAAGAGAGGAAGGGAGGGAAAGACAGAAAGAAGGAAACAGCATTTATTAAGCATTTACTATGTGATAGGCACTGTGCTAAGTGCTGGGGATACAAATACAAGTGAAAAAGGAACATGGGAGACAAGATGGCAGAGTAGCAGGAAGCAGTACAATGAGCTCCCTCCAAAACTCTTCGAAACAAATCTAGAAAATGTACCAGACTGAATGGGGATTTCCCCGGATGGGGAAATCCAAGAAAAAGTCTCAGTGTAGTTTTTCTAGCTCAGGTCAGCATAGGGAGACAGAGAGAGAAGTCTGAGGACCCTGAGAACAGGGCCTGGTGCAGAGCATGCCCCGTAGAGTACACCAACACCCAAAGACTGTCTGTGACCTAGGGCAAGAAGGTGTCCCAGACCGCACCAGGGCATTCCCAGACTCATACTGGGTCACCACAATGGGGACAGGTATGAATTGGCAGCTTTGTTATCTATTACCCAGTTCTGGGTCATGGATCTAGGCAGGACTGGGGAAGGGACCTGTGCCAACTCTCCTGCCTCCCCCCTGACCCCAAACAGTTTCAGGCCCTAGGCGGTATATCAAGAGAGGAGCAAGTTCAGACACAAACAGCAGTAGGTTGGCTCAGATCCCAGCAGCAGATCAGATTATCCATTCCATCCTCCAACCCAGTCTGAAGTGTGTAGAGGAATAACCAGGACAGGAATCCCAGACCCAAGGGAAGCCTGCAGTTCTGTTACTCTGAACCAGCAGAGGTATCCAGCAAGTTTTTATTTTTTGACTAGGTAAAAAAACCTCTGCCTCATTTCTTACCTAGCCTTAATCATTGAATGGGTTGCCTCAGTCAAACTGAGACCTGTTAAAGACCTTAGTTTAAAAAGGCCAACGTCTCCCACTGCATCCCTCCAGTCATCCTGATCTATATCTTGCCACTGAATCCAGCTTTGCATAGCCTCACTTAAATCCAATTCACTTGCATGGCATCACCTCCCTGATATCCTGGTCCTCTTTGAGAATGAAGGACAAACAACAACAACCACCTGTGTGAGTAGCTAAGTCCAACAGCCGTCTACTGTGGCTCAGACCCAAACCTTGATCATGAACTTGCAGAACTCAGAGGTGCAGGGGGTGGGGGCAATAATCAGACTTTTCCCCAGATCAGAACACTTGAGGAGCACTAAATTTTTGCAGGTCTCTAGTCTGACCTGTCCCTGAGACACTGGGATAATGCAACACTCAATACCCCAAAGCAGTAATGGGACTAGCCTAAACCTTCCTTTCAGAATTGCTCAGAATCTGGTTCTGACATTAAATGCAAAGTCAGGAAGTAGGCTGAGAAAAATGAGCAAATAAAAAAAAAATCCTGCTATTAAAAGTTGCTATGGTGACAGGGATGCCCAAAACACGAATCTAGATGAAGAGAATGACTCTAAAACATGTCCAAGCAAAGCCTCAAAGCAAAGCACAGCTTGGAAGAACTGAAGAGTAAAAATGTTTTTTAATCAATGAAATGAGACCTAGAGGGTAAAAAAATGGAAAAGAAGTGAGAGCTACAGAAGAAAGAATTGGAAAGGAAATTAACAGCTTGGCACAAGAAGTACAAAACCTTGCCTAAGCAACAAACTCCATGGAAATTAGAAGGGAATAGAAGTCAGTGATTGCATGAGACAAAACGAAATGCTAAAACAAAGTCAAAAGACTGAAAAAATGGAAGAAAATGTAAATTCATAGTGAAAACAGCTGACTTAGAAAACATCAAACAGATTTGATTTGTTGGGCTACCTGAATGCCATGACCAAAACAAGAACCTAGATATCATATATCAAGAAATCTTAAAGAAAACTGCCCAGATTAGTTTGTACCAGAGGGAAAAGTAGAAATAGAAGTGTTGGTTAGTTGTTGTCTTTCATGCTCAAAGAGGACCAAAATGACATTACTATGTTGCATGTGTCTGACTGTGGCCGATAAGATCAATACAGGCTTGGAAGGCTTCACCACAGGTCAGGCACAAATATCCCATATGAACATTTGAAGTGCAGATGTCTCTATATTTGTGCTTCGCACATTTCTAGAAGTGTAACCCCAGTCCCAAAGTCCATTGATATGGGACTCTCCTCATTGGTGGAGATCAATGCCTCCACACATGTGTCAGAAGTGGGGCAGAGTTGGTGATAGTAGGGGAGCTCAAGTCGCTGCAGTCTTTTTTGGGTCACTGCAGGTGCTTATGCTTTCAACCTTTAAGTGAGAAGATGTAAGATGCCAACCCCGCTTTAGGTTGCTGAAGTAAAAGACTCTAGGAAAACATAAGGGGAGCTAACAGTCTCCATCATATGCCTAGCTTCCTACACTAGAGGTTTTGGGGAGTTTCCTTTTGGGTGAATCTAGAACTCTCTCTCTCTCTCTCTTTCTCTTGCTCCCAATGAAAGAGCTCCTTCGCTTTGTATTGTCTGGTATGTATTCTCCTATGTATGCTTTCTCTGATTTCTGTTTTGCTATCAAATTAGATAAATGACCTTCTTTGATAAGTGCTATGTGTGTTCGTTGTGTGACTGGTATTTGGTGGGAGAGGGGTCAAGCCTTGGATATAAAACTTAAGCTCCTGCTTCCCCCCAATTATGAACAGCAATAAGAAGCTAGTGTGAACCTGAAAACCAGATGGATTTAGTTCTAATCTGGTACTCCCTCTCTCTGAGGAAAGCAGAGTGGCCTCTGGCCCCAACCTCCTGCTTCTCCTCCTGACAGGACTTAAAGTCTCCCTTGGAGAAGGGGGTTGGGGAGAGGGTAAAGATGTCTATTTTGCCTTTCTTTGAGTCACACAATGACACCCCTATACTACATATGGGTGGGAATCCCTTGCTACAGAAGGAATCTACCATTCACTTTGTGAAAGTCCAAAATGAAAGTTCCCAGGCACATTGCAGCAAAAATCTAGAACTTCCAGGTCAAAGAAAAAATATTGAAAGTAGGCATGATTTAGCAGCCACCACTGTAAAGGAGCAGAGAGCTTAGAATATGATATTCAAGGGGGCAATGGATATAAGCTTAGACTCAGCAAAACTGAACATAATCCTACAGGGGAAAAAATGGACCTTTCTCAATTTCATTAAATGAAAGATTTCTAAGCATTGCTGATAAAAAAATAAGGGCTGTGTAGAAACTTTGATGTTCAAACACAGGAGTTAGGAGAAACATAAAAAGGTAAATAAACATGAATGAACAATGATAAGGGACTAAATAAGGACAAATGGCTCAATTCAGATATGGGAAATGATATATGTTTGAATGATATTATCATCAGAGGTCATAGAGAGAGTCTTGCTCTTAAAGGAAGAATGGAAAAGGAGGTGAAGAAGAATCCACTTGAGGGGGCAGGTAGGTGGCAGCTAGGTGGCACAGTGGATAGAGCACTGGCCCTGGAATCAGGAGGACCTGAGTTCAAATCTGTCCTCAGACATATAACATGTATTAGTTGTGTGGCTCTGGGCAAGTCATTTAACCCCAAGTGCCTTGTCAAAAATAAAATAAAATAAAAGACAGTGTTGGGGCAGCTAGGTAGTACAGTAGATAGAGTACCGGCCCTGACGTCAGGAGGACCTGAGTTCAAATCTGACCTCTTGACCAAACACTTGACACTTACTAGCTGTGTGGTCCTGGGCAAGTCATTTAACCCCAAATGCCTAAAAATAAAATAAATAAATAAATAAAAAGAATCTACTTGAGGGGGAAGGAAAAGAAGATTAGGGAAAATTATCTCACATAATCTAGTGATACAAGTAGACATCTAGTTTAATAAGGATGAAGGTTGGGGGAGGAGTGACTGACACTTGAACCTCACATTCATCTGAACTGGTTAAAGGAGGGAAAAATATATACACATAAACTTAGTTATAAAAATAAATTTCATTCAACAGAGAAATAGGGGGGAAGGGAAAGGGAGAAATTATAGGGAAAGTAGATTAAGGGAAGAACTAATCCTAAGCAAAACAAACCCTAAGAGTGTATGAAATATTCATAACTCTTTTTCAAGATAGCAAAGTATGGGAATCTGAGAGGGTATCATAAATTGAGGAAGAAGTTATGGTATTTAAATGTTACAGAATGCTATTGTGATGTGAGAAATGATGAAGGGAATCGTTTCAGAGAAACTTAGGAAGACTTATGTGAACTGATGCCAAGTTAAATGAACAGAACTGGGAGAACAATTTATTTTTTAATTAATTAATTAATTTTTAACATTCTTTTTTTTTTTTTTAAAAATTGAGTTTTAAATTCTGTTTCCTTCTAGCCCTTCCCCCACCCACTGAGAAGACAAACAATATGATACCTATTATACCTGTGAAGTCATTCAAAACATATTTCCATATTAGCCGTATTGCAAAAAAAAAAGCAAGAAAAAGAAAGTGAAAAAAGCATGCTTCAATCTGTACTCAGAGTTTATCAATTCGAGGAGAACATGTTATACAAAGACAACAATATGGTAAAGACATACAACTTTGAAAGAATTGGGAACTCTGATCAGTGTAATCACCAATCATGAATACAGAGCACTAATGATGAAACATGCTGTGCCCCTCCTGATACAGAGGTGAAGGACTCAGAATGAGAGATATGTTTTAGACATGACCAATGCAGAAATTTATTTTGCTTAACTATACATGTTTGTAACAAGAGGTCTTTTTTCCTCCATATTCTCAATGAGGGAGGCGGTGTTAGATGGGAGGGAGAGAAGGCAGATTTTTACTGATCAAAAAAATATATATATATATATATACATATACACACACACACAAAAATATATATTCATATATAATTTAAAAAACTACAAACAAAAAGAAAGTTAGTCCGTCTCCTCAAGAAGCAAGTGAGGCAAGACAATACACACAAAGAAACTAAAAAAAGTAGGTGGGGAGTGGTGTGGGAATGAAGATACCCAAGTAAAGGCATGGTTTTGAAGTAAGGAAATCAGGAGCAGAGCTAAAAGGAGAATGAAGGCTGGCTGGCCTCATTACTTTACAAAATGGAGGCCCCAGGAGAAACTCACCAAGGAGAGGATAGCCCTTCCCCCACAAGTGTGAATAGTTTGGTCCCTATCATTTTAATGGCCACAGAATCATAGAAACGGAAGGAACCTGAGGTATCATAGGCCCAATCTCCCCATTTTAAACTTGGGGAGGCTGAAGTTCAGAGAAATTGAATGAATCCCTCAAAGTCATACAACTATTACGTAGCAAATCCAGGATTCAAACTCAGATTTATTTTACTCCAAATCCAGGAATCTTTCTGTGACACCAATCAACACGCCCTGGTTGAGGAGACTAGTTGAAGAAGGCAGACTAAGGAGGCCCAAAGGAAAATAATTTTCATTATTTTATATATTTACTTATATTATTTATATAAATGCATACATATATGTCTATGTGTACATATATATGTATATGTGTACATATGTGTGTGTGTGTGTGTGTGTATCACCATATCACCTCTGACTGAAACCAGGCAGAGACTTGGAAATGCCTGTAGAATAGGCACTGACCATGGAGCTCCCTGACTAATTCTCTCTTCACTCTACTCAGAAATGTCTTGTCTCTATAACTTGTCTCCACATCTGGTCCTTTTTGCCCAGAGGCATGATAAAAGCCTCCTTTCCTCCTCCTGGCTCCCTCATAGTATCTACCACTGGCCTAGCTCCAACCTAGCCTCTGGGGGAGGGACCAACTGGACAACATCTGTCACAGTGGCAATCAGTGCCCTCTGGCAATGGGAGAGTGTTGTGTTTGGATAGAGGTCCCTCTTGTGTAGAAGGAAGCCTTATCCCACCCCTTACCTCCTGCCGGGCCAAGAGCCAACCAAGACTAATGACTTGTTGGAGCCATTCCCTGGGCCCCTGGAGCTTTTAATAGTCCTTAGGTCTTAGAAAAATACTTTTTTTGGTGACAACAAATAGAGGAAGTGCTTTCAGGAACCAACGCAGAATAATATTAATAACAATAACTCATATTTCTATTGGGGTTTAAGGTTTGAAAAGAGCTTTCCTCATGACAACTTGGTGAGGTAGACACTAGAGTTATTATTATCCCCATTTTACAGATAAGAAATCTGAGTTTCCAAGGGGTAGAGTGAATTGAGGCAGCTGTTGTATATATACAATGATAAAAGCACTGGTTTTGGGGTCAGAGAACTCGAGTTAGATTCTCGGCTGTTATTTACTTACAGAAATGTGTGTTATTTTTGCCTCATTTTTAAAGCTTGTAAAGGAAAATTTTGTTAATTTTTAAAATTAAGTTTCATTAAGTTTTAGTTTTCTTAATTTGCATGATGAAGTAAAAATGTCCTTTATGGTTTAGCAGTCAATAAGTGTTTGTTCTAAAATAGATAAGTAACTAAATAAAAATCCCCTGGGGGCACAGTGTAATGAAATTTGTTGCTCTGTGTACTTGGCTGTGGGATCTTAGGCAAATTATTTTTCCCTGGGCTTCAGCTGCCTCATTTATAAAATTGGAGAGGGTGGGCTAGATGGTTTCTAAAGTCCCTTCCAGCTCTAAATTATTTGATCACATGCCCAAGGTCACACAGTTAGTAAATGTCTCTGAAGCCCAATCAGGCCACAGAGTGGAACATTGCCTTCACTTCTCCTTTTGGTGAGGGGGTGCTCCATTTTGGGGATGGGCCCAGACTGGCCGTGCTTCATTCCCCTCTTCTTCTTCTGACTCTACCCTTCACCACCTGTCCCTTCCTTTACCTTCTTTCTCCCACTTTCCTCAGCTTTCTTTTATATATTGTCTTTCCCATTAGACTATAAGCTCACTTGAGGACAGGAACTAAGTTTCTTTTTGCTTGTATTTGTATCCCCAGCACTTAGTACAATGCCTGGCCTGTAGTAAGCACTTAAAAAATAAACTTCACTTGTCACAGTGGCTCCACTTTTCCCCACTATCCTGGATGCCCTCCTCTGGATGTACTCTGATTTGTCAAGGTCCTTCTTAAAATGTACACACAGCATTCACATGTTCATTTCAGGAGAAAACATGGACAATCTCTTTCTGATTCAGGATATTCAGCTGATAAGGGTACCTGGGGTGATATTGCCTCATGGAGCCATTGGCCCCCATCCAACCTGGCTTGATTTAAGTCAGTTGCAGGGGTATATGGACCTGTTTGAGGGAGGAGGGGCCCACATCCCAGCCCTTAGAGAGTCCCTATGGCTCTGAGGGGAGAGGCCCTTGACTACAAGTAGTATGAAATAGAGTTGCCTGATCTCCCCGTCACGGGATGTTATTTTGGATGCTTTCTTCGAGGCCCAGACAATCCTGGCCAAATATTCAGGAAACACTGACATTCCTGATTATTATCCCTTTCCCTTCCCGAATGCCAAGCCTTGCTCCCTTGTCCCAAGTCACAGTTGGTAAGATAACAGGATGAAGGAATAAAAATACCCCAGCTTTATTTACATAACCCACACCCCAGGGCCTCTCCAGATAAACTATTTTTTTTAAAAAAAAGATGGAACTAACCAAGCATAAGCTTGGGCGTGCAGGAAGCATCAGGGTGCAGGGAAAAGAACCTGGGTTGGTGCCTGTGATTTGGTAGTTTTGGGTTTGATTAATTCTTAGCCAGTCCAACCCATACCTTCCCCCTTTCTAGATGTTAATATTGTCTCACATCTGTCCAGGTTCTTCACACAGTGGGGAAGTCCTTCTCCCTCCTAGTCCTTTAATTTGGTCCCATAGACCTCCTTCTTGGTCCTCAAAACTATTACATTTCTTGCCATGGCTTCCTTACAGGTCTGACCTATTCAATCATCACCAACACCTTCTTTCCCTAGGAAAATGGAAAGGGCTAGTTTTCTATACCACCAGGAATGCCATTTCTGATTTTCCAGTTTCCCCCTTAAAATATAAGGTCTTTGAGGAACAGGGGCAGTTTCTTTTTTTGCCTTTATATCTTCTAGCCCATAGCACAGTTTCCGGTAAGCGGTAGGTGCTTAATAGATACACACTAATTGTTTCCATGTCTCAGGTCATGGGGGGAGAGCTCCTGCCTCCTCCATGAAGCCAACATTTCTTCTCCACCCTGCATAGAACTTCCCTTTATTAGGCTTCCCACAGCAATGACAGGAAGCCCTGTAATTTACAATTTCAACATTTGTGTTTTTCATAGTCCAAGTTTCTGAGGCATGGGGAGCTGCCAGCACATATCAGGGTTTTCCATTCAAACTTGTCAAAGGGCCCCTTACCCTATCCATGGGCTTCTTACACTACAAATCCCAGAAGGGAAGGTCCCAGAATTTTACCACACAATGTGGCCTTGATTATTTCATATCAGAGCTGGAAGATATCTTAGAATAGTGGTGTCAATCTTAAATAGAACTGGATCCCTGTGGGCTACATATTAACTTAGAAAGCTAAATATTAGAAGGAGAGAATGACAAATGTTGGAGAGGCTATGGAAAAATTGGGACACTAATACATTGTTGGTGGAACTATGAACTGATCCAACCATTCTGGAGAGTGATCTAGAATTATGCGCCAAAAGTTATAAAACTGTACACCCTTTGACCCAGCAATACCACTACTAGATCTGTTTCCCAAGGTGATCAGGGAAAAAGGAAAAAAAAAAACATATGTTCTCAAATATTTATAGCAGCTCCTTTTGTGGTGGCAAAGAACTGGAAATTGAGGGGATGCCCATCCATTGGGGAGTAGTTAAACAAACTGTGGTATATAATTGTGATGGAATACTACTGTGCTATAAGAAATGAGGAGCAGGTTGATTTTAGAAGACATGGAAAGACTTGCATGAAATAATGAAGAGTGAAGTGAGCAGAACCAAGAGAAAATTGCATGTAGTAACAGCAGTACTGTTTGAACGATGTTATTATGAGTATTATAAATACTCAAATCAACTGCAAGGGACTCATGAAGGAACATGCTATCCAACTCCAGAGACAGAACTGATAAATTGAAGTATGCACAGTATGGTTTTACATAAATTTATACACATGCTTATATATGCATATGTGTATAGATGTGTGTATATATATGTGTATATATGTGTAATATATATGTCAAATGATGGCCTTCTTTAGTGTGGGGTGGGGAGGGAGGGAAGGAGATAGTTCAAAACTTAAAATGTAACAAAAAATAAGTTAAGAAAACCAAATATTATCTACGTTATATTGTATTTTAACTTACTTTGTTAAACATTCCTCAATTATGTTTTAATCCGATTCCAGCTGCACTCTAGATCTTATGTAGCCTGCTGGCTCTGAGGTTCATACCTTTGCAAAAGGCAACGTGTTAGAGCCAAAGTGGTTCTTAGAGATTATCTAGTCCTACCCTCCCATTTTACAAATGAGGAAACTGAGTCTCAACAAAAATAAGTGACTTGCCCCATACAGATTCTTAAGTGTTTTTGCTGCCTCCAGCCTCTCTCCCTTTAATCCATTTTCGTGAGATGCCACATATTTTCCTAATTCACAACTCTGATCATGTCACACATACCCTCCTTCCCATCCAAGAAACTTCTATGTGGGGTACAGGAAGGGAGGAATGTGGTGTTCCCATTGTATAAAAAAAACTAGCTGAATTCAAGTGAATAAAATCCAGACTCCTCAGCCACATATTTAAGGACTCTCACAACCTGATGTTACCTTACCTTTCCAGCCTCAGTTTCTACTCCTACCCCCTGTGTTTGCTATGTACTTTCATACTGGGCCACTGATGATGGTCTGGTAAACGTGCCTTTCTCCTTCCTCCCTCTGGGCCTTGGCTTGAACTGTTCCCCATTTTGGAACATCCTAATTCTTTGCCTGTTGAACTCTGTCCATCTTTCAATATCCAACTCAGGTATTATTCCTTTCCCAAAGCCCTCCTTCAAAGAACTCAGGAATCTCAGAATCACTGATTGCCCAGACAGTAGGCATCTTGCATCTCTATCTGTCCCTCGATTGTGACCTTGGAGTTGTGTGTCCATATCCTAGCTTCTTATCAGATTGTGAGCTGCCCTCATAACTCTGCCCCCTAGAATCCTTAGTGGCTTAGCTCAACTATTATTTCCTACCTAAAGTGTCCTGATTCTTCCTATTAGTGGTTCCCGGTGCCTTCAAATAACAATATTTATTGCTACATGAAGATCAAGGATTCTTTCACATTTCCCTTTGCCTCCCATTGCTTAGCACAGTGGCTCACACAAAGCAGGGGCTTAATTAGTGTTTGTTGATTTGAACTGAACCTACAGATATCAGGAACCTCAATTGGTTCTGTTACCTTTTTACAGATGAGGGAACCAAGACCCAAAGTCACTTGTACCAGATCTGGTACTCAAACCCAGAACTCCTGACTCTAGAATAACTTCCCCTCCTCTAGAAAACTCCTCAACACTGCTTCTGAAAAGGTGGTGTCCCTTCTCACCTACTCTGGCCTGGAGAATAGAAACTCAAGGGACTATTATTGAAAGAGTTGGGAGAGAGTTCTGGAGGAAAAGAACTGAAATCTAGAATAATCCAGATGGATGGAGAGCTAAGACTTAGGGCTCTGGGTAGTTAGAATCCACCTGGTAAGAGTCAGTGCCCCTAGACAGCCCAGGCCTGCTCCCATTGCCCTGTTAAAGGGTGGGATTGAGCCAAGGGGTTAGTAGGGGCTGGGGAAGGGAGGCTCTGGATCTCTGGGACAGTCTCTTTGATACACAAAGTTTCAGATTCTGGGGAAATGAAGACTTTCAAAATTCATTCTTGGGAAATGTCCAAGGAAACCTGGCAGTCATCCCACCTCCTCTCCTGGAGTCAGGTAAACAATACCAGACAACAGCACCAAATTCTCTCTTTGAGCAGAGTCCCTGTGCCCCTAGCTACTCCCTGCCCCCAGAAGCTCAAAGACATTCCATGGGAAGCAAAGAAGGTCACAGGTCTCCCCCTTTTGCTGGCAGGGTTAGGATGGGAAAATGAGGCCCATAGAGATTGAGTGATTTGCTATTAATATAGGAAACCAGTGGCAGAACTGGGTAGAGTACCCAAGCCTCCTGCTGGCCAGTCCAGGTTACCCTGGCTTTCTCAAGCTGAGCCCCTTGGCTTGTCTCACCAACTACCAGAAGGTTTCCCTGGATATGTCCCAAGACTGGATTTTGAAAGCCCCCATTTTCCCAGAATCTGGGGTTTTGAATACCATGAAGGCTGTACTAAGGTTCCAGAGCCTGCCTTCCCACAGCCCCTCGCTAAATCCTTGGCCCAATCCTATTGTTTAACAAGGAATTGCAAGCAGGCCTGGGCCTGTCTAGAGACCACATACTCTGACCAGGCAGAAAATTGCTTTGTGAACCTTAAAGGCAATGTGAAAGAAATGTAGAAGGATTTTTTTTTCTTTTTATTTCTATTGAGCCCTAAGTCTCTCCAAGGAGAAATAAGGATATGGCCTTGAGGGTAGGGCTAGAACTGAAGCCTTGGCCATGTTTTGTTTAACAGTCCTGATTCAGAAAAGACTCAGCAGACTAGGCGAGGTCAAATCTAATAAGATGAAATAGAATAAAGATAAATGTGAAGTTCTACCCTTCAGTTTATGTAAGAGAGACCTGCCTACAGGTCTGCTCTATCTACTGGACCCTGCTAGTTTCTGTATTCCCAGACAGATGGCTTTGTTGGGGAGTGGGATTGCCCCATCTTGCCTGAAACACAAGCCAACCCGACTGGAGGCACCTTCACTTACCAAACTGAGCCCCTAAGATGAGAAGATGCTGAAAAAACCTTCTGTGCCCAGCCTCTGAGTCCAGCTGGAGTGTGTGTGTAGGGTGTGGGAGGTAAGGGGCAGTGATGGCAGTGTATAGGTGAAAGCGGGGTTGCTTGCCTCAGCTCCTTTTTCACTGTGGCCAGAGTGTGGAAGAATCAGGAGAGTGGAGAGGCTAGGCCAGGCGGAGAAAAGCAATGAATTTCAAAGATGATTCTTAAGTTTCTCCCAACCCTTCCTGCTTTCTTTTTGCAAGCAAGTAAACTGAGGCCCAGAAAGGAAAGAGAACTTGCCCAAGGTTACATAGAAAGTTAGTAGTAAGGAGGCCTGGGGTATACATAGGATCATAGATCTAGGTAGTCCAAGTAGCCCAATCTCCTCATTTTAAAGACCTTAAATTTAAAGACCTTATATGACTTGTCCAAGGTCACACAGATAGTAATTGTCAGAGATGGGATTTGAACTCCACAACCCCTGACTCCACAACCAGAGTTCTTTCTATTATATCATTCTGCCTCTCAAATTTCCCTCCCCTAATTCAAACTCAAGCTTCTGATTCCCAGTGAATCTATCATTCCACCACTGTTGCCTGACCCTCACAGTCCAACAATTATATTATGTTTAGTTCTGTTCTTTGTCCCCTCTGAATGAGTCTTGTCTTCCACCCCAAGACTATGAGATCCCCAAGGACAAGACCTAAATTTGATCGTCCTCCTTCAAAGCGTGGCAGAACACAAGGCTGAGCACACTATAGGTTTAACTTTAAAAAAAAAAGTATTCTTCATTCATTCAATAAAAATTTCCAAAGCTCACTGAGTGCTTGGGGCTGTGGCGGGTAGGAGGATAATGGTAGTGGAGACAGTGATAAGAGACATAATCCCTCAAGGGACTCCTAGTCCAGTTGGATCATCAAAAAGGGACATGTCTAATTACAATGCAAGAATCATCAAGGTGGGGTGGTGATGGTGGAGAATGAGACAAGAACCCTTTCAGCTAAGAGGGATTCATAGAGCAGCTTCTTATAAGAGGTGATGTCTGAGATGGACCTTGAAGGATGCTTGGGGTGGCATAACTAGCAAAGTCTGTTGAAATGGTCCTCAGCCTCTCCTCTTTGCCTTCTCTCCTCCCACCTCTCCAAATTCACCTTCTCCCTACTGCCCATAGCTCTACTCTGCTTCCTTACCCAGGCTCTCTTGTCTTTCAACCCAAATTACTCCTCACATAGTCAGTTCTCCCCAGCAAGGTCCTGCTTGAAAATTCCTGTTGTGGGGCCAAATAAATGATAACCTAATGCCAAAAAAAAAACATGAATAATAAATAATGTAGTGTTTGTCCCTTGGGAAGATGAGGGTCACTTTAAAAAAAAAGGAGCACTAGGTTGATAATGGTGGAGCCAAAAGGAACATTTCAAAAATTCCAGACACTTTGACAGGTTGGTGGGGCAGCTATTTGATCTTTGGAATTAGTAACAATTTCCTCTCCAATGATTTATAGAATCACTGAATTTGAGGGTTGGGAAGGATCTCAGCAGTTATATAGTGTGACCCATAAACCAAAGGGATTCTCGTTGTTACATACCAGGGATTATCAGGCTCTGCTTGAAGACCTCCAATCAGAGGGATCCCACCACCTCTTGAGGCAGCTTATTCCACTTTTGGACAGCTCAAAATGTTAGAATATCCTTCCTGACATCAAGCCTAAATTAGTCTCTTTGCAATTTATTGTTCCTGGAGCCAGAAAGGATGAAGCTAATTCCTGATAATCCTTCATATACTTGGAGATACTTACCAGGCCTTCCCCCCACCTCACATTTCTTTTTTTTCAGGTTAAACTAGAAGACCTGAGCTCAAATCCAGCCTCAGACACTTGCTAGTTGTGTGACCCTGGGCAAGTCACTTAACCTCTGTTTGCCTCAGTTTCCTCAACTTTAAAATGGAGGTAATAATAGCACCTATCTTGCAGGGTTGTGAGGATTAAATGAGATAATATTTGGAAAAGCATTTAACACAGTGCTTGGCACATAACAGGTGTTATATAAATGTGTATTCCTTTCCATCCCATCTCTAGTTCCGTTAATCAGTCTTGATACAACACCAACTTAAGGCCCTTCATCATTTTGGTTGCCCTCTTCTATAACTTATCAATGTCCTTCTTAAACTGTAAGCCCAGAGCTGAACATAATACTCCAGGTTAAATCTGAGCAGGTCAGAGTATAGTGGAACTCAAATTCCTTTTCCTAGAAGCCATACCTCTTAATGTAATACAGGGTCACATTAAGATTTGTTGACAGTCACATGACCACTGCATCCTACTGCTGAGTTACATTGAGCTTACAATGCACTAAGATCCCCAGATTCTTCCATACTCCATTAATTAAACAAGCCTTTCCTCAGTGCCTACTACTTGGTGATGAATATTCAAAGACAAAAATGAAAACAGTCCCTGTCCTTTTCTTTTTTTGGTCCATAACTATAATTTCATTAAGTAAGGGGAAGTTCTGGTGTGGCAACTGTCTCTATTGATGCATGCAGAGCAAGAACTTCTCTGAAATATGTAATTTTAGAGAATTGCCTGGAGTACTATGAGGTTAAGTGACTGACCTGGGTCATACAGCCAGTATGTGCCAGAAGCATGCCTTGAACCAAGGTCAGCTTGGTTTCACAAGTAGTACTAAACCACTTTGCCAGGTCTAAATTTAGTTTATACCAAAACAACACTTTTGTACCAAACAAACAACTTTGAAGGACTTGGGGCCTCTGATCAACACAATGACCTACCATAATTCCAGAGGACCTCAAAATGAAACATGCTACCAACCTCCTGCTAGAGAAATAATGCTACAGGGATGTGCTAGAGCTGGTTTTAATTTTCAATGGGAGCATTTACACCTTGGAAAGTGGCAAATATTATAAGTCAGGACTTAATTTATTGTTTTTGTTTGTCATCTAGATTTTAAAAAGTGATAGAACTTCTGGGTCACATGGGCAACAAGATAGAGGACTAGGCATTTCCTTTGATACTTATGACCTCTCAAACCTGTCCAAAACAGAAATTATTCACCAAAGATAAAGCAACTTCAGTGTCTCAATGACCTAGGACACCCAAAATCCAAAAGAATATTTAAAAACACCACCTAAACCCCATGAGTTGACACTAAGCTCACTCAGCACCCCTTCCCCACATTTCATACTACTAGCATCAAGGCTATACTAGCAACGCCAAGGACCCAACACATGAACTGGGGCTTATAACAAAACCCAATCCTACACCCTTGTCCCTTCTACTCCTTTCCAGTGCTGTGGAGACCCTGGCTCCAGGCTATGAAAGTTTGGCTGGGCAACAACACCCAGCCAGCCTAGCAGACTCCAACATTTTAGGTACAAAAGTCTGTTTGAGGTCCCAATCCCATAGCACCACTGCTGCAAAGTTCTGAACTGCTGGTGCCAGGGCAGACAATCCTGTAACAGCAGCATGGTAGCCCTCTGAACCACAAGTGCTGAACCAGAGAAGTGAGGAACAAAGAGAAAGGGACAGGATACTCTGTGTGTGTGTGTGTGTGTGTGTGTGTGTGTGTGTGTGTGTGCGTGCGCGGGCATGTGCATGTGCATGTGTGTGGCAGGAGGAGGAGAGAAAGGCCACTAAAGGGAAAGAGCACAATATCCAGCTGGAACCATTTATGACCACCCAAATGTCATTTAGGGCAGAGACCTAGGTTGAAGAACTATAAATTGTCCAGTGTGGGAGGAGACTGAGACACTTTGAGATCCAGTCCCAAAGGAAACCACTCTCGGAAGGGACAGAGTCAAAAAATAAAAAAGGGAAAATCAGGGGTGGGGGTGGGGGACACTGAAATAACCAAAAGCTCAGGAAGAAGAAAACTCAAAGACCTTGAACATATGCAGATAAATTGACAGGGAAAACATTAACAACAGAAGGAAATATTACCTCTAGATCTAGTAAACAAGTTCAAGCGTCTATGAATAAATACTGTAAAACAAAGGAAAATGATTCAATGCTTGATGAGATAGGGGACTCTGGAATATGACAACATAGAACCACGATACGCTGTTCCTGTGTGCTTCAAAAGAGAAACAAGAATTATGAGAACAGAATTTATGGCCTGCACAGCAAAAATAATGAGTAGAATAGAAAAGCTGGAATCTGCAATGGCAAGCTTCACCAAAGAAACTGAAGACAGAGAACAATAGATTGGGAATGTAAATACACAGAAGTGAAGGACAACTTAGAAGAGAAGCAAAAAACAAAATATTTTAAAAATATGTTTACTATGCGGCAAAACATACTGAGGCACATGGAGGATGGGGGAAGGTGATGAGGAGTGATGAGTCCATGGTGATCTGTGCAACTCAGGTTGTGGTGGAGCAGGGGCCCTACCCTACCATTGAGCAATGTCCTCTCTGACTCGTACAATAACTGGCATTGTTCTGGAAATGAGGCACAATGAAAAAGGAGAGTCCAAACTTCAAAGCAGTGGCAGAAATGACCCAGAGGGGATATCCTAGAATGAAAATTTTGATTGCATGAAGAATACAGAGAGAGAGAGAGAGAGAGAGCACACGAGCAGAAAATTATAGGGGTAATGAATTAGAGAATGACAGTCTAGAGTAGACAGAAAGAGAGACTGGATGATGAGAATGAGAAAAATTCTTTTTGGAAAGAAAAAATGGAATTAAAAAAGCTAATGAACAGGACCAATTGAAGGGGAGGGGAGGAACAGAGAATCTATTGGACTGATTGAAAGGAAAAAAGCAGGGAGCAGAATCATATAACTAAATAAGAGCAGGAGAGAAAAGGGAACTAATAAACAAAATCTCAAAGGAAAAGGGTAACAAACAAGAGGAGGGGATCAGGATTGAGGGAAAGAGAGCTAGTGGGAACAGGGTTACCTTAAAAAAGATTGAGGTGAAGCACCAAGGAATATGGTACTGTGTTTACAGCAGAAGAGGGGGAAAATCATAACTTAAAAAAACAATATTAGAGATAGATGGAGGAAAATATAAGCCTAACTCTCATAACTTTAAATGTGAATGGATTAAATAATTCAATAAAATGAAAAAGAGAGAAAGATTGGATAAGAAAACAAAACTCTACAATTTGCTTCTGACAAGAAGCACATTTAAAAAACAAAGACATACGCAAAATACAACTGAGGAGCTGGAAAAAAATTTCCTATGCATCAAGTGAATGTAAAAAAGCAGGAGCTGCCATCATGCTACCAGACAAAAGAACAATAACAATAAACGTTCCAAAAACAAAAATAGATAAACAGAGAAATTATATTATGTTGAAAGGAATCATAAACAACCAACCAATATCAGTGATAAATTTAGATGCTCCAAATGGCTTAGCATCCAAATTCATAAAAGAAACATTGAGCCACAAAAAGACATAGGCAGTAATCCCTCTCTCAATTCTGAATAGATAAGTCTAACAGAAGATAAACAAAAGGGAAAATATGGAACAGAACAAAATCCTAGAGAAACTAGAGTGAAAAGACTTAAGACATCTTCAATGAGACAGCAAAAAAATATACAATATTCTCAGCACCACATGGAACTTTTACAGAGAATGACCATGTACCAGGGCACAGCGAATTGTAAACAAAATAAAAAGGCAAAAATAGTTAACATGTCCTTAACACATCATAATACAATAGAAATAGTAATTGATTCAGGGACTACAAACAAAAGTTGCAGACCCAAATGGAGACTTAACAATGAAATCCTAAATAATGAGTAGGTCAAAGAACATATCATAGAAACAATAATTACATAAAAGAAAAAGATAATAATGAAAAAACATACCAAAAATTCTGGATTGTAGCTAAAGCAATTGTCAGGGAAGAAATTTTTCTTCTTATAAATGAACAAAATAGAAAAGAGAGGATTAATGAGCTGAATATGCATTAAAAAATTAGAAAGTCAACAAGTAAACGAACTTAAAATCAGAACAAAAGAGATTTTTTTTTAAAATAGAAGGGAAATAGATAAATTGGTAATAAGCAAATCCATAGAAATGACAAATAAAGCTAAAAGCTGGTTCTTTTAAAAGACCAATAAAAATGACAAACCCTTAGCTAATCTGATTGAAAGGAAGACAGCAGAAAATCAAATCAATTAAGTAGCAGTTGAGTCGGGTGAAAACATAGCAAAATCAGAAGAAATATAAAGAATAATCAGAACACATGATACACAATTATATTCTAACAAAGCTGAGAACACAAAAGAAATAGAATATCTTCAAAAATATAAAATACTCAAACTATCAGAAGATGAGTTAGAGATTTTAAATAACCCGATTTCAGGAAAGGAAGTAGATCTAGCTATAAAGGGACTACCAAAGGAAAAAACTCCTGGTCCTGAGGGATTCACACGAAAATTCTGTCAGACTTTTAGAGAACAGTTAGTACCCATACTTCACAAATTACTCTTAAAAATGGAGAAAGAAGGCAGAATTCTTTTATGAGACAAATATAGTACTAATACCTAAACCAGGGAAAGATAAAACACAGGAAAACTATAGGTCAAAATCATCAACGAACAATGACCCAACAATTTTAAACAAAAACCTGTCAAACACACCACGATGATTTATCCAAGAAATCATTCATTAAAACCAAGTGGGATTTATATGAGGGATGCAAAGATGCTTCAACATTAGAAAAACAATCAACATAGTTAAACATATCAAAAACCAAAACATCCGAAACCACACTATCATCTTAATAGATGTAGAAAAAGCCTTTGACAAAGGACAACACTCTTCTTAAGCTAAAAACCTTATAGTATAGGCATAGAAGGACCTTTCTTAATATCCTAAAAAGCTTCTATCTAAAACCAAAAGCAAACATTATATGTGATGGGGATACACTAGAACCTTTTCTAATATATATAAGAATGAAGTAAGGGAGCCCACTCTCCCTACTATTATTTGATTTAGTTCTGGAAATGCTAGCAACAGTAATGACAAGGAAAAGAAATTAAAGGCATAAAGATAGGTAAAGAAATAAAACTATTTAAAAAAAGAAAGAAAATTTTAAAAATTTAAAAAAAAGAAAACTATCCCTACTTGCTGATAACATGATGATTTACTTGGAAAATCTTAGAGAATCAGCAATGATTCTAATTGAGCCAATCAATAGCTTTAGCGAAGTTGTAGGCTACAAATAAATCCTCAAAAATCAACAGTATTTCTGTATAATAATAACAAAATAAAAGAAGCAATAATAGAATGGAAAATCCCATTCCAGGTGGCTATAAAATGCATTAAATGTCTAGGGTTCAATAGCCCACCAAAGTACACAAAAGACTTGCATAGATTCAATTACAAAGTGTTCCTTAAAGAAATAAAGAACAACTTAAATAGCTGGAGGAATATTCAGTGCTCATGGCTAAGCCATGACAACATAATAAAAATGACAAATTACCAAAATTAATGTACATTTTTAATGCTATGCCAATGAAATTCCCAAAGGAATACCTTAAAGAACTTGATAAAATAGTAACAAAATTAATTTGGAAAACCAGAAGGTCTAGAATATCAAGGGAAATGATGAAAACAAGTAGGGACAAAGAGGGACTAGCACTTCCAGACCTCAATCTGTATTCGAAAGCAGCAGTCATCAAAATCATCTGGTATTTGTTGAAAAATGGAGAGATCAATGGAACAGACAAGGGAGAATCAAAAAACATTAGAACTCAATAACCCAGTATTTGATAAAGTGGACAACATAAATTATCTAGGAAAAAAACTCTGTCTTTGATAAAAAAACAAACCAACTACTAAAAAAAAAACTGGAAAGTAGTCTAATAGTAATTAGGTTATTGCACAATACATTCTAAATGGATATGTAACCTTAATATTAAAGATCACACTTTTTAAAAATTAGAAGAGAAACAAATCATATCAATCAATTATTCAATAAACATTTAACTGCCAACTGTAAGCGAGACACTACATTAAGCATGGTAGATATAAAAAAAAAGTCAAAAGACAGTCTCTGCCCTCAAGGAGCTTACAGTTTAACAGGAGAGCCTAACAGGAAAATAAATATATACAAAGCAAACTATATACAGGATAAATAGGAATTAATTAACAGGGGGAAGATGCTAGAATTAAGAGGGGTTGGGAAAGGCTTCCTATAGAAAATGGGATTTTAATTGGGGCTTAAGGAAGCCAGAGAGAACAGTGGTTGGAGAGGAGGAGGGAAAGCATTACAGCTATGGGGGACAGGCAAAAAAAAAAAAATGTCTGGAGCCAAGAGATTTGAGTGTCTTGTTCATGGAATGGGAGATCAATGTCACTGAACTGAGGAGTATATGTTGGGGAGAAAGATGCAAGAATACAGGAAAAGTAGGGAGCTTGAGTATGAAAGTCTTTGAATGCCAAACAGAGCATTTTGTATTTCACCTATGAAAAACCTTTCTCTAAAGTTCTTCAGAAGGACACTACTGATAATGAGATTGCATTGAGTCTTATCCTGGTCAAACCCCAACCCAAGCCTGAATTTATTTAATCAAAGGTATGGAAGCTCCATAGTGTTCTGCTCAGGCTTGGGTGGAGACAGATTTTTCTGCCTAGATAGCCCAAGGCTGGGAGTGGTCTGATAGAACAAGTATTTTCTCTGTCGGGAAATAAAATATCAGCCCCTGTTGATAAGGTATGTAAACTGGGCACCCCAACCCCCAAATTGAGCCAGTTCTTGACTGTAACGCCCATGCAATGAATGTATGTTGCCAGCTTGCGAGAAAATAAATGTGCAGCCAACCTAATTCCATTTGTCTTTCTTAGATCAAACTCTATTTTGGAGTTGACAAACTCTAGAGACAATAGGAAGCTACTGGAGTTTATTGAGTATACCTCTCCCAGCTATGAATAGGAAATGTATGTTTTAAAAAGTTAAATTAGAGGCAGCTAGGTGGTGCAGTGGATAGAGAGCACTGGCCCTGGAGTCAGGAGGACTTGAGTTCAAATTCGGCCTCAGACACATAACAGTTACTGTGTGACTCTGGGCAAGTCACTTAACCCCAATTGCCTCAAAAAAAAATAAATTAGGAGCAGGTAGGTGGTACAGTGGATAGAGAGCACTGGCCCTGGAGTCAGGAGGACCTGAGTTCAAATTCGACCTCAGACACATAACACTCACTAACTGTGTGACTCTAGGCAAGTCACTTAACCCCAATTGCCTTGCCAAAAATAAATAAATATATTAAATTAAATTTTATCTTTTAAAGGACAGAGACTTTTAAAATTCTTTTTATTCCATTCCAAATTCTTTTCCCTTCTCCCTCATTCATTAAGAAGGCAAGAAAAATGAAACCTGTTAAAAATATGTCTAGTCATGAAAAACAAATTTCTGCATTAGCAAAGTTCAAAGAAAAAAAAAAGCATGGAACATCTATCTGAGCTAATGTAGTATGAAGTATGCAAAGCCAAGGAAAAAATATACATGGTAACTATGACAATGCAAATTGAAACAGCAGCTACACATCAAAAAATTAAAAGCAAATGTGATAAAATTATAAAAATCAAGCAGAATCACCTGAAGAGATATGAAAGGACACTCCCAACCCAGGTCTTTGGGGAGGTGAGAGCTCCACAGGTTTTACACATTGCACATGTTTTCAGGCTTTTTCAATGTGTTCATCAGTTGTGCTGATTTTTTTTCCTTTCTAAAAAAATATTATGGGATGACTCTCTGGGAGGGGGAGGAAGAAACATACTTGGGATAACTATCATGATGTAAGAAACAAAAGATATCAATAAAAATGCATTAAATAACAGAAAGTGATGGAGAAAATGTTAATAATGCAAATTAAACTTAAGAGAGTGTAGTACGTATTAAGCAAGTTAGTTGTTAAACATTTACTAGAACACCCTGGGATAATGGATTCAAGGTGTAGTTGCAACATTGTTTCATAAGGCTGGTAAGGGAACTTGTTTTGCTTGACTATACAAATTTGTAATGGGGGTTTTGTTTTTCTTGCCTTCTCGCTGGGGTTGAGGAAATTGGAGGTAGGAGAAAGGAAGGCTGATCTTTATTGGAAAATAAAATAAGATTGAATTTTAAAAATAAATTTAATTTAAATGTTTGCAGAAAATTAAAGAGAAATTTCAATTCAAAGATTTTTGTGAAGATGATTCCACTCCGGTACATGGGATGCCTGCACACTTATGGACCTCATGAAATCCAGTAGACCTGAAAGACAAACAGCTCTTTTTGCAAGAGAACTCAGCACGTATCGCATCCAATAACAACCCTGAGTGAAACAAGGTGGGCAAATAAAGGCCAGCTTACAGAAGTCAGAGCTGGATACGTGTTTTTCTGGAGTGGCTGGCAGGAGTGAAGAGCTCCATGAAACTGGTGTAGGTTTTGCAATCAGATCTAATCTAGTCAACAATTGTGTGCCTCCCAAAAGGAGTGAATGACAGGCTCATAACAATGTGATTGCCACTTACAGAAAGCACCAAGCCACCATCATCAGTGCACATGAGGTCAAAGAGAAATTTCATGAAGACCTGAACACCCTCATTTTCAATGTGCTGAAAGAGGAGAAGCTTGTAATTCTGGGTGTCTTTAACGCCAGAGTTGGCACAATATTATATATGGCAGGGAGTCATTGGGACGAATGGAATTAGAAACAGGAGCAGCAATAGTCACTTACTACTAAAGATGTGTGTCTCGTGATCTCATCACCAATACTGTCTTCTGTTTACCTAGTTGCAATAAAACTTCATGGATACACCCTCACAGCAAACATTGGCATTTAGTACACTATATTATTATAAGGAGAAGAGACAGGATGTGAGAGTGACAAAAAGTGGTACAGAGTGCTGCACCAATCATAGGCTCATCCTCTCCAAGCTAAACATTTGGCATTCAACAAAAGTGGCAGCCCAAAGACATGACAATGATCGGAAGACTCAATGCCATCAGATTAGAGTACTTCTCTGTGTGTGAATAGTTTATTGCTAACTTGGAGGGAAAGCTGAGTCAACACACTGTTGGTAACAGTGGAGCAGAAAAGGAGTAGTTTTTAGATATGTGATGTACAGCACCATATTTACTTATCTGGGCCAGAACACCTGTAAACATCAGGAATGATTTAATGAAAATAATGGGTGAATTGAGAAGCTACTAAATTAAAAACAAGAATTCTACAGAGTCTACCAGCAGGATAGTTCATCTGTCTCTAAAAAGGTAGCATTTAACTCCATTAAAAGCAAAGTGCAAGCAAAGCTTAGAGAGATGCAGCGTTCTTGGTTCAGTAAGAAGGCAGATGAAATTCAGTTTTATATTGATAATAACAATCCAAAGTATTTTCACATGCCTTGAAGGCCATTTATGGGCCAAAGACCTATAGTGCATCTCAACTACTCAGTGCTGATAGAACCACACTGATCAGTGATGAGGACATGATCCTGGAGAGATGGGCTAAATGCTTCCATGGAGTTCTCAACACACCATCATTAACCAATGCTGAAGCCACTCAGGTTGAAGTCAATCCCTTTCTAACTGAATTTCCAACTGATGAAGTTCTGAATGCCATTAGGCTCCTTTCATGTGGCAAAGTAGCTGGTGCTGATTGCATTCCAGCAGAGATCTACAAGGCAGGAGACCCACTGCTCATACAAAACCTGATGGAAATCTTCTGGGTTATATGGCAAGAGAAAGTTATCCCCCAGGAGATCAAGGATGCCTCTATTGTCCATTTATAGAAAGGAAAAGGAAATAAGTTATCCTGTAACAATCACAGGGGGTTCTCTCTCTTAGTCATTGCCATCAGGGTTCTTGCCAGAGTTGCCCTTAATAGGCTGATCCTTCACCTGGAAGATTGTTAACTTCCTGAGAACCAGTGTGGCTTCAGAAAGGACTGAGGAATGGTTGACTTGGTGTTTGCTGCCCGACAACTCCAAAGAAATGCCTGGACTAGAACAGATATCTGTGCACAACATTTGTCAATCTAACCAAGGCCTTTGATATGGTCAGTTGTCAGGGCCTCTGAAAGATCATGGCAAAAAAAAAGAAGTTCATCAGTATTATACATTAGTTTTATGATGACATGTTTGTGTGGATTTTGGATAATGGAGGATGCTCTTGTGCTTTCCCAGTCACCAATGGAGTAAAGCAGGGCTGTGCGCTTGCTCCCACGCTTGTTAGTATGATGTTTTCAGTGATGTTGTCAGATACTTTCAATGAGGATGAAAACAGTCAAGGTCGATTACTGCACTGACAGTAAATTATTTAATTTGAAAATGATACAAGCCAAGACTAAAGTGGAGGGAGAGCTGGTTCATGACTTTTTGTTCACAGATGATTGTGCAGCCACTGAGGCTGATATGAAACTGAGAGTGGATTGATTCTCTATCACTTGTGCTAATTTTGGCCTGACAATTAATATTAAAATGCATTAAAGTACATCAAATTGCAAAGAAAATCCAGATTAGTAAAAATAAAGATGTATTTTTCCCCATGTGAGTTTACAGACATCTTTTTTTCAGATTTTTGAAGTATTTATTAATTTTTCAGAATTCTTCTCTTCTTCATATATTTCCCCTTTTCTTTTTTTAATTTTTTATTAATTCATTTTGATTTATCAACAATCACTTCCATAAACTTTTGAGTTTAAAATTTTTCTCTCCCCATCCCCAAGATGGCACGCAATCTGATATAGGCTATATGTATATACATTCTTATTAAACATATTTTCACATTAGTGATGTTGTAAGGAAGAATTAGAACCAATAGGAGGAACCACCAGAAAGAGGAAACAAAACAAAGCAGAAGAAAAAAAAACAGTAAATAGTATGTTTTGATCTGCATTCAAACTCCATAGTTCTTTCTTTAGATGTGGATAGCATTTTCCATCCTGAGACCTTTGGAGATGTCTTAGATCCTTGCATTGTTGAGAAGGGCTAAGTCAATCAACGTTAGTCATCTCACAACGTGACTGTTACTGTATAGTTTGAAATCTATCCATGGACCTCAATTTAAAACCCTTATCCTATCTACCCTTTAAAGTTGTTGGGGTTTTTGTTGTTCAGTTATTTCAATCGTGTCTGACTCTTTGTGAACCCATTTGGGGTTTTCTTGGCAATGATACTGGAGTATCATTGCCATTTCCTTCTCCAGCTCATTTTACAGATGAAGAAACTGAGGCAAACAGGGTTAAGTGACTTGACCAGGGTCACACAACTAGTATCTGAAGCCAGATTTGAACTCAGGAAGATGAGTCTTGCTGACTCCAGGCCTGGCACTCTTTCCATTGCGCCACCCAGCTGCAATGCCACTTGGTATCCATCTTCCCCTTAAGACCTCACAGACAACTTTGTCTTATGCCTTTTTACTTAATCACAAATTACTGTGTGTTATAGTTATCTGCATTTGTGTCTTTTCCCTTAACTAGAATGACAACATGAGATCCACAATGGCAGGGGGGCCCATTTTGTCTAAACTCTCCTCCCCACCACCAGTACTGAATATTTTGTATATAGCAGTTGGTTAATAAGGGTTTGATGAATTTAATTGAGATAGAGATGATGGGGTTGGGGATTTAATGGTGGTCTGGAGGATGGAGAGAGTAACAGTAGTGAGGAGTGGAGATGGTGATGGTGGAGATCACCATGTTGATGAAGATGAAAATGAAAGGGATGGTGCTTGCTCACATCTGACCTTCTCTGAACTAGCTGAGCCTGTTGCTAGGAGGTCACTGAAGAAAGGTACTGGGCTCAGGTTCCCTGTTGCTCCCTGGTGCAGTGGAAGAAGTGTCAGCAAGGGAATCAGAGGACCTGAGTTCAAATCCCACCACTGATGCTTGCTACTTGTATGAATTGGAGCAAGTCATTTAAGCTATGTAGGCCTCAGTTTGTTCTGTAAGTTATAAAATATTGGACTGTATGGTTCCTGGGGTTCCCTTTCCGTAGCTTCTCCTCTTTATGGCATGAAGACACTCTCCATTCCACTGGCTCTTTTGGGGAGTGGCTGGTAGCACAGCCTTGTTGGGGGGAGGGAAGTTGGGAGATACCAGGGACTCTCCAGGCCTACTCTACTTCCTTAACTGCAGCCCTGAAAATTTCCCAGCCTCTTTGAGTCCTTTATGTTTTTGTCAGACAAGAATCTGACACCATGATTGGCATCAAAGGGGTTGGCCAGCCCTGTGGAATGAGTCATCCTGCCCTCACGAGGGGGTGGTGGCCTCCGAAGGGGGATTTCAAACATCCATTCCAAAAAGCCAGGGTTACTCTAGAGACCTTGGCAGTGTGAACAATAGCAGCCTGTCAGACCCCCTTCTCTCCAAAGTGCCTTCCTTCTGCCACTTAAAGGTCATAGACTTGAGGCATTTCCCAGACCTCCCAGGGTGGCCAGAGGAGACCTAGTGAGATCAGTGAAACATCTACCATCCTCACGGCCGGCTTTCTGACCCTGCGGCCCCCTGCCCCGAAATGAGGATGATCTTAGGGGAAGAAGAAGAATAGTAAAAACACGGGATATTTCTATAGAGATTTAGGGGAGCTACCTGTCCTATCTTGCCCGAGTCTAACGAAGGAATTAGGCCCAAGGTTACGATATTTATAGCTGAACTCACACTCCCTCCTACTGAGTCCGGTCCTCTCTACACATATAAACACCTGGGTAAGAAGGCAAAGGGATGGGGATGGGAATACTTGTAGTCTAGGACTGGAATAGAATAGGATAGGATAGGATAGAATGGGATGGAACAGAAGAGAATAGAAGAATGCCAGAACTGAAAAGGGCCTCAGAAAACAGGATACCAAGTGGTACTAGGGGTGTCAAACTCAAATAGAAACAGGGTCCACTAAACTGTACATGAGGATTCTTGCAGGCCAGATATTGACTGAAGTATTGACAGCATATTGCTATATTGACAGATAATATTATTAATATCTGTTTTATTGTATTTTATTTATTTTCATTAAATATTTCTCAATTACATTTTAATCTGGTTCAGGCTACACTTGCGAGTGTTGGGCTGTAGTTGATACCTCTGGTATAGTGGAAAAAACATGAAGACCTCGGTTAAAAAGCTAGCTATGATACTTATCAGCTGGAAGACCTTGGGTAAGTACCTTGTCCTCTTCAGGGCTCAATTTCCTCATCTTTGAAATAAAAGGATTGGACTAAATTATGCCTAAGATCCCTTCTAAGCTCAACATCTATGTTCCTATGATAAGACTGGAGCACAAAGAACACAACATGTCAGAGCTGGAAGGGAGATCAAAGATCATTAGATTAAGCTCCCTCATTGTACACAGGAAAAATCTGAGGCCCGAAGAAAGGAAGTGGGTTGGTGTCTGAGCCAGGACTAGAAACCAGGCCTCCTGTTGTTCATTCGTGTCCGACTGTCTGTGACCCCATTTGGGGTTTTCTTGGCAAAGACAATGGAGTGGTTTGCCATTTCCTTCTCCAGCTCATTTTACAGATGAGGAAACTGAGGTAAACAGGCTGAAGTGACTTGCCCAGGGTCACACAGTTAATAAAGGCCAGATTTGAACTCAGGAACATGAATCCTTCTGACTTCAGCCCTCACACTCTATCTCATCTTTACAATTACACAAATGATTAAAAGGTGCCAAGAATGCAAAATTCCACAGTGTATATTATTAATTACAAAAGAATATTTGATTCGATAGAGTGAAACATTGCCTCAAATGCTCTCCTCCAACTAGGTGTCTCTCATGCATATGTCGAAATCTGACAACATTCTTTGAAAGATGCAACAAGGGTAAATTTGACAACTTTCTGAATATTAAAATCAAGTGAGGCACAACCATCTGCCTGTCAAAGGTATTTGCATGGTCATGGTGGGTGCCTTGTGAAAAGTTCAAGTGAAAGAGGAATTTCCTATAGATGGGAGATCATCCAGATGTTCGGGTTTGTAGATAACATTGTGCTGATTGCATCATGCCCCAGAACATAGCAGAGCCTACTCAATGAGATTGATAATTACTCAAAAGAATTTGGCCTAACTGTTCACATAGGAGTGGGCCGCTAAGTGGCACAGTGGATAGAGTGTGAGATCTGAAGTCAGGAACACTCATCTTCCTGAGTTCAAATCCGGCCCCAGATACTTACCAAGCTATGTGACTCTGGCCAAGTCACTTAACCCTGTTTGCCTCAGTTCCTTATCTGTAAAATGATCTGGAGAAGGAAACAGCAAAGCACTCTAGTAGCTTTCCCAAGAAAACTCCAAATGGGGTCACAAAGAGTCAGATAAGACTAAACAACAACAATCCACACAGGAAAAACAAGTGAATGAAGACTGCCTATTGTTGGATGGAGGAGACTGGGGCCCTACTGTTGGAGACTCAACCAAGTGGAACAAGATGATATGTGATTCCTGGCTGAAGAGGCAGCATATAGTGTAGTGGGGAAAGTGTTAGATTTAGAGTCATAGGTGAAACAGAATTTAGCTAACTTTGAACCTAAGCAACTCCATCTTGGTTTTAATCAATCACAGGACTGCTATAGTTTAGCGGGAAAGCAAAAAGTATAGCAAAGCTTCTCTGTGGGTTAAAAACTACCTATAGCATGTAGCCTATTCAAATAGATGGTTTTGGAGCAGTTAGGTGGCACAGTGGATAGAGTACCCACCCTGAAGTCAGGAGGACCTGAGTTCAAATCCAGCCTCAGACCAAACACTTGATACTCACTAGCTGTTGTGACCCTGGGCAAGTCACTTAACCCCAAATGCCTAAAAAAAAAAAAAAAAAAAAAGAAAGAAACAAATAGATGGTTTTAAACTAGACTCAATTGCCTATACCACATGTCATCTCTATCCTACTTTAATCATCCTGCTTTAATTATCTGAACCCTATATCATCTGTCTTGTTAAAGCAGAAGCACTTTTCCTTCTATAGATTTCTGATTTTTTTCTGCAATGACAATATTTTTACTCTCATATTTTCCTGTATCCTATTAGTAAAATATTTTGCTATGACAAAACACCTCATTATAACCAATTAAAAAGACTGGAGCATCAATCAATCAAAGGAATATCTTGAGCATTTCCCCTTTGATTTGCTGGATTTTTCTGTATAGAAGGAACAGTGTAGGAAAACCAAAGTGAGTTTGCCCTCAGAGATGCTGATTCTCTCAGGGCTGCTCCCTGGCAAGTAAACCATCTTTGAACTTTAGTGATTGTCTTGAAGGTTTTTTAGGTACCATAACATAGGACAAGGGTTT
This sequence comes from Vombatus ursinus, assembly GCF_900497805.2. Classification (NCBI taxonomy): domain Eukaryota; kingdom Metazoa; phylum Chordata; class Mammalia; order Diprotodontia; family Vombatidae; genus Vombatus; species Vombatus ursinus. The sequence continues at coordinate 11,470,819 of NW_020947062.1, read as the reverse complement.
GAATCCTGACTTTTCTACTTCCTACTATCTGTGTGATCTTGAATAAATCACTTATCCTCTCTGGGTCTCAATTTCCTCATCTGTAGAAGGCAGGCCCCTTCCTGTTCATAATCTATGGCCCTATGATCCTAAGTGAGACAGTGAACACTGTAGAAGCTTGGAGAAGGGTGAGATCATTGTGTACTGCACATCAGGGAAAGCTTTGTGGAGGAGGAGGAACCTGAAATGGGTCCTAAGGGAGGGGAACATTGGAATTGGTCAAGAGAAGGGTGTGTATGTGTGTGTGTGTGTGTGTGTGTGCAGGACCGTAGGGATAAGCCTGCTGTGGGTGGAGGTAGGGAAGGTGTGTGTGTGGTGGAGGGAGTGGAAGCATAAATCAGGCTAGAGTAAAAGGTATGTGGAGGGATGGGGGTGGGATGAATCCAGAACAGGGGCTGGATTCTAGGAGGTCAGTATTAGGAGGCTGGACTTGACCTTTCTGGCAATGAGACTCTATCTCGAGTTCTTGGACAAGGGAGGAAGAGCAATGATTCCCCAGGTTGCAGTAAGGAGGCTAGAGCTGGCACAGAACTTAGAACACAGAGCAGGAAGGCCCTTAGAACATGGGACACAAAGTGTCAGAACAGGAAAAAACCTTTAAGAGATTCCCTAATTCCTATATTGCACAGATGAGAAAACTGAGGCCTAGAGAGAACTGACTTTTGTCCCAGGCTACACACTGCAGGAGACGCAGTAGACGAAGTGTCAGTGAACGCATGCGATCATTAACTTCTTGTCCACTCTCAGTTTGTCCCTCCTCTTGCTAAGTCCCCATTTCCGCGTCTCTGTTATCCCAGCCCTTACCTCCCCACCTTTTTTCCAGGAGGGCCTCGGTGGCTCTTAAAACTTAATGATTAACAGTGCTGTTGGTCCACTGGGGTAGGGGTTAGGGTAGGGGGAGTTTGGGGCTTTCCTTCCTTAAAGGAGCCACGGGAATCTGGCTCCCTTCTCCAACCCCTGACCCAACCCAACTTCCCGATAAGTCTTTAGGTGGATCATGTCATAGCTGGAAGGACCCCTGAGACTTTGAGTTGGGGGGAAGTGGGTAGAGGGAGGGGAAGCGGGGAGGATACTGGTGGTGCCTGAAGTATGTGATATCATCAAAGGAGTATATCATCACTTCCCCCACCAGCTGCCCCCCAATCTCTGAAAGAAGGGGCTGGACCGGACACGTGAGGCTGGGGGTGGTGTAGGTTCCCTGCCCCTTCCTGCCATTCTCCAGTTAGATGCAGAGGGCACCAGGGCCCCTGGTCAGTAAGCAGGATGTAGCTCAGCTCCAGTTCCCGCAACCCCCTCCCCCTTTTCCCAGATTTGAGACGTTGGTAGTGGGAAAATCAGCCCTGAGGCAGGGGCCAGCTTCCCCTCCTCGGTGAAGGTGTGTGGGTTTCTTTACATGCCTGCTGGAAGCACCTTCCTTTGCCAATGCAAATGAAGCCTGTGTTTCCCAGTAGCCCAGCCCAGGGCTTTGGGGGAGTGGCTGCTGGGGGCAGCCCATGTAGCCATGCTCTGCTGGGCAATGCTGTTTCCTCAAGGACAGGGATGGTTGAAGATAGATGGGAGAGGGGGCCAGAGGAGTAATAATAGCTGGCTTTTATGTAGCTTGATGGTTTGCAAGGCATGTTACATACATAATCTTGTTTAGTATGGAAGAGTAAGGACCCCGCTGCTCTCTTCACCTTCTCTTAGCCAGCCATCCTTTGCCGAACAACTTCCACTGTGAGAAAATGTTACTAGGGTCCCCTTTGCTGTAGCTCTTAGCTCTTTCTTTTCCAGGATCGGGGGCTGTGTCCCACCCAGGCTCTATGCCCTCGTGGGGACAGAGAGAGCCGCAGATTTCTAGTCCTGGGACAACGGGCCCTGGCACCTTCCCCAGTTTCTCTAGCTCCAGGCTCAGCTCCAGGTTAAACAGCCTGGGACCCTGGAGACTTTTCTCAAAATTTCCCTATTATTCCCCAACCAGGCTCCTAGCTCCAAGTCAGGGAAGTAATAGCAAGCAGAGTAGTTTGTCTGGGATATAGAGTGAATGGGGAGAATAATGTAAAATCAACTGGGAAAGGCAGGTTGAAGCCAGATTGTAAAGAGTTGTAGTTAAATGCCAAATAGAGTTTTATCCTATCCTAGGGACAATAGGGAATCACTGAAGCTTCTTGAGGTGAGAATAATAGAAGCGAAGCTGTGCTTTAGGAATATCAATGTGGGGCAGCTAGGTGGTGCAGTAGATAGGGCACCAGCCCCAGAATCAAGAGGACCTGAATTCAAATGTGGCCTCAGACACTTAACTAGCTGTGTGACCCTGGGAAAGCCACTTCACCCCAATTGCCTCCACCAACTCCCCGCCCTACCCCCCCCCCCCAAAAAAGAGGAATATCAGCTTGGCAGTTGGGAGAATTAAGAGGAGAGAGACTGGAATCAGGGAGACTAGTTTGGGGGAGGTGGCTATTAAAACGCTGTTCCATGTACACTACGTGAATGAATAAATGAAGCATTTATTAAGTGCTTACCATGTACAAAATACTATACTAAATGCTGAGGATCCAAATAGAAAGGCAAGGCAGTCCCTGCTTTGTATTGTATGTATTCTAATATATTCAATGTCTCATCACCATGCCTTTGCAAAGGTCTCCCACGCTTGGAATAAAATCCATTTTCCCCTCTGCTGTGTGGAATGCTTAGTTTTCTTTCAAAATTCAAATTAAGTGTGAATGGCTTACAGGAAGCCTCTCAGGATCCCCCTAGTTGCTAGTGCCCTTCCCCCCAAAACAATTTTGTGTATATTTTGTATATATCATGTATTTTTTTTTTAGCTGTCTATATGTTCTTCACTTCTCCTCCTGCTCCACCTCATCAAAAGTAAACTCATTGAGGTTTTTGTTGTCGTATCCCCACCACCTGGCCCATGAGTCATACCTTTATTCAATGCTTATTGAATTAACTAGTCTAGGTGAGAGGGGATAAAGGCATGAACTAAGGTGGAGGCTGTGTAAATGGAGAGAAAGGAACAGATTTGAGGCTTGTTATGAAGGTAGAAATGTGGAGGTAACAACTATCTTGGTGGGGGATGATGGAGAGTGAAGTATTGATGATGACTCTAAGGTCACAGATCTGATGACTGGAAGGATGAAGCCGCCCTTGACGGAAAGGAGGAAGTTTGAAAGAAGTATATAGACTCAGGAAAAGATAATGAGTTCAGTTTGGGATATACCTTTGGGTCATCCATTTGGACACGTCCAACAGGCAGCCAGAGGTGCAGAATTTGAGTACTGAATAGAGCTGAAGGTTAGAAATGTAGATTCAGGAGTTATTTGGATAAAGATAACTGAACCCATAGATTGATGAGAGAGACAGAGACAGAGAGAAACAAAGAGCTCCCTCAGGACTTAGCTACAACTGGGGGACAGAATATGGATGACCATCCTCTGAAGCACCCTGAGAAGGCAGAGGAGAACCAGGAGAGAGTCATGTCCCAAGAACCTGGGGAAGAGAGAGGATCTAGGAGATGGTGGTCAACCCTGTTAGAAGATAAAAAGTCAAGAAGAATTATAAAGAACAATTAAGAGATCTTTAGTGACTATGGAGAGAGAAGTTTTATTTAAATGGGACGTTAGAAACCCAATTGCCAAGGAAGAAATGAGAAAGGTGAGGCAGAGCATAGATGGGTTTTCCAGGTGTTTGTGAATAGGGTGGGAGGGGAAGGAGGAGGGGATATAAAATGATAGTTTGAGGGTAAGAGATTCAGATGTGGGTGTCTAAAGAATGGAAGCAATCTGGGGATGTGTTAGGCAGCAGAGAAGGAGATTGAAAATTAGAGAAAGAGAAAAGGGGATGGGGCAAATACCGGAGGAGACGTGGAGGTGGGGGTGGGGGGATGACCACAACTAGGAGAGTTGGGCTTGGCAAGGAAAAAGTTAACGTCTTCCTCAGAGATGGAAACGAAAGAGAAGAAAAAGAGGATTTGAAGAATAGAATTGAGAGAAATAGGAGCTCGAGATGGATTACCTCTATTTCCTCTGTAGAATATGAGTTAGATGGGGATAGAGGTGGAGCTGGCTTAAGGAGAGAGTCACAGCTTCTGTGAGGGATTCAACAGAGAGTCAATCAGGGAAGAGTGAAAGCATTGCCATGTAGTGGTTAAGAGCCCTATCAAGATGGATCAGCAGGTATTCATTTGTAGTGGATTCAGCAATATCATGTAACTTTTTCCAGCAGTGCTTTAGAGAAGGCAAGATGGTGGGGATAACCCAGAGTGGGCTTTAGAAAGGCACCAGCAAAGATGGGAGAAGGGGGCAAGGGAGTCAAGGGTAGACTTTCCTAGTGTGTAATTGAACTTGTTGACTATTATAGGGTCAAGATTTTGAAGGAAGGAATGTTATGCCAGAAGAGGAGTGATAGGCTAGGAAAGTGGGTGAGGTTAGGGGGTATGCCTAGAGATCAGGATTAGGAAGAAGAATAGGTTTAGGAGAAGTGAGATAGAGATTGAGATGGAAGGATAAGAGGTAATAGACTAAGAGAGGAATATTAAAGTTCTGAACCGCGGAGGTTTAACATTCATAGATGATAGGGAAATTGAGGGCATTGCAACCGTCTCTGTATGCCAGAGTAGGGAAGATGCTTGAGGGAATAGTGTTAGAGGCAGAACTTGAACCCAGGTCTTTCCTAACTCCACAGCAGGCTCTCATCACCATTCTGTCTCTCCAGTCACCAGTTTTTTCAAATAATTCTCATCTAATACGATTTTATTTTTAAAAATAAATACAGAACATTTAGCATGTGAAAGTGGGCTCCCCATGGAGTTGGTCTCTATGTCATAACTGGGAAGAGTTCTGTGCTTCCTAGAGGGGATGGATGATTCGGACATTCATATCATATCTACCCCCCAAATTGCTGAGCCCCAGGAGTTTTGGGCATGACTGGTTGGACCTACGGGCGTCCTAGAACTGGGGTCCTCTTTCCAGTCCTCCCTGTCAGAGCTGTGTTTACATTCAGGGGAAGGAATCCCCTGGTCTCAACCCAGGTCCCTGGTTTCACCCTGGTCAGGACTGAACTTACCGTATTGGACCGCACATAATACATAACAATATTACTCAGGTAATATTGGATATCGTAGCTTCTTATGGCATCTCACCCCCTTGCTAGAATATGAGCTTCATAAAGTCAAGGACCTCATCTTAGCTAAACTTTTTATCTCCCCCAGTGCTCAAGATAGTTCACAGCATGGTTTAATGAATATTGAATTAATTACCTATATAGTTATCTGTGTCTATTTCTAATTCAGTACTAGATTGTGTACCACAAGGGTGAGGACATGGTCTTATCTAAACTTTCTATCTCCTGGGGTCTCTGTTCTTCCTCTATATAGAGGGCACTTGAAAAAATGTTTGTGCTATTGTATTTTGTCTTCTTAGAATTCCACTATTTGTGTTTCTCATGTCTGGGCTCAGCATCGCTCTCCCCTGGCTCCTGTTTAAAGGAATGAGCTCCTTTTTTGGAAAAGAAGCATACACAGTCTTTCCCACTTGAGAGGAAATATGTTTATCTCCTAATTTCTTAGAAATAGGCAGAACCAGGAGCTTAGGAGCAGGACAGAGGAATCTGGTGACCAGTTGGGTATCCTATCTGGGGGAAGTAGAGGGGGACATTGGAATGGAGAGAGAAGGAAAGTCAAGAAGGGGGGGCCAGGGCTGCTGAACTAACAGCTTTCCCATATTCTTGGGGGGGCCGGGGGGAGGGACATCTGTGCTTTCTGGCATCCCTCTGTCCCTTTTCCCAGTCCTTGGGGTCCTCAGCTCCATGAAGAATCCACTCCAAGGGGATCTCTCATCCTTTCACCTTTAAGAACCCTGAGAGAGGGACCCCACAGGCCCTGCTTTTCCTTTCATCCATGCTGATTTCTAAATGCAGGTGAGGAGCACTTCCACAGATGCAGGTACATCAATCTCCTCAAAGAGTCCCCGGCCTGGGAAAGTCTTGGGTGCCTTCTTCAGCAAGGCCTGGGCATGGCGAAGGAGGAGCTGGTTTCGTCTTCGGCCCAGCTTCCTAAGGGCTAAAATGGCAGCCACATGCTCCTGCCTGCAGAGGGACACAGTCCCAGTGAACAGAAGTATGTCATGGGATCATGGGATTTTGAGCTGGAAAGAACCTTTCATATCTTCTAGTCCTTCATTTTACTGATCTCCCTTAATGATAATGCCTTCCCTCTAAGATTAGATCCCCTCTATCCAGATTTCCAGCTTCTTCTTGTCTTCTCTCATTAGACTATAAACTCTTTGAGGGCAAGGACTTTCTTTTTCTTATTTGTATCCCCAGTACTTAGCACAGTGCCCTGGCACAGAGTAGGAGTTTAGTAACTATTGAACTGAATTGAGTATTTCTAATTTATTCTGTATACTTGTTTGGACATAGTTGTTTACTTGTTGTCTTCCCCATTAAACTGGGAGCTCCTTGAGAGCAGGGACTGTCTTTTGTCTTTCTTTGTATCTCTGGTGCCTGGCACATAATAGGGGCTTAATGTCTATTTAATGACTAAGATGGAAAGAGAAGCAAGTAGAAGATTTTGACAGATATAGTCTTTGTTGCCCAACAGTAACAGTGAAAGTTTTAACATAAACCAAAGCATATATCACCTGATAATCAAGTTTACAAATGACACAAGGCTAGGAGGAAGGCATTTATTAAATGCCTACTATGTGCCTGATGGGCAGCTAGGTGGTACAGTGGATAGAGGGCTGGGACTAAAATTAGGAACACTCATTTTCTTGAAGTTCATATTTGACCTAAGATACTTACTAGCTGTGTAACTCTGGGCAAGTCACTTAACTCTGTTTGCCTCAGTTCCTCATCAGTCAAATGAGCTGGAGAAGGAAATAGCAAACCACTTCAGTACCTTTCTTTGTCAAAAAAACTCTAAATGGGATCATGAAGATTCAGACATGACTGAAAAAGAACTGAAATATGCCTGACACCATGCTAGATATTTTACAAATATTATGACATTTAATGCTCACAACAACCCTGAAAAGTAGGTACTATTATTATCCCCATTTCCCTGAGGAAATTGAGGCAAACAGAGGTTAAGTAACCTGCCCAGGGTCCCATAGCTAGCAAGTATCCGAGGCCATATTTTAACTCAGGTGTTCATGAGTTCAGGCTCAGTCCTCTACCTACCATGTCACCTAGCTGCTTCCCTAGGAGGGCTAACAAACTCTCAGATTCAAGTCAAGATGCAAAAATACCTTCACAGGTAAGAATGAGGGGCAAATCTAATAAGATGTAGCCTCACTGAGATAATGCAAAGTCTTCTCCTGGCTTTCAAAGAATCCACTGCACAAATACAGGAGGGAGAAGGTGTGGCCAGACAACCGGTCATGGGAAAAGCATGTGTGGTTTGAGTGGCCTGCACACTAAATATGAGTCAACAGTGGGGCATAGTGGTCTGAAGAGCTACAGTTTCAGCCTGCATTGTAGGAGAAGCAGTGTGGCTTCTTGGATAGACAGCCTGCCTCCCAGTTAGGATGAGCTGGCTCAAGTCCTGCTTTTAATGCATCCTGGCTCTATGATGTTGCACAGGTTCCTTAACCAGCCAATGCTCTGAGACGGTAAGCTGCAGATCTGCAATGGTAGAGGGAGCTCCTGAGGGACTCCTCCCTAGAGAAGGAAGGCATGGAGGGATAGAATAATTATTTAAGTATTGGTTAAGTGCTTGACTTAGTTACAAATAGTGTCTCATTTGACACGCTACCTTGGTAGAGAGTGAGCTCCCTGTTACTGGAGACATGGTAGCTGAGGCTTGATGACTCCCAATCAAGAAGGCTATCTAAGGGATTTCTGTGGAGGTGAGGCTGGGGTTGTAGAGACTGAACTAGACGCATTTACTCAGAGGTCCTTCCCAGCTCTGGGGTTCTGTTAAGCGTAAAGATATCCCGTTGGGCATTCAGGCCAGAATCATACCTCTGTAGTGGTAGAGAGAGGAGGTTTGAGGAAGATTGAACTGAGTTTCCTGACTTCATCCTCACAGAATAGCAACAGGTCCAATGCCCTGAACCACCCTCAAAGTCCTGTGGAAATCTTATATTCATAGCATATCAAAGTTGAAAGAGAGCTTCAAGTCAATCCAGTCAACACCCACACCCCGATTTTTCAGAGAGGGAAACTGAGACTAAGAGAGAAAGCATGACTTGCCCAAAGTGGGACCTTCTGTTGACTTTGCCTCTCTGGATGGAGCAGTGTCCAACCCATAAGCAAAGGAATGAGGGATATAGAAGAGGAAGCACAACATAGTGACAAGAGTCCTGGATATGTCATCAGAAGAGCCAGGTTCCAGGTCCTGCCACGCTAACAACGACAACAACAGCAGCAACAACAATAACTACTGTGTATATACCACTTTCTGAAGTTTGCACAGTGTTTTATAAATATTATCTCATTTTATCCTTACAACTACCCTGGGAATTAGGTGCTATTACTATGCCCATTTTATAAATGAGGAAACTGAGGCAGACAGTGATTAAGTGCCTTGTTCAGGGTCATACAGCTAGGTGACCATGGGCAAGTCCCCCCGTCTAGGCTTCAGTCTCTCCATCTATAAAATGAGAGGGAAGGCCTACAGATGATTGCTGAGATTTCTTACAATTCTAACATTCTGTACTTGAGTATAGTAGATTGAGAGGTTTCATTGTTTCTAAGGGCGGAGCCGCTTTCCTCCCTTTGATCAGAGGCTGCGAATCCCCCTCAGACTGGGTACTCCCTGAAGGCAAGGCCTTCATTTCTTCATTTCTGTTCTCCCAAGACCACGGGCTGCCTAAAGCTAGGACCATGGCACTCCCTTCAGACTAGGGGGCTGTCAGGAGACAGAAGACCCATGGGAAGGAGGACAAGAAGGACTTCCTGAGAGAGATAACGTGCCTTCGTGTTTGGGGATTGTTCAAGTGAAATGTGGAGTGGGACTTTTTTTTTCTTTTCTTTTTTTTTCTGGAGATGAGGAGAGGTTCCACCCTGTTTGTAGGCCAGAAGTTGCCTCCCTCCTTAGAACAAAGAGGTGCCAATCTGTGAGATGTATGTCTCTCCAGGGAAAGGCCTGGCCACGCTGGGACTTGATCACTCCCTGATAATGAACCTCTAAAGTTCAAGGGGAGGCACACTAGATTTCAGCTACCATGGTCCTGTTCTGATTTTATTAACCTACTATGCTCCGAGGTCTCCCTGAATGTGAGGCTGCCCAGGGCAAAGGGAAGATCCTGGGGTGGAAGTCGGGAGCCCTGATTTAGAAGATAACAACATGATGGGACTTTGAGCTAGAGGTGACTTTGGAGATCAGTCTTTTTAATTCACAGATGAGGAGGCTGAGGCCCAGAGATGGAAAGGAACTTGTCCAAAGTCACACAACTACTAAGTTACAAATCCAGAATTCAAACCTAGATCTTCTGACTCCAAATTCAGGGTTCCTTCCCTTATTCAATGCTGCTTTTAGATCTGCCACCAACTTCCCTTTTCTGGACCTCACTTCCCTTGACTGGAAAAAAGGATAAATATCTCTGCCTTGCCCAGGCAGGACTGGTGTAAGGATCGAGGAAGCACTGGATGGTAAAGAGTGCTGAGATGCAGGGGGCTCTGCCTGCAGGGGTGAAAAAACTTCACGTCCGGAGGCATGCCAGCTCAGGGGTCTCAATGTCTGGGGATGCTCCTAGGGGGAACCTCCAGATGCAGGCAGCACTAACCTGATGTCCGGGTAACCCTCAATGAGGGTTTCGATATGTTTTCTAATGTCCTCTTTGTAGGTCTCACCCAGGATGTCTGAGATGCAGGGGATCACCAAACCCAGCCAAGAGGCTTCTGAGCCCTGGGAAGACAAGGAACCAGATATAAGAAAAAGGAATGAGCATGAAGAAGATTGGGCAGCTAGGTAGCACAATGGGCTTGGAGTCAGGAAGACTCATCTTCCTGAGTTCAAATCTGACCTCAGACACTTACCAGCTGTATGACCCTGGGCAAGTCACAACCCTGTTTGCCATCTGTCAAATGAGCTGGAGAAGGAAATGGCAAACTGCTCCAGTATCTCTGCCAAGAAAAGCCCAAATGGGGTCACAAAGGGTTGGACATGACTAAAACGACCAAATGAACATGAGGAGGATCCTCTGTATCCTCCTCTGTGGAATGATGGGGTTGTATTAAATAACCTAAAGTTCCCCACTCATCAGATTTATTGAGATGAAACCTGCCTGACACAGTCCGTGTTCTATATTTTAAGGTCCCTTCCCCATATTCTAAGATTCTGAGGTCCCTTCTAGCTCTGATTGTCTATGTTCTATGCTTCCCCCTCTTAAGTTCTGTGTTCTACAATCCTTTCCAGGTGTAATATTTACTTATTCATTTATCTATTTATTTATTGATTTATTTATTTTTTTTTTTTTTGGTGAGGCAATTGGGGTTAAGTGACTTGCCCAGAGTCACACAGCTAGTGAGTGTTATGTGTCTGAGGCCAGATTTGAACTCAGGTCCTCCTGACTCTAGGGCTGGTGCTCTATCCACTGCGCCACCTAGCTACCTTCCAGCTGTAATATTTTGTGTTCTATTGATACTAAAATTTCTTCCACCTCTGATACCCCATAAAGGTACAATCCCTGTGTATGAGAAAGGCACTAAGCTGTCCCTACTCCACCTGGGGGGTTCCTTCCATTTTGCTGTGTTATGTCTGGACCTGCAGGGGAATGGGGGCAGGGGGAAGAATTATTAGAATCATAAGATTTAGAGCTGGAGGGGTTACAAAAGAGAACATAACATTTCAGAGCTGGGCTGGGGGGTGGCTTAGAATGTAGAATATCAAAGCTGGAACTCTGTCCTTCGGACACAGAACACAATACACAGTAGAGTATTAGAACTTAGAGGAACCTCAGAGATCGTCTCATAGAGGAGAAAACCAAGGCCTTGAGAGGACAAATGATTTGTCCAAGGCTACACAGGAAATAAGTAGGAACTCAGCCTCAAACACAGTTGTGTGACCCTGGGGAAGTCATTTAACCTCTGATTGCCTGACAAGATGGATCCACTGGAGAAGGAAATGGCAAACTACACCAGTATCTTTGCCAAGAAAACCCCAGATGGGGTCACAAAGGATCAGACATGACTGAAAATGACCAAACAACAACAAATTCTGACCACAGTACCAACCACAACCCATCAGCAGCCGAAGGAAATAACTCTTGGGTAGTACCAGACTTTGAAAGGTGGAGCCAATGGCATCTGATTCCTGGCTCATCTTCTGGGCGCTGGCCACTCGATCTGCTCCCCGAAGCCGTTCTCGTGGCCTCAGCACATGGGCTACATATTCCCGAATCACATAGCAGTGGATTTCCTGAAGACACTCCTGGGAGAGAAATAGGATAGTGGAGATCAGCCTCAAAGCGCCATAACTCTTTTCCCCCTTCCAAGCCTTCTGTCTCTCAGTCTTTTCTTTCTTTCTTTCTTTCTTTTTTTTTTTTTTTTGGGTGAGGCAATTGGGGTTAAGTGACTTGCCCAAGGTCACACAGCTAATACATGTCAAGCGTTTGGTCGGAGGCCAGATTTGAACTCAGGTCCTCCTGACTTCAGGGCCAGTGATCTATCCACTGTGCCACCTAGCTGCCCCTCAGTCTTTTCTTTCTGAGCACCCTTTCCCCATGCCCTCCATGTCCCTCCCCAGGATGATCCCTGGGGTCCTCGAACCACCTGACTGTGGGGCTGAACCAGGTGTTTTAGGTGCTGGGCAAAGGTGACAGTCTTCTCCATGATTGGCTGTAGCTTGTCGGAAGTCACCCATGCCTTGCTGCCCACATCCTTGAATAGGACCTGTGGGGGCAGAGAGAGAACCCACTCACATCTTGTTCCCCAGCCTACAGGATCATTAGACCTGACTCTTCCAATACAATGTGACACCTTCTTCCCTCCCTCCCCACCCCACCCCCACATTCTAGGACCCGACACAACACCATGAAGAGGTAGCCTCCCCCCACCTCTCCCAATTCAAATCCTCCCTAGCTTTCAGGATCTAAGCCACCTCAATTCCCACAGGAAGCCCACTTAGATCCTGATTCCCAATGACTGAATAGGTAAGAAAACAAACCTCAACAATTTGTTGCATATAAGAAATATGTAAAAAAAAAATAGACAATCAGATCCTGATTCCCTGTCCTGACGTCTAGACTTTCTTTGCCACACAATGTATACCCCATAATGTATATAAATGGAATTTATGCAAAGCATGCACTGCTGCCTCTGTTCCAGACAAATGAGGCTCCTTGTTGCTCCTCAGTCTTTCCCTATCTTCACCTTCCTCAGTGTATTTATTCCCAGAGGCCAAGCCTTCATTTCCTGAACAGACTCCAGCACGTATCTGCTGGCTGAAACCCTCTTCCTTCCTCAGATGTCCTTACCTCCCTGACATCCCCATTTTGACCCCTGTCTGAGAGTGAGCTCCCCCTCCATGGACTCCTTAGACTTATTTACACTTATTTCCATCTCTTTCATCACTGTTTGCACACTTGTCATTCCCCACATTAAACAATGAGTGCCTTGAAGTGTGTTCCCGTGTTGGGCTCCATGGCTGAGCCTCCAACCTTCCCCTATGCAGGATCTGCCTCTTTCTTCCTCACCTTCCCCACAGGTAGGGCCAGAGCCACAATCTAGATTTTTGCAAAGGCTTTTTGACCAGTGGAAGGCTGAACTTTCTGATGCTATTGACAATGTCAAGGCCAGGTTGCAAAGTTTGATTTTTGCTAGTAAGCAACTGGAAACTGGACAAATGTCATCTGACTCCAGTGATTCAGAAGGAGTCCACGCCCGCATCTTGTTCTTAGACTTCAGTTAGTGCCAAAGAAGAGAAAGAAACTTTACACCACTTCTCAAAGAATAAGTACCGGAGAAAGAAGGTGAAGCTTGCTGTGCTCAAGTGCCATGAAGCTGATGAGGATTACAAGGCTCTCTGCCCTTCTAATACATGTGGGGTTGGAGGCTTTATGCTGGCAGTGAATTGTGGCAAGTGTTGCTCAACGTACTCCTTTAGTAAGCCAATGTATATATTATGTGTTATATATTACATATACTATACAATGCACTTTTATGTATTTTATATATACATATATTACATACACATACATGATACACAGAAATATATATGTATATTATATATAATATTGTTAATATATAATGTATACATATATTATTAACATAATATATATTCTTTATATATAATGAATCATATATAATACACAATTGTGCAAAGAGTTGGCAACTAACTGATTGGATATGGGCATGAGGAGTGAAAAATCAAAGATGAACCTGAAATTTTGAACCTGACTGACCAGGAGAATAGTTGAGGAGCCAGAGGAATCGATGGCCCCCTTCTCCAAGGCTGTCTCCTATTTCCCGGGTGTGGAATGCTTCAGGTTTAAATTGTACCCGGTTCTAGTTAGAACCAGTTGCTGAATGTCTCTAGCAAGCTTGGTGACACAAAATAGTTATAATGCCACCTTCTTCATTCCGAATCGATTAAATTTTAGGGACTTTCCATCCTTCTGTTGCTAGTTCATGTTCCTTGGCCCTGATATGAAAGCTTCCGTGACAGACCTTTTGTTTGAAAACCTTTTGTAAACCTAGGCCTTATGCAGCTCTGAACCTTCTGTGTAGGACATATCTCACTGTTCATCTGGGCCACCGACCAAAGCATGCTGCCCTGTAGGTGGGGGTGACAGGCATCATGTTACTCTATCCCTGAATGCATTGTTATTCATATGTCCATACCCTCTTATAGCCTTTGCTTGGCTGTATCAATAAACCATTCTAACCCATCCTAGTGTAGCTTCATGCCATTCATTAGAATTCAACTTCCCTCTTAATTTGCATGATGGTAATAGTGTCTGCAACAGGAAGATAGGAGGAGATTTGAGGGGGAAGATGATAATCTCATTTTTGGACAGGTTGAATTTGAGATACCAACAGAAAGTCCAGGTTGAGATGCCCAGCAGACAGTTAGAGATGTGGGACTAGAGCTCATGGGAAAGTTTAGTGCTGAATATATAGATCTGGGATTCATCTGCATGAAATTATAATTGAGCCTGTAAAAGCTAATGAGATTGACAAGTGACAGAGAGAGAGAGACAGAGAGAGACAGAGAAAAAGAGACAGAGAGAGAGAGAGAGACAAAGACAGAGACAGAGACAGATAGAGAGAGAGAGAGAGGAGAGAGGGGGGAGACACATGGGACAAAGGCTTGTGAGGATGGCAGGGTCAAGTCAAGGGTTTTTAAGGATGGGTAAGACTTGAGCATTTTTGTAGATAACAGGGAAGGAACCAGTGATGAGGAGAAAGAGAGAATGATGAATATAGGAAGTTCCCAAAGGAGGAGATAAGATTAAAGGCATGTGAGAAATAATTATTTCTCTCTGCTATTAGTAACTAATTATTCAATCAGAACCAAGGTTTTTTCCCCTTTTCTACTTCCTCATCCAGGAACCAACCAGTGTAGAAAGATATCTCTGTTAAAGACTTACCCAGGCCAAGATCTAATATGACAGTAAAAGAAATTCTAAGTTTGGGTTAATGAACATATTCCTAATCATTTTGTTTGCTCAGATGGGCCTGGGAAAATGTGGATCCTCCCTTTTGTCAGACAGGTGATATGAAAATTGATACATCTCTCTGACCAAGACTTGGTTAATCCAAGTCATGTACCCCAAGACCCTCATTGTAATATAGCCCAGCCTCTCATTGTAATATTCATTTTCTCATTAATTGTTCACCAATCAGAGTTGATTGCCACCCCTCAGGAACACCTACTCTTTGAAGGGCATATAAACTGTGAACCCACTACCATAAGGGGCCTTTGTTCTAAGAAAAAGAGCCAAATGACCATCCTTTTACTAATAGACATGTTGATCTTATTAATAAGATGATCATTTCGCCCAGAAACCATGTCTCTCAGAACTTTTTGATCGTCACAGGCATAGCAAAAGGAGTTAGCTTTGGCAAGAAAAGACATTTGCCCCATTCTCAGAGACTTCTGGGGAAGTGAAAGAGGGTGAGTGAAGATGTAGGCAGGTTTTGGAGAATGGAGAATGGGAGAGAAGAGGGCTCACAAAGGATGACCTCAACCTTGTCTGCCAGGTAGCAGACAAAGTCATATGTTTGGAGGAGAGGGCATGGGAATATAGTTGGAGTCCTGAACAGAGAGAAGTTTTGGAAGTCGCTTTTCTGGCTAGTGTGATTAAAGACTCAGACATGGTTAAAAGGATTGCTGTGCAGTAGTGAGGGCCCAGTTTAGTTTAGATAATAAGGATTTGTGGACACACTTCACATAGTGGACCCAAGTGTACACCATCTCAGTGCCACCTCTGACAAACTGCTTGCTCCTACACATTGTCTACATCCACATACTATCTCTTTTCCCATAGAGACTCCTTTTGGATACCACCTCTTGTCATGGGGCCTGGGCAACTTCTCCTTTTGTCTCTCTTACAAAAGGGCTCTTTGTAAATAGACATTTTCCCTAAGGAGAGGAAAATGAAAAACTTTCCCATATCCTTCTCCATCTTTCCCAGAAAACCCCTGCCACGTGCCAAGGTCCTCCACCCTGTCCTTTGTCAAAGATCAATGTAGATTCTGATTGGTCAACAGTCCCATGCATCCCTGCTCATTCCATAGCTGGGTCTACCTCTGTGTCCTGCAATCATCCTTATGTATGATTTGGTGACCTCCATTTCCATCTGATACCCCTGGAGCAGATAATGAGTCTAGGAACTTAGAACCAAAGACCTTACCTGTGTTTCTCGATGCAAATGGATCAACATTTGCTTTTTGAACCTGCAAATCACCTCAGACAAGGTTGTTCTCACATTCTTAAAGCTGCTTAGGAATTTGGCCGGTAGGTTGGTCCTGGAGAGAAAAAGCCAGGAGCAGGTGAGCCTCCTAGCACCAGACAAGTTGCCTGGGAAGAGGAGAAGGCCGTATCCCTCCATATCCACTTAATCAGATACTCTTCTGTACTTTGAGGTCTGTAATTGCCACCCTTTATCCTCTTGAAACAATGGTCCAAGAGCATAGTGAGCCTCATAGAATATTAGAGCTGGAAAGGACCTTCGAGGCTACTGTGTTCTAGACTGAGGGCTGAAAGGGATCTCAGAGGACAGCTGGTCAGACTTCTTTATTTTACATGAGTTCCCTCCCATCTTCTCCCCATAACTGCTCAGGCCATTGTAAGTGGTAGAGCTGAGATATGAACCCCAGTTCTCTCACTCCAAATCTGACAGCACTTGTTTCACTACTCCACACTGCTTCTCTCAATTAGTCAAAGCCCATGGAGGCAGAAGAGTACAGTGGAATGCACAGTAATTTTCTAATCATGGCTCTTCTATTTATT
The DNA here is from genome assembly GCF_900497805.2 of Vombatus ursinus. NCBI lineage: Eukaryota > Metazoa > Chordata > Mammalia > Diprotodontia > Vombatidae > Vombatus > Vombatus ursinus. The sequence continues at coordinate 11,454,399 of NW_020947062.1, read as the reverse complement.
AGCTTGTTTGATCTTGGACATGTCGAGCCCCCTTCTTTGAAACTCCATTTTGTCTAAGATGACTTTTGTTGCTTATCTCACAGGGTTGTTGAGACGAAATGCTTTAAGCCTCTATAAACAAAAAAAATTATTATTATTTTACAGGTAGGGAAACCGAGGCCCAGAGAATTGACTTATCCAATGTTACAAAGAGAGTCACCGGCAAAACAACAACAACAACAACAAACAAACAAACAAACAAACAAACAAGCAGAACAGGGTCAGTGGCAAAGTTAGAACTAGAATCCAAGTTTGCTGCTTTGAAGGCCTGGGCTCTCAGCCTTAACTGGGCTGCCTCCAAGCAACGTTGCTAATTGTCTTTACAGGCCTGGGAATGGAACCCTGTGGGGATGGGAGGTGAATCCTGGGGTCAGTTTTGATGGGGAGAGGATGAAAAGATCTGCATTAAGGAAGGGTATCTAGGTAATGGCCACAGTGGGTACTACTTGGACCCTGAAATAGAGTACCACAGACAGGGAACTACCTCCCCCTGCCCAAATACAGGGCCCTGGATCTCCAGACAAGAAATTGGCTCCAAGGTTCCCTAATCTTTCCCTGCTTTGAGAAAAACAATGCTAGTTTCATGTCCATCTGTTGCCTGCCAATGAGGGAGGGTGCGGGGCTGGAAAATCCCAGAATTGTAGGCTTGGCTCAGCTGTAAATGCTTGTTTTGGGGTGTGCCTGGGAAGCATGTGAAAGAAAAAACCTCAAAAGGGCAGCTGGTAGCTGGCGGAGGAGAAGGAGGAAGAAAGTTTGGCATGTCCTACTCTGTGGTTGTTCTGGGCACCACACCACAGAGTATAGAATTTCAGAGCTGGAACGGAGATTGGAAGCTGTCTTACCCAACTTCCTCATTTTTACAGAGGAAGATAAGGTTTATAGGGGAGAGATAATTAGACCCAAGGTTATGCAGAGAATCACTGGCCAAGCTTGACAAAGTAAATATGAGTAGGATCAGATGGGACAAAATGGAATGAGAGGCAGAGAAACTTCACTCCTTTGTTCAATCAATCAGTCAACCATTAAGCATTTACTGAGTACCTACTATGCTCCAGCCACTGGACTAGGTTCTAGCAATGAAAAGACAAAACAAAACACTCCCTGCATTCAAGAAACACGACAACGTGTACAGATAGAGATATATGTAAGACACAAACGAACTCAAGGTAACCTAGGCACAGAAGGCACCTGCAGCTAGGAAGACCAGGAGATGCCTTCTGCAGAAGGTGGAGACTGAGCTGAGTCTTAAAAGGAAGATAGCGGTTTTGAGAGGTGAAGATGAGGACAAGCAGGCTAGGGTGGCTACTAGAGTAAGTGGAGGGGTGGGATATGTAAGACTGGAAAGTTGTGAAGAACTTTAAATGCCAAGCAGGATTCCATATTTTATTTTGGAAGTAATAGGGAGTCATTGGAATTTATTGAGTAGGTGGTCATATAGTTAGACTTGAGCTTTGAGAAAATCATTTTGGCAGTAGTGTAGAAGATGAATTAAAGGGAGAAGAGACTTGAGTCAGGAGGACCTGAGTTAAAATCTGACTTCAGGCACTTACTAGCTGTGTGACCCTGGGCAAGTCACTTAACCCCAATTGCCTCCAAAAAGAAAGAAAAGAAAAGAAAAAGAAAAAGAAACTTGAAGCAGGGAAATCAATTAGGAGGCTAGTACTTTAGTCTGCTTGAGAGGTGATGAGGGCCTGTACTAGGATGGTGGCTGTATGATTGGAGAGAAGGATAAGTTGTGACAATAAAAACAAAATTTGGCAACTGATTAGGTATTCTGATGAGGCAACTGATTGGATATTCTGATGATGGAGAGTGAGGAGTTAAGAGATGACCTTGACAAGTAATGGTGATGTTTCAGACGGGCATGGGTCCTAGATGAAGGAAAGTTCTCTTGGATATGTTGAGTTTGAGATGCTTGGGAGACATCCACTTCAAAACGTCCAATAGGTAGTTCATGGTGTTGGACCAGAACTCAAGAGAGAGAGATCGAGGCTGGATATATAGATCTGGGAATCATTTTACAGAGATAATAGTTGAACCCATGGAAAATGATGAGAGACCAAGACTGAAAGAATAGAAAGAAAGGAGAAGAAGGTCCAGGAAAAATACTTGGGGGACATCCCAAATTAGTGGATGTGGAATGGGTGCTAACAAAAGAAACTGAGAAAGACTGGTAGGACAAATGCATTCCCTGGAGACTCCCTGTGTTCATGGGTCATGGGACCATAAGATCACAAAATTAGTACTGGAAGGTGACTTTTGAGGACACCTAATCCAAACCCCTCATTTTGCAGATGAGGAAACTGAGATCCAAGGTCACACACAAGTAGTGAGTGACAGAGACAATACTTGAACTCATATCCCTTGACTCACAATTCAGCATTCTTTCCACTCTGAACAGAGCTTCTAAGGACTCTGTCCTCTTCACTAGTGCCCTTCTATATTTGGGTAGCTACCACCTAGTTTTGCTACTTAGGTAGCTACCATGCTCCATGCCTCCATGGCCCCAGCCAAACTGGCCCTGCCCAGGGCCTGGTCGAGCCCTACAAGGCTTGGGACACAATTCGGGAGCTCATTTGCAATACTTCCCCTCCATGTATCACATGTGCTAGATTTGATGTCAGAGAATAGGTGTTCAAATCCAGCCTTCACCACTTATTAATTGTGTGCCTTCGGGCAAATCACTTTGCTTTGGGCCTCAGGTTTCCACCTGTACAATGAGAGGTCAGGCTAGATTTCTTCACTTCCAGCTCTCAGATCCTTAGTCCTATATAATATATTGTGAGTTATGTGACCTTGGGCAAGTCATTTAACTTACTGAGCCTTAGTTTCCTTACCTGTAAAATGGACTACCTGCCTCATAGGTTTTTAAGTTGTTTTTTTTTTGAGGAAAATATTTTATAAATCTTATAAATTTTAAATCCTATTTTAAAAAATCTTATAAAGGCTATGCTGTCTCTCTTAAAGGGCTATAGAAATTTCAGTATTTTATTAGAGACAACATAGAGTAGTATAAAAAGCAATAGATTTAGATAGTAGATAGGCAGCTAGATGATGCAGTGGATTGAGCACTAGGCCTGAAATCTGTAGGACCTGAGACACTTATTAGCTATGTGACCCTGGGCAAGTCACTTAACCTTGTTTCCTTCGGTTCCTCATCTGTAAAATGAGCTGGAGAAAGAAATAGCAAACCACTCCAGTATCTTTACCAAGAAAACTCCAAATGTGGCCACAAAGAGTCAGACATGACTGAAACAACAACACAATAAATAAAAAACAATAGATTTAGATAAAAGATAAATAGATAAAAGCAATGGACTTGAGTTCAAATTTATGTTACAATTTATGTGACATTGGGTAGGGTTACTTAGCTTCTCTGGGCCTCAATTTCCTTATCTGTTAAAAAAAAAAGTGGAGTAAGAAGAGGAAATAGATGATTTGTAATGAAATTTCTGAGGTCACTAGGGCTCAGTAGATACAGTACTGGGCCATGGAGTCATTCAGGCCTGTCTGACTCTTCATGGACCATAGCAGGCCCTTCTATCCTCCACTCTCTTTTTTTTTCACTTAATAGTATTTTTTCCAATTACGTGTAAAGACAGTTTTCAACATTCATTTTTATAAGATTTTGAGTTCTAAATTTTTCCCCTTCCCTCCACCCTCCCTCCCTAAGACAGCAAGCAATCTGATATAGGGTGTCCATGTATAATCATATTAATCCTATTTCCACATTAGTCATGTTTCTACTATCTCTCGAAGTCTGTCCAAGTGCTTGTTTGTCATTTCCCCAATGCTATCTATCCAGCTCATCCTCTGCAGTCCTCTTTTCCTTTTGCTTTCAATCTTTCCCAACATCAGGGTCTTTTCCAATAAATCCCATCTTTTCATTATGTGGTCAAAGTATTTAGACATAAATTCAAATCTGGCCTCAGATACCCACTAGCTATATGACTCTGGGCAAATCACTTAACCTCTGTTTGCCTTAATCCACTAGAGAAGGTAATGGCAAACCACTCCAGTATCCTTGCCAAGAAAACCCCAAATGGGGTCACAAAGAGTGAAATGACTGACAACAGCAAAATGTAACTTTTAAACCCTATGCCTATGAATGCCTTAACCTAAAGTGCTTGGCCCTGCTTTGCTTATCCTCTTGATCGCTACAGCATTTCTGAATTGTTTGCATCTCTGCATTCAATCCACTATGAAGCACTGGTTTGATTACCTCCATTTCCCAAATTTATTCCCATCTTTGTGCTCACACTGCCAACCCTCTCATTCAGTATCTTTTTACCTCATTTGGTCAAAGCTTTCTAGGTTGCCCCCCGCCCCACTACCTTCAGTTTCCCCCTCTTCAATCCATCCTTCCAAAGACTGTCAAAATCAAATTCATAATGCCCAGCTCTGAGCAAGACCATGTGTCTGTTTTGCATGTACTCCGTAACCAAGAGCTCAAGCCTGGGTCATTTCCATAAGACTTTCCTCACTAGTGCAAAGTTTTATGCAAATGGTCCAGGCCTGACTCCTAGGTTACATCTATTTTATGTGTATATGTTATATGTGGGTATATTTTGTGCATGTTGTCTTCCCATTAGAATGGCACCTCTGTGAGGGCAGGGAATGGCTCAGTTTTGCTTTTGTGACCCAGTGACTGACACTTATTTGGTGCATAATAAATGCTTGTTGTCTGATAGCGTTCCCTGATCAACAACTTTCAGGGGCTCCCCATTTCTACTCCTATTCCATGCAATACAAACCTCTTAGCCTGGTATTTAAACCCTCTATAGGCTGACTTCTACGTCCTCTCCAGGTTTATCTCATATTACTCACCCATCTCTTTGTCTCATCAAGCCCTATTTCTTCATTATGCTACACATGTCTTAGGCTCATTTCCACCTTTCTTTGTTTTTGAGCTGTCCCTCTTACCTAGAATGCCATTCTCCTTCCTTGGGCAAGGCAACAGTAATCCCCTTGCCAAAAACCTGCCTCTCCCTTAAGGTTCCGCTCATGCCACCTCCTTCAGGAAGCCAGCTCTGATTATGCCAGTGCACAATGGTTCTTCCCCTTTCTGAATTTCTCTCCCCCCTTATGGTATCCCACACTGGCCTGACTGACTGTGCCCTATCCCATTTTCATGCACCTTTCTCTAGCTAGACTACAAGCTCTCTGAGGGCAGGGGCTGGCTCTGTTTCTCTTGTCTACTCCAGATTGTGCTCTTCCTGAGGGAAGGATCTGGAATGGTCCCCTTCAATAATCTCCCACTGTCCAGAACTAGGAACATGGGAATTTCAGGACCTCCTTGAACTTCTGGCTATAGAAGGTTTGGGGACTCTTCAAGTCTGTTGATTCTTAGTATTTTAAGACTAGTGATTCCCAGAGGCCTTCTGCCACCTTGAGGCCTGGACTAGTATTACAGGTAGGGGAAAGTGGTCCCCGGAAGTCTAGAAATAGAGACTAGAGGACTATAGGAAGCTGGTTTTTTGTGAAAGAGGCAGGAGGCAAGGGAAAGGGGGGGTGTGGGGGAGCAGGGGGAGAGGACTGTCTATGAGAGGGGGAAGGGAAGGGTAACACATATGATATCCCAAAGCAACGACCCTGATGGTATCTGTATAGGAGGTGGGGTTAGTGGAGGAGTCCTTATAAGGTCTAAAGTGGATAAAGACCTTTAGACATCATCTTTCCCATCCACTTCATTTTACAGATCAGGAAACTGAGTTCCAGTGAAAGGAAGTGACTTACACCACTAAATACTAACTGCCGAACTGGTATTCAAACCTAGGTCTTCTGACTTCAAATCCTGTAGAGGGATGGATAAAATTTAGTCCCTTAAGCTCACAGGCTAGTAGGCAAGTGAGGGGTGGGAGTATAATTCTAAACCTCACCCAACTGGAAAAAGTATCAGATATGGAGTGAAGGGGACCGGGTTCAAGTTCCACCTTTGCCCCTGACTCACTTTATGACCCTGAGCGAGTTATTTCCCCTCTCTGAGTCTCAATTTCCTCATCTGTAAAAGGGAGATAAAAATCCTTCCATGTCTCCCTTCATGGGGTATTGTGGAGAGAATATTTATGGCACTATAAAGTGCCAAGGGAATGGGATCTCTTGGCATAGTAATCACCAAAAGGGTAAAAGATTCCCAAGAAAACAAAGGACATCTTTCTCCCATGGCTCCTTCATTCCCTCACCATGGAATTGGAAACATAAGACTTAGATAATTGGCTTTTTCCATGAGTTGCCCTCTCTGGACCTCAGTTTCCTCATCTGTAAGTTGAGATCATTGGCCCTAGATGATCTCTCAGGTCCCTTTTATCTCTAAATCCTGTGATTCTTGTTCCTACTTAAGCTCTGAAGTGTTACAACTTCAGAACATGAGCCAGACAGCACCGGAGAGATCATCTGGGTCAATGCTCTCTCATTTTACAGACGTAAATAGCAGAGCCAGGATTTGAACTTACATCTCCTGACTTCAAATCAAGTGCTTTTCTAAGACAACATGCCCCCTTTCTTGAGGTGGATTCCTCAGACAGGGATGAAGGTAGAAAATGAGCAAGCTTTCCAGCAATGCCTGGAGGCCAATCTTTGATGATCTCAAGATGGTGAATGATTCTGGGCTCCAAAGGCTAACTCCTTTCGGGAAATTCTGTGGTAATGGTGGGAGGAACTGCCCACCCACTCATCTGGCATTCTATGCATGTCATTGGGTGGCTGAGCTGTCAATCCAATATTCTCCACACCTGATACTGTGGTCAGGCCTGACCAGGTCTTTCTTATTTCTCCCTCTCTGGAGCACCTGCCTGTGAGCTCCCATAGAGACGGGGCTGACCCAGGCCCCAGGTTGGCTCTTCTGCCTCCTGCTTCAAAGAGCCATGATGGTAGCTTCCGTTTCTTTGCTCAGAATGCTGAAAGGTGCGTGCTACAAACACTAGCTTCCTCTTACAGATGAAGTTCACGTAGGTGAAGATCCTTATCCAAGGTCACCCAGTGAATTATTGGCAAGGCTGGGGGAAATGGAATCAAAGATTCTTTTCCACTGAATCACACTGATGAGGGATAGATAAAAAGGAAGGAAGGAGAGGGAGAAGAAAAGAGCTATTGGAGCATGAAGCCAAATCTCCATCCTCTATTCTCTCTACTCTTAAATCCATCCTTCATACTGCTGTCAGAATAACTTTCCTGTTGCATAGAGCTAGTCACATTTCTGCTAAATAACAACAACAACAACAACAACAAAAATCTTTGTTGGCTCTCTACTGAATGGCAGGATAGGTTCTCCATCCAGATATTGGAGGCCTGCTACCATCTGGCACCAGCCTGCCTTTCCAACTCTATCTCCTATTACCTCCCTCTATTACATTGCACTCCAAACAAACACCTAATTTCTATTCCCCAGACACGTCCAGCAGTCTTCTGCCTCCAAGCTTCTGTTCATACAGTTTCCTATGTTTGGAATGCCCTATCACCTTTCTCTATGTCTGTTGAATTCCTAATCAACAATTTCTATTCCTCCTTTAAAACCCCATTCAAACACCCCCTCCTCAGGAAGCCTTCCCCATACCCTTTATCCTTGAGGCCTCCCAGAGACCTGTTCTGCATCTCAAGAATACATAACAGGCACTATTAAGTATTTCAGATAGCTATGTCCTTATCCTTCTGTCAGACTGTAAGCTCAACGAAGGCTGGGACCATGGCATGGCTAAATTTGGTTATCTCCTCCATTGTTGAAGATAGTGCTCTAAACACATGAGCTGCTTAGTAAACTTTTGTCGAGTGGAAGATGACTTAGGAGGGATTTTGACCTTGGCCAGATGCTGACCTGACAGCCTCCTTGTACCCCTTCCTCCCAACCCTAGAGAGTGCCTTCCCCTGTCCTCCCCAGACATTGAAGCCTACTTCAGCTCCTGGAAGGCAGTGATGTAGGCACAGAGGTAGGGCAGGAACAGGGTCTGATCCTTTGCAGTGTCCGAATCCAGGAACTTCTCCTCAAACCTGCACAGGGAGAGAGGGAAGGAGGAAAAAAATCCTGTGGCTGCTTGGTGCAAAGCAGGGGTCAAAGAATCACAAAATTTAGAGTCAGAAGAGGAACAGACAGAGAGGAGGAGAAATGATTTGATCAAGGTCATACAGATAATGTTAGAGCCAGTATTCAAACTCAGGTCCTCTAACTCCAAACCCACTGTGTTTTCATGATATAATATAATGTGATATGATATATGATATGATATAAATGCCTAGGGGCTGTGGTAAAACAAAAATAATAAATGTAACATTATTTAATATTAATAATAAATATAATAGTTTTCTTTTAAACAACCAAAATATACCCCAGAATACATCGGTATAATACTGAAAGTGTCAGAATGGTTTGAATGGCTGGGTAGTAATCACTGCTCTAACAATCAGGTGTAGCAGGGGAGTGGAGACCAGTTCCAGGTGACAGAAAGAGTTCTCATTGGCTGTGTGATCCTTAAAGGCAAAGCATTGCTGTCCCCTCACTGTGGAGGAGAGAATTCACACAGGGGTAGGTGGGGTATTGACGAGGAGAGAGCAAAGGCTGCCACAGCCATACCCCCACCTCCTTACCTTCCACCATGGGTAGGGGCATAAACCATTTAGATAGCCACCCAGGGCTGAGATGAGGCAGAAAGATGGTAATTGTCTATGGGTGCCAAAAACAAAGATGGAGATGATGATGCTTCTCCCCTTCTCCCTGCTCCTTTCCTCTCCCCTTCCCAGGTAGACTGAGTTACCAGTTCCAATGCTTATCTCTGTTCTTTCAAATTTGTTTACATTTCTCTCTAATTACAACTAAATGCCCAGCTTAGATAAAGCAGCGAGTGATTTATGTGCCTCTTCATTATAAAGGAGGTCAAAGGGGTAACGATGGCAAGGTATGCAGATGAAAGGACTGTGCCAGATTTGAACTTTATACACAAATGAAGGTATTCTTTTAATAAAGCATAATTATAATATCAGGGCAGCTAGGAGGTACAGTGGATAGAGTGTTGGACCTGGAGCCAAGGACACATCTTTGTGAGTTCAAATCTGGTCTCAGACACTTACTAGCTGCATGACCCTGGGTAAGTCGTTTAACTCTGCCTCAGTTTCCTCATTTGTAAAATGAGCTGGAGAAGGAAATGGCAAACCACTGCAGTATCTTTGCCAAGAAAATCCCAAAATGGGGTCACAAAGAATCAGACATGATTGAAACATGTCTAAACAACAAGATCACAATATCTTTAAAAAAAAAAAAATGGCACTTTTCTGTTGGACTTGTCTCAGCTGGGGACAGTAGAGCTAAATGAGGGAGAATCTTAATGATTTTTGTATTTTATATACTTCTTAAAACAGAATTTTAAAAAAAAACATGGAACTGGTCTCTCTTTTCTCTTATGCCAAAATAGGAGTCAAAATAGGAGTCAATAGCAGTAACTGCCTGGTTGGAGGGGGGGTGGGAAGGGGAAGAGGAGGGGGCTGGGATACTTTGGCCATTATTCTGCTGCACACATATTCAAGAATTTCCTTTCTGCTGGCAAGAGTAGGCGCTGGTAACTAGACATGGTAACCAGGTGGGAGGAGGAGGGGATGGGCTGGAACAGACTGGCAATTTCCACCTTCTAAAGGTAGAGGACAGAGAAGAGGGAGGGTGGGTTGTACCCTTCCCTTCCTGCAGCTGTCCAGCAGGTAAACTTTTCCACATCAAGCAAAGAATTCCTCACAGACATACCATTACACAGAAAACATAGGTTCTGGTCCCAGCTCCATCACTAATTCTCTGTGTGACCTTGAATGAGCTTTGTCCCCTCTCTAGGCCTCAGTCTCCTTCTCTTCAAAATGGAGACATGATAATCCCTTTGCTCTCAGGGTTGGTCCATGGCTCATGCGATTTAAAGATAGTAAGGACCTTAGAGCTGATATGTAGTCCAACGCCTTCATTTTATAGGTGAGAAAACTGAAGCCTAGAGAAGGCCTTTGCCCTAAATCACACAAGCGGTGAGTAGCAGAGGTGAGATTCAAACCCAGATCCTTAGACTTTAAATCCAGGTTGCTTTCCACCTGAGGGACTGAAGAAAATACAAGTGTGATGGGTTATAATACCTATTTTAATCTTTAACAGGTGAAGAAGAAGAAATTCATCTGACTTTCACCCAGCCAATCCCACTATGGGCTTCCCCGGCCTAGTCCCTTCCCTTAATCCCAGGAAAAAGGAGGACTCTTTGGGGGTGAGGGGATAGGGTGCAATTCTGACTGTGAAGCCTGGGTTCAAGCATTCGTGTCCGAGTCTCAAACAATTCCCAGGGTTACGGATGGCAAAACTGAGACCTTGAGACCCCAGGCATCAGTGGGTACTTGGTAATATTTCTTCTTCCCCACCTACTCCCTTCTATTCCCCTCCCAAGGAAAGGCAGGAATCCCCTCTTTAGGCAGTCTTGGGCCCGGCCTTCTATGGAGTAAGGGGCCCAGTGTTTGGGGAAATGTAAGACTGACCTGGGGATGAATTCATTCAGTGACTGCTCCAAGATCTGTAGTGTGGTAGCCTCTAGCCCCGAGGAGATGGCCCGGGCTGTGTTCACATGCTCCCCAACCAGCTGGGAAGGAGGCCAAGGAAATAATACAACAGCTGTACCTGATGGAGGCCCCAGTTTATAACCACCGTATTTCCTCCCCCTTCAGTCCATCCTTTGTGATCTGCCGCATTAATTCTCCTTATATATGGATTTGGTGATGTCACTCCCCTGCTCCAAAGTCTTTCCTGGCTCCCTATTACTTACAGAGTAAAATTCAAATTTCTTTACCCACTGTTCCTGGGCCACTACAATCTGGAGTCTTTCTACCATTTCCGCCGTATCTTCCTTCCACACAGTCTAGATCTAACTAAATTGACCTACTCTGTGTTTCACAGCCCCTATCCTCTCATGCCTTGTTGCTTCCCTTTTCTTTTTCACTTCTTGAATCTTTTAAATGAACTCATTCATCATTTAAAATTAAACTCCAATGCTATCTCTTCCAAGAAGAGCATTCTTGATCCCCTTCTCTACCCACCCCCCTTCTTTATTCTCCCTCCATTTCTAACTCTAACCCCATTCCCCCAGGAACAGTCTTGTGCTCAGATTTCACTTTGAACTTTGTTTTATACTTGGCTAATTATACTTATTGGGGCAGCTAGGTGGTACAGTGGTTAGGGAGCTGGGCCTGGAGTCAGGAAGACTCATCTTCCTGAGTTCAAATCTGGCCTCAGACACTTACTAACCTTGGGCAAATCACTTAACCCTGTTTGCCTCAGTTTCCTCATCTGTAAAATGAGATGGAGAAAGAAATGACAAACCATTCCAGTATTCTTGCCAAAACAAATAAACAAAAAAAACAACCAAATAAACAAAAAAAACAACCCCAAATGGGGTCATGAAGAGTCAGATGTGACTGAAAAATGACTCAACTCAACAAAACATACTTATTACATAATATTGTGGATTGTAGTTAGCTCTATTTAAATCTTATTCCCCTTCTAGGTTGTAGTGATAGGACAGACTGCTATTGAAACTTTGAATCTTCCTCAAAAGCAAGCATTTTGCTCTGCATACATATCAGGGGCTTAATAAAGGTTGGTTATGGTGAAATAAATTGAATTCCTGATTACTTACACAGCTCTCCAGTATAGACAAATTGGCTGCCAAAGCTGTGTCCCTCTTCTCAGATTGGGTGTCCCAGCTGTCTCTGATGACCTTCAGTCATCTCTTAGAGATTAGCTAATCCTCATCTCCCCCAGAGACTCTTGCTCTGGGATTGTGTGACATAATGTGGATAACTAAGACTTCCTGCCCCTGGGGTTAAAAACATGGTGCTCTTCATCCTGAAACCACCTTCTCTCCTCTCATCTCAATTTCTCTTAGACTCTCACCATGCTAGCATAGGCTGCTAATAATAGCTGGCATTTATATAACACTTAATGTGACGTTTGTAAAGCACTATATGAATATTACCTCATTTGTTCCCCTTGATAACCCTGAAGAATTGATGCTGTTTTTATCCCCCTTTTACAAATGAGGAAACTGAGGATGAAAGAGAATAAGTGACTTGCCCAAGGTCACACAGCCAATATTTGAGGCTGGATTTGAACTCGTGTCTTCCTGACTTCAATCCCTGTACTCTACCCACTAGGCCACCCAGCTGCCTCAAGATGATGGAAAGAGACCTGGCAGCTAGAAAGGACACAGAAGACCAGAGTTTTAAGGAGAAGATGAATGTAAAAACTGAATTTGAGTTTGGAAATATATGGCCAAGATAACTCTTCGTTTCCCTACTATCTTCCATCTGGAATATGGGCATGTGGAATGGCAGGTATTTGCAAATATAGAATAATCTCTGTTATTAAAGTGACCTGGCTCAAGGTCAGTATGCTCTCTTAGCCAACACATGCTCTACTGGCCTCAGACATTGTTTTGTGTATAATTGATAGGCTGCAGTTTTTTTTTTTTGATGGGAAAAATAAGAGTAAATAAATTATAAGGGTTTAAAATGGTGCTCATTTGCTGGGAACATTTGGTGCTTCTGTGACCTGATAACAAAGTCATTGAGAGAGAGAGAGAGAGAGAGAGAGAGAGAGAGAGAGAAGACAGAAAGAGAGAAAGAAGGAAAGAAAGAGAGAGAGGAAGGGAGGAGAAAAAAGAGGGAGAGACTTGACTTAACAGAAGACCTGTGTTCAAGACCTTGCTGAGCCCCTCACTGTGACTTTGGACAAGATGTTTCCCTTTTCTGATCTCACCTTTCACAACACACACACACACACACACACACACACACACACACACACA